>NW_017729031.1:16163454-16164548 GCF_001723915.1 Gavialis gangeticus
ACCCTTCCTGGGCTCCCATCTCGCCAAATCTCTTACTTTGCAGTGTGTCATTGACTAAACGCCATTGTTCCTGATCAAGCTGTGCCACTGTACACAAAGGAATTCAAGTTTAATGGAAACAGGGAGAGTACAAAGAGGAGCATGATCCTATATCCTAGGGGTTAAAACACTCTCACTAGATGTTGCATCTTTCTGGGGGAGATGTATTTTAAACCAAATCTTTTTTTAATGTATTTTAGATCAAATTGAACAAAATATGTACATTTTGAGCTGTGACAACAAATACACTGCTGAGTTCTTTGAAAGAATTAGTATGGTATCCATTTAACCTTTGGACAAGATCTCAGTACTCAAGGGAATAGGGCACTAACTTGACTAGAGAGAGAAGGGATTTCAACTATACCACTTTCTATTGACAGGCTTCAGGGTGAATCATACTAAATCTGTGGAATTCAAGTTAGCGCTCAAGTTAGAAGGTGCTGTGAGCAGTTGCATATTAAGAATTAATGATATTTCTTGCCTGTGCTGTTCTGACTTGCCACTGGCATAGCTGAGAGCCAGAACACCTGAGCTATATCCCAGCTCTGGATTTAGGGTAGATGGGAGCACCTGGAGAACTGCAAATTTCCTCTTTATTACTATAGAGCATGTTGAAGTTACCCTAACACCAGCTAGGTAGCATGGCCCAGAATTAGCCCTCTGTCAGGAGCCTGTCTTGAGCACCAGAACTGGGGTGGGGGCAGAGGCAAGCACTAGCACAACCATTTACCGAGCCAATGTTTATAGTTGAAGACGGGACAGTAGGCTTCTGGACAAAAGCCTCTAACCTCTGGCCCCTTATTGGCCAGGATTGCTTGGATGGGGATTGGCCTTTTTGGTTTATTTAAGACCTGCACAGGAAAGTGCCTGAGCAACTGAGCTTTTATCCCAACCAGACTGCTCTGTTTCCTCCTGTGTTCTTATCTCCTTACCCCTGGCTTGATGCACAATTGCCAACCTGGCTCAGACTCTGACCACTTCTGCCTAGCGACTTGCTCAATCTCAGATCCCAACTTAAGGTATGGACTTGGCCTGCCTTCTGAATTTTTCCTCTG
>NW_017729031.1:16169548-16172690 GCF_001723915.1 Gavialis gangeticus
CCTTACCCCTGGCTTGATGCACAATTGCCAACCTGGCTCAGACTCTGACCACTTCTGCCTAGCGACTTGCTCAATCTCAGATCCCAACTTAAGGTATGGACTTGGCCTGCCTTCTGAATTTTTCCTCTGCATGACCATGCCTTCCCCTGTCCTAAGTTTCTGGCTCTGACCTGACTATCTTCTGACCTTTAACTTCTTCATTCTTTTAACTACAGGCCTGGACTGCCCATGCCTTGAAGTAGTGTAACTCTGAGGTGCACAAGAGGACACTTAGAATATGTTAATGAGCTTTACATGTACGGTTGGTTGCATTTTACATAACATTTTAAATGCCCTTAATATGAGTCAAAATATAACATGCAACTTCACCCTTAGGTTGCTCAGTCCACCAGTTTGCTGCATCATCATTCTGAGATCCTCTTGCACCCGATAAGAAGGCTAGGTCCCCCAGTTCTACATTCTGGATTCTACTTTGCAGCAACTAAATTAATGGGTGTACCCAATCCCTTTACAAAATCTGCTTTCAGAAAGCTTACCTTCTTTACCTGGCTAGTGCACACAGTGGAGATCATTCCTTTTTCTTCCCCTTCTAAATCTCTTTTAAGTGGCATATGCCTAGAGGTCAGTAGAGCTAGAAGAAGCCCTTTCAGAACATGGTTTCCTGACTTTAACTTTGGCAGTGCAGGATAAAGGAAAGTATCTGCCTCAGCAGTTGTCTGAGGTTTAGGCAGGCCCTGGCTCTGAGAGCACTAAATTATTCATCTAGCCCAGGCTTCTCCTTTCTTCATGCCATGCCTAATAGGACACATCTGTCTTGTTCATGTATTGTACATTATTTGAAATTTGACTCATTCTGCTTCTGTGCTGAACTCTGACTCAGGTCACCCATGGCTGGAATGTAAGATTATGAATCTCAACTCAAATTTCCATATCTCTTTCTCCATGATATATCTACTATGACAGAGTTATAGGTCCAGGTGTGCGACCAAAGATCATTATGTTTTTGTCACATTTTTATGGTACAATAGGCAAAGCTAATAAAAAGACCAATGGATGTAAGATAACTACACAGCTGCAATATTTCAATCCAACAATTGAATTCTATCAATCAGACTACCCTTTGCTGTCAGAAAAGCTAACCATAGAAATTTACACTGTGCATATAACAAAAAAAAATAAATAAAAAGAGGAAAAAAACAAGAAAATGCTTAAGGTAAATTAAAAGAAAAAGGTAAATCTACAAAGGAATTATACTTCAACATTTGGGAAAATGAACTAGAAAAGGAAAAATAAAGTTTGTAGCATACATTTGATAAGAATTGTCTCGACATCAGTGCATGAATATTGAAAAATAAAAACTGAATGAATAACTGATAAGATCAAATAAATTCATTAAATAAACTGCCAAAGAGAATAGGAATATTTAGGAAGCATAAGAAAGTATATAGAGTATAATTAAAACCTGAGTTCAATGAATACCTGTCATAGTAAACTCTCCTGAAGTTGGTTTTTTTCTTCCAGTTCTTTTCAGAAACAATACAAACCTCTTAGAACAAATCATACTTATATAATTAAAAATTATATATTACCATAATATACTATAGTAAGTTTTGTTAATTGACCAGGCATTATACAATAGTCTGTTCTTGCATTTTCCTCTCTAATTACTGAAAAAATATGATAGTCATATAGGCATCCTACATGAATTATTTATCCATTAGGTATGAATGTCTAAATTGTTATACTGTATATATGTATCAAATCTACTGTATTTCTCCAAGTACCAGCAGAAATGGAAGTAGACAGGAAAGAAAAACTTTCCCTTTTTGGTATATTGTACTGGTTTGTACAATAGCACAGTGAAAATATAGGTGTTCATAATGGGTCCAGTTTCATGAATGACGCATGCCCCCAGCAGCTGGGGGGCACAGCAACGCTGGCAGCAGTAGGAGCATGGCGGCGGTGGCGAGTGGTGAGCTCCCGCAGATGCTTCTGGCACTGTCAATGGTGGCCAAGGGGGGGTGGTGACCACCCACAGATGCCGCTGGCAGCAGCAGCCAGTGGCAATTGTTGACCACCCACAGATACCACCAATAATGTCAGTGATGGGGGGGTGATGGGGTGGGGAGCAGCAACCACCTGCAGGCACAACTGAAAGTATCAGCAATGCCTTTTCTCAGGGGGTGAACCGCTATGCTCATGGGGTGCATGTGGGTCCACATGCACCCCCTACGTGTCGCCAATGTCCAGTTTTATCATAGTTATAGAAATAAAATCATCGCCTGCTGGAATTCACCATCCAGCGCAGGGTGTTGAGGGCATATACCAAGACTAAAGCCCCTGACTTCAGAAGGGCCAACTTCAATTAACTTAGGAGATTAGTGGGGGAGGCATTGAGGGCCCAAAAGGTAGAGGATATGGGAGTCCATGAGGGATGGTCGTACCTTAAGGCTCAGAGTGTGACAGTCCCCAAGAGAAAGAAGGGGGGTAAGAGTGCTCTGAAACTCCCATGGCTCAGCAAAGGTATTCAAGAATGCCTGAGGCCGAAAGGGGGGCATACACCTGCTGGAAGGGAGGGGCTATCACCAAAAAGGAATACTCTTTCTTGGCCCGTGACTGTAGGAGGGCTATTAGGAAGGCCAAGGCGGGGGTGGAGCTCAGTCTAGTGACCAGGATTAAGGACAACAAATAGTCCTTCTTCAAATACATGGGGAGTAAGAAGAGGACACTGGGTAATGTAGGGCCCCTGCTAGACTCAAGTGGTAATCTTGTGGCTACACCAGACAAGAAAACCAAAATTTGTAACAAGTTCTTTGCCTCTGTTTTCTTGGACAGGGACCAGGACATGTCTCCCACCAGAGATAGGGACAATCTTAGGGATAGCACTGCCAGGCCTCAGGGCTATGCAGATGTAGTTAGGGATCTTATGGAAGGGCTGGATGTTTTTAAATCTGTGGGCCCTGATGCCCTCCACCCATGGGTGTTGAGAGAGCTGGCGGGGGTCATTGTTGTGCCCTTGGTCCGGCTGTACGAGCGATTGTGGTCCATGGGCTAGGTGTCCAGAGATTGGAATCTAGCTAATGTGGTCCCCATTTATAAGAAAGGGAGAAAGGAGGACCCAAGAAACTATAGGCCCATGAGT
>NW_017729031.1:16177690-16183367 GCF_001723915.1 Gavialis gangeticus
GGTCCCCATCTATAAGAAAGGAGGACCCAGGAAACTATAAGGCCCATAAGCCTCACATCAGTCTCAGGGAAAATTGTTGAAAAAATTATCAAGGATTGCATCTGTGAGGGGCCAGCAGGGGAGATCATGCCCAGGGGAAATCAACATGGGTTCATCAAAGGCAGGTCCTGCCAGACCAACCTGATGGCCTTTTATGACCAGGTAACTAAATCCCTGGATGATGGTGTTGCCATGGACATAGTCTTTCTGGACTTTAAGAAGGCCTTTGACACTGTCTCTCACCCCATTCTCATTAATAAATTGAGTGACTGTGGCACTGATGCCTACATAGTTGGATGGGTCAAAAACTGGCTGATGGGGCGCACCCAGAGAGTGATGGTGGATGGGTTGTACTTGACTTGGTGGGATGTGAACAGTGCGGTCCCCCAGGGCTCGGTCCTGGGGCCCACACTGTTCAACATCTTTATCAGTGACTAGGATGAGGGGTGGAAAGGACACTGTCCAAGTTTGCTGATGACATCAAGATATGGGGAGAGGTAGGCATGCTTGAAGGGAGAGAGAGGCTGCAATTAAATTTAGACAGACTACAGAAGTGGGCAGATGGTAACAGGATGGGCTTCAATGCAGATAAATGCAGGGTGCTGCGCCTGGGGAGAAGGAATCCACAGCATACATACAGGCTGGGGAGTTCCCCTCTTGTGAGCACAGAAACGGAAAGAGATCTTGGAGTCATTATTGACTCCAAGATGAATATGAGCCACTAATGCCTAACTGCAGCCAGCAAAACCAGCTGCACCTTGTTGTGCATCCAAAGATGCATCTCAAGCCAGTCCAGAGAGGTGATACTCCCCCTCTATGCAACACTGGTCAGGCCACAATTGGAGTACTGTGTCCAGTTTTGGGCACCGCACTTTAAGAAGGGTGTGGCCTGCCTTGAGAGGGTTCAGAGAAGGGCCATCTGCTTGGTTGGAGGGCAGCAGGGCAGGCCCTATGAGGAGAGGCTGAGGGACCTGAACCTGTTCAGCCTCAGCAAGCGGAGGTGAGGGGAATTTGGTGGCTGCCTACAAACTCGTTAGGGGAGATCAGCAGCAAATAGGAAGGGCCCTATTCCCCTCAGCAGCACCTGGGGTGATGAGGAACAATGGCCAGAAGCTGCTGGAGAATAGGTTCAGGTTAGAGATTAGGAGGAAGTATTTCACTGTTAGGGTGGCTAGGATCTGGAACCAACTTCCTAGGGAAGCAGTCCTCGCTCTTATCTTGGGTAAATGCAAAAAGAAGTTGGATGAACACCTGTCTGGGGTCATGTGATCCCAGCGTGTGCTCCTACCAGTGGCAGGGGGTCAGGCTAGATGATCTGTTCAGGTCCCTTCTGACCCTAATCTACTATGAAACTATGAAAATGTCCATTGATATTGGAAGTGTTGCCCTAAGCAAGAAAGGCTAGCTCATTTAAATTCTGTTTGTGAAAAGTGATTTAGTCAGGTATTAATAAACTTGCATCTAAAACATTATTAAAATGTACTACTCAAATTAATAAAATGAAAAGAATTAAGTATGTAAATAATATATTAAAGAATCTATTTAAAAGGTTGCTTTCAAATATGTTACACATTTAATCCAAATTTACTTTTTCAAATAACCAGTTAAAATTAATTCTTAATTTAATATTTTTACAGTGATTATCTAGATTTCTTCAATTTATGATTTTTTCTAATTCATAAAACAATGGGTATTTATAGATGTGCTCCAGGAGGGAGGGGGTGGGAAGGGGCACTTTCATTAGCACAGCTCCATGAGCCACACTAATTAAAAGTGCATGGAGCATCACATGTATCAGCATCCCTGCACTGAAAAATGGCAGCAGAGTGCTTTGAACTAAAGCTCATCAAACCAGCTTTAGTTTAAAGCACCCTGCCACCATTTTTCAGTGTGGGGACGCTGATACACATGACACTGAAGTCTGCTGGAAAGTGGTAACTACCATGGTCTGATGCACTGTAATTACAGAATGTCAGAGTAGCCTCCCTGCGTATGTCTAGGAGCTAAATGATGAAGTCAGTCTGGAAGAGAATGCTGATATGAAAATAATCTTTGAACTTGAGTGTTTTCAGTATTATCATTTCTAAGGAAGTAGATTTGGTAAATAAACCTGTTTTCCTATGTGTGAAAAAAATAGATAAAACTTTTTCATTCAAAATCTTTATTGATTTTTTTTTTTTTGCTTTTTACAGTAAACTTTTTTCCAGTTAGAATAGAAATTTCATTTTGTTACATTATCACTGAAAAAGGTTGGGTTTTTCATTTTAAATATAGGTCTTTTAAACCCTTCCTTCCTCCCCCCAAAATATAAAGTTTAAGTTTAATTCATCTAGGAATTTCTCGCTGAAAACATGTCAAAATGACATTTTTCATTGTAAAATGTCATTTTCAACCAATCTTCACTTTTTTTTGTCAAGGTTTTTCCCTTCAATTTTTGACCATTTAAAAACAAAAAATCTTGAAAACATATTAAAAAATTAGCAGCTAATAGGCACAGACTTGTCAGTATTGGCAGACCTATCCAAAATACAGCTCTGTGCAAGTAAATGAGATGAATATTGAATTGATTTGAGATTATTTCTTTTAAAATAAATTCTCACTGCTACCTTGAGCATATCTCTTGAGAAGTTTGACACTTTTGCTCTGAAAACTTTGCAGATTTTTATTCACATCTGCCTCATGCTGAAATACATCTGGCCTAAAATAATAAAATCACAAATGTTGACAAGCTACTGATAAGTTTTCAGTGAATTGTGCAATTGTATTTCATGTTTAAATTATACCAATAAACTTTATTTCTTGTGGTAACTAATATAAGATGACAGGCTGTATTTTTACCTTTTGATTCAATTACTATAGACTAAATCAAGACACCCTTTCAATAACATGCTGTGCTTTCCAGTAATATTTTATCAGATGTAAAGCATCATTGGCCACTGCTGTTATCAAGTTTCAGAGTATGCTCAGAGTTCATGAACTATTTTAAAGAAACTGTAGCCAACAGTTGATAGAATTTATAGTTGCTCTGTACATAGTGTTAATGTATAAAGATTATTATAACATTCAAAATTTTGAGAGATAAAAACATTTCTTCAGATTGAAATGTAAATGTAGATTTTCAAAACAAAATAGTTTGCAAACTTGTTACATCCAAGTCTATTTTATATAATATTTTTCACAGGTTAAATAAGGCAAAAGTAGCCCAATCTAAAGCTCAGAGGTCAATAGATTTGACTTGACTTGTCTTTGGATCAAGTGCAATAGGGTTAAGAACTTGATCCTACAATGTAATTAGCAGTGATCCTGGTTTTCTCTGAAAAAAGAATCCACAATTTCTGCTTTAAAAAAAGTAACCTAAAATCAACATTCTTCCATGATTAAAATGAAATATATTTAATTATAGTGGTGTTTCATTTTAATCATGGAAAAATGTGGGCTTGATGTTGCTTTTTTAAACCAAAAATTGAGGGGGTTTTTTTTAATCAGAGAAACCCAGAATCCTTGGTAATCAGTGACCACAGACCCATTTGCAATATGTTGCCCCATTAGGAAAATCATACTCCATTAGTAATGTTCTTATTGTTGTCATCTCTAATGCTCCCCACCCCACTATTTTCACTTTTCTAATAAGAGGAAAGAGCTTTAGGGCTAATTGGGGGGGGGGTGCATTATTTATTTATTAACTCACACACACATTTGTCTCTCAAGTATCGTTAGTAAATTTAAGAAAACTTTTCAAGAGAGTCAGATTGAGTGTATGCATAGATAAATAGGGAGAGGCAGGGAAGTATGAAATTCTTATACAAAGGTCATAGTAAACCTCTTTAAATTATTAAACACCGTCAAGCTACAAATTTAATTACTAATAGTCTTCTGTGCCTATATTTAGGCCAAATGTTATATATGCCAATATCACCAATTTCTTTGTTTGGTATTTAGTGCAATGGCATTCAGTTATATAATTGTACAACACATTTTCAGGAGTTGCCAGCAGTCTGCTATGTAGATATATTCTAAGGTTCCTCCAGCTCAGCATTCAGGAACAAAGTATACAGCAGACACATAAGTTTATCATAACAGCTTCACTGGCTCCCCAGCATAAGTATATAAATATACTCATGAAATTTGTCTAGACCTTCTTGTTACCCAGAAAGGCCTCATATCAAAGTGACTCAGAAGCTATAACAATTAGATGGATTTTCACAAGCATGATCTTCTTCGTCTTTCATCCTCTCAGAGGGTGGGGGGAAGCTAACTGAGATATCTGATTAAATATAACTCTACTGTTCATCAGCTGCTGATAGATGAAGATTTTACAGCAACAAAAACTAGCAAACAACCTTGAGTTTTCTTTTTAATCAAAAATGTATCCATAATATCCAGACTTGTGAACCCAGCATGAGGTTAACTTAAAACTGAATACAAAAAATGAGACAGGAGGAACTGGCTAAGAAGGAAATGTCAGACCATTGAAGTAATAATTAATTGAAAAATGAACCAAAAGAAGTTAGAAGTTCTTGATGTCAATTATCACTGCAGACTGCCATAAGCATGAGGAGCACATTCTGTAAGCATTGATAGCAAGGACAGACAAGCACAAGCATTCAGAAATCATGAAGAAGGTTCTTAATGCGCCTTCATCCTGAATGAGCACTCAGTTCTCTGAGTTGATGGATAAAAGTATAGGGAGTAAAAAAGGCAGTAGCATTTTGTGAGAAAGGGCTACTCTAAGCACCAAAGTTCAGAAGACAATTGCAGGTTATGATCTTGACCAGTGGTATGTGCTTTGTCCCTTGAGAGGGATGTGATTTCTGAAGCTGCCTTGCCACTAGCTAACATAAGTGCCATTAGTTAACTCAGCACTCTGACTTTGTGGTCTTCTGAGATACCTAACTCTCCCCACAAATTGTTCAGGAAGCCTAGGACCCCGAGTCAAGTTGTGGATAAGAAGTCAGGTTCCTAAAAATCTCTCTGCTGCAAATGCTGCATATAAATACATTTGTAGATCTCAACCTTAGTCTAAAGATTTCTGGAAGCTGATGTAATTCAAAGATACGTGCACATGAACACATGCATTCAAAGGTCATGGCTGTTGTATTTCTGCCATTTTTCTGCTTCCATGAAATCTTTCACAGTCCCTTGAGGTGGATTTAATCTCTGTGGCCTGTGCACCGAATTCTGGGGGAGCTGTACAGCTCTCATGGGAAGCTAGCGTCTTCATTGCTCTGTTTTAGTCAAAGTTGCCATGGTTTTACCAAAATTGTGCATTTGGTGGCAGTTGTAATGGAGGGACAAATATGTTTGCCTCAACAGAGCAATTTTTGGTCTGATTATTCTCTGCCTTACAGTTCTTATTAGGGCTGTGCAAAGTTTCAGGTGTTGTTTCGATTTGGAGGGGATTCGGTCTGATTTGGTGGCCAAATCTCTGAATCCAAATTGAATTAGGAGACCAGTTTAAAGGTCCAAATAGATTCAAAGTTCTCTAAATCTTTGGGAAAGATTCGGAGAGTTTTGATGATTCGGGCAGTCCCCGGTGGCTGCAGCAGGGAACTGCAACTGATTCTGAGCTGGTAAGTACTAGGGGTGGAGGACGGTAAGTACTATGGGTGGGGGAGGGGGCCTGGAGGAGGGGACCATG
>NW_017729031.1:16183702-16199615 GCF_001723915.1 Gavialis gangeticus
CAGTGCTTTAAAAAAAGCCCCCACTTACTGGGTACTGCTGGGTCGGGAGATGATTCCCACTGCCGCACACTGCATGGGGGGTCTGCATGAGCCCCGCATCCCCTCCTCGCTCTTGCAGCCTCCTGCCACAGGTGCCCTGCCTGAGCCAGCTCCAGCCCTTTAAGAAAAAAAAAAGCATGGAGAAAAGCCCTGCAACTCACTGCTCCTGCAGCAGCCTTGGGGTTTTGAGGGGCTTGTGCAGAGCCCCTCACATGGTGCAGGGCAGTGAGGGGCAGTGGGGATCGCCCCCCACCAGCAGGAGTGCTGAGTTCCTGGGTTTTCTTTTTTTTTCTGTTAAAGGGCCAGAGCTGGCCTGGGCAGGGCACCTGTGGAGGGGAGGGCTGGGGGAGTGGGGGGGGAATCAGGGTACTCATGCAGAGCCCCCCCTTCCAGCATGGGGCAGTGGGGATCACTTCTCCACCTGGCAGCACCTGCTGAGTCAGGCCTTTTTTTTTTTCCCAAAGAGCCGGGGGCTGAGGTGAGCGGGGCAGCCATTGCCGGGCTGGGGGGGATGGGCCTGCCTGATTCAGCTGAATTGAACTGGGACAGTGATTTGAATCACCGAATTGAATCACTGTCCCCCAAATTGACCAAATCTGAAGCAAATACTAGCCACTTCGCACAGGCCTAGTTCTTGTACTGAAAAAGCGATTCTGTTATAAGTGTATAACACTGATAAATCACAATGCAAGGTGATAGACACAAGAAAATCAGTCCCTCCGTCTTTGTTCGTTTAATGTTCCTGTTTTCAGAGTAGCAAAATATTTCCTCCTCCAGAAATCGTTGTGTTATTTCCTGTCCCCAGTCTATTCCTTACCTCCTGTGCTAAATCCGACATAGGTATATACTTTTTTTTTAAAGTAAAGTTAAGCCTTAAGCTTCTGCAGTAGCGCTCTATAAGCTAAATATCCGGAGTTAAGTTCCTGTTTCTTTTATCTTAAAGTGTTGTAGGATCACTGACATGGAATGAAGATGAAAGGATCTAGTAAAGGAGAAAAATACAAGAACACTGCGGTATTGCAGTGGGGCACTTTTCCATTTATAGGTTATGGTACCAACCAAAAGAAAGCAGATGAAGTCTGACAGGTTCAATATAATTATCATTAGAACATATAAGGATATTTTCTGACAAAGGAATATCTTTTGCACATAGCGAATGATCTATTTGTCATAACATTGTTCTCGTCCCTGATTTTGGTGTGGAAAATGTCGTATGCAAATATGAAAAAATATTTCTTAGCCCCATTTGTTTGGAAAGAATTGGTATTAAATGAAGGGTCCCTTGATGGCTGACTGACTGTTCAGCACCCTTCAAGGCAACTTTGAGCTGACAGATGCCACAAGAATTGGCTAACAGCAACTTAGAAGCAGGAGGATTGATAATATGATATTTAAAAGGTATCACTGAGCCTCATATTACTAGTCTCTCACTAGTACCAGCTCAAGTTACAATAATATTTTTTTCTTTTAAATAATGACACAAATTCTCCTTCCCATCCTGCTATCATATAAGTAGGGAATAGAATTATATTGTAAAATGCTAGGAAGAATTTTATTGTTATAGGCATGACATTGAGCAGCCAAAAGCAGGTCTTTGAACTGGGCTTGGAAAGAAAGTAGCAAACTGATCTTGAGTATCAGGGTAAAGATCAATGTTCCTGAGTTCATATTTTAACTCTTGCTTGTATTTACTCTGTATTTTTGTGCAAGACACTTAATCTCCCTGCCTGTAAACTGAAAAATATTATTATCTACATTTTCCTATCTCACAGTGCTATATTAAGCATTAAATAACTGGGAAGTCATCTGTGAAAATTAAATGACATGGGGAGATACTGGGTAAGATGCAATATCTTGAGTAAAAAATGTTCTAATGATGATCATAGCTATGTCTGGAAACTAAATCTGTAACTTTCTATGGTGCAACAAATTATAAATTTTGTTGGATTAGTACAGACTCATCATTAGAATGCTCTTTGTTGGTATTAATGTGAGTTTAATGTGATGTAATCGCATATAAATTCAACTAAAATTTAGCATCACATTTTGCTTTGTGCTCAAGTTAGAATTCTGGGAACATTTCCTGCAACATTAAGGAAAATGTCAGAAATATCTTCAAGCAAGGATTTTTGTGGGTAATATTGAACCAACTGTAGAGTTGGGAGGGATATAGTCAAGCTTTCAGGTACAAAGGGCCCTTTCACAGGTCCCTGAGAAAGCAGATATAACTTGAGCCATAGAATAGAACAAAGGCCAGGGCAAAACTCCAGTGTAAATAAAAACATTTAGAGACTTAACCTTTTTATGCTCCATAATGAATGAAGAAAGATAAAGGAGAGAGACACTAGAGCACAGGTTGGAAAACATTTTTCACAGAAAAGTCACTCCCTTTCCTACATCACAGACCTCATGCAGAAGAGAACTATACAAAAACACCTTCAAGACAGGATTCACACCACAGTAGGCTGAAAAAAATTTGAACATGAGCAAGAAAGCATTTGATCCTTCAAAAGTAGTAGTCTTGAGGGTGGTGCAAATACAATAGGTTGAAGACTAAGGAAGCCAGAGTAAAACCAGTGAGAGAAATGAGGAGGGCAAGAGATAAATGAATAGAGTATTTGTCAGGTGTGTGGTTTATCAGCATCTGAATCATGTGTACTAGAAAATGTAAGGCTTTCTTGTTAAAAGTTTTGGTCTGTTCTTCTCATGTCTCTGCACCACATTTGACCATTTTCTTATGCATACTTATGCTTATTTATTATACTTTGTGAGCTGTTTCATTGTACATGTGCCTTCAAGCAGCAGGTGTTGCATAGTCTGAGGCTCTGTGCTGCAGTCAGAGGTGGTTAACCAATAAAAGTTTTGATGTACTACAGCGATCATGTTAGATATATATCTGCTCACCTAGAAATTGATGCATCCTATGCAAATCAACCACAGATAGGCTGTCACTCTGTGGTTTCAGTCTCTTTCACTCCATGGATTTCTACTGTCAACTTATTATTGCCTTTCTCCATCAGTCTCTTTTGGCACACAGCAGGTCATCACTATTCACTCAATGCTGCCTGGTATCTGTACACCTTTTATGGAAACAGTCCAAGCAATCCCAACCCAGTTTGTAAGTTTAGTAGTTATTACCTAGTAAAAGCTATTGGCTGTGTAGAATAAGACAAATATTTGAGAAGAAAATTATATGTTGGTTAGGTTATTTGATCCTTGTTTACTTGAGAAATGAAATGTATACATCCATTTTATTCAAATTGTAACATTAAATAAACAGATACCATATTATTAGTCTTGTCTTCAGTTCCCTACCCGAGAGAACAGCTCCATTTAAAGTGATCTTTAGGGAAGGTTTTTCATTTGGGCTGTAAAGAGGCTAGTTCCTTAAAAGGCAAATTTAGGGATAGGCTAGGGATATGAAACCAATAAAATAAACCTTGAATGAGAAAAATTGGAATGCTTTGGCTACAAAAGAAGAAGAGGCACAAACAGACTTTTGGAAGGTTTTTCGATTGTAACAATAAGCAGCAGCAAATCAGGCTATGAATTTTGCATGGATAATTTATTATAGGAAACATCTTCAAATTGTGTGAAATATATCTTTGCTTTTATAATAATAAAAGCTATCCCATTCATTGTCATAACCAATGGTGTGCCCAGGCTGGAGCTTGTGGGGAGGGGTGGGAGCACAGGGGGAAAAAAACAAAAACCCAACTGCCACTGCAGCTGCATTTTTTTGTACAAGCAGCACAGTGGTCACCAGTAAGCCCACATATGGCAACTGCTCCGGGTACATGGCTGTGTCATTACACCTCTGGTCATAACTTCCTGTGTCAGCAACACCCTAGAATGCTTGTATAGGAGATAGTTATTACAAAGTTAAAGTAAAGTACCCTAAGAAAATTTCTAGCTCTCAAATTGAAGTAAGATAAGTAAAATCATTGCAAATAGGATCTGTGTGTGCAAACTACCATCTCTCCGGAAACTGGCTTGGCCAGACACTAGGCAATGTAAATTAGAGAGCCCCCTGTTGCCAAGATGTACCAGGCTCTCAATCCATTTGTCTGGTGGGGATCCACACTGATCCTGCCAACAATAATGGGGTGGGGAGAGGGAGGGAAGCTGATGTGGGAGGCCATGGGGTGGGCAGTCAATCCCTTCTGCCTTAAGAAAATCCTGTTTGTGCTGCTGACTAGAGTGTGGTTATTCCATTGCCTAATGCATTGGGCTTGATACTGGGTGCGTCTACATGTTGCCATACAACATTGCTATGGCACTGTGCTTTGGTACTTTCTTCTGGAAGTGCTAAAGCATGGCATAGTAGCTGCCTGTACTGCCTGGTGCATATGGCACATGGTTAGATTTCACTGCTACGTTGCTGTAGTGGTGCACTATAATGAGGGTGTGCCACTATGACAACGTAGCTGCTAATCACATGTAGACCCACGTGATCACTACCTCACTGTAGCATGCTGCACGGTTATGCAGTGCATCACTACATCGCCATAGGGTGACATGTAGACATGCCCACTGATAGGTTATTTGTAGCACAAGTGGCTTCAGCAAACATATGCAAGAACTGTTCTTCCTCTCCTTTGTGCCCATATAGATACAGCAAAAATGATACAATACCCAAACAACTTAAGCAAAGTATTGTTCAGTGATTTTTATTCAGCACCAGAATTGTCACATATAGATCAGCAAACTTTCATATTCACACTTGTCAGCCTAGGGCAGGGGTCAGCAACATCTGGCCCATGGAGTTACTGGATCCAGCTTGCAGAGCTGAAGGACTTTTGCCTATGCCTTTGCCTCTGCTGAGTCTAGGCAGAGAGGAGCTGCAGTGGGGACGGGTAACTTCCAGCTGTGTTCAGGCCACTGCTGCTTCCCCCGTTCTCCCTCCCCTCTGGCTGCAGCGTGGGTTCAGTTCCCAGCCAGTGATGAGTTGTGTCAGGGCTGGACAGCTTTCTGGTATGCTGGATCTCCAGCCAGGAGACAGCAGTGTGGGGAGGGTGGGGAGAAGTCATGGCAGTATAGCTCCCAGCTGCCTGGCCCTGGGATAGGTGTAGGCGAAGTCCCTTGCTGCTGACACACTGCTGAAGCTACCTCACCTTCATAGGACTGGAACTGGGTTGTTCTGGTCTACACCTTGTAATGAATTTGCAGGTTGTTGGTCTAGACAGCTACTTTTTATTTTTTAGAGATTTATTAGATTATAGCCAATGGAGAGCCACACAATGCAAGCCTTGCTAACTTGATGTTTGCCACAATGAAGAACTTGGATTTGAATATACCCAGGTGCCATGGATAAACTCATGCCAGTGCTAATATTGTATCAGTATAACAGGCAGCTAACTTGAATAACATCTTTTATGTTACGTTTCTTGTGCTGCACATTCACTAAATTTAATGGGGTTTGACAGTATTAACAACAGCTGCTAGAATACTGTTATTTTTTTCTGGCTTTCTGTAGTCATTGTATCATTTTTTTTTTTTTTGATAGAAATGATCCTGCCTCAGGCAGGGGGGTTGGATTAGGTGACCTCTGAAGGTCCCTTCCAGCCTCACTTGTCTATGATTCTGGAGTGCATCATCCTATGGATGAAAAAAATGCTTTTTGGCAGTAACAGCTCTGGTAACAACCAGATACAAAAATTAGAAAATGCTGAGATGCTCAACAGTCTGTCAGACATAAGACAGAGCAGCGAGACAGCTTCATGGCAGCTTTATAGCAGAATTATGAAGGAGTTTGGCAAGCCTTAGAAGACTTTTCAGAAGACATAAAACAATCACCTGTAATCAAATGGAGGTGGCTTCACTTCTGAACCAAATAGAAAAAAATTAGAGATATTTCAAGGCAGTTTTGGACTGAGCATTTCAGTAATTTATAATGCCCCTACTAGGCAATGATAGAAAATCTTAGTAGAGCAGCTCACCTACTGCCTTCTCAGGGATCATTTATGGCTGTCCTGTGAAAAGAATTTGGGAATTTTGACAATGCTGCTAAGAACAGATGCAAGGCTGCTTCTCAAAAATATCAAAGTGAGCTTTGTCACACTAGAATGAGAAAATTGAAGATGAATCTAGAGAGCCTGAGGCCTTACTACAAGGAAGGCAAACACTTTGTGTGGAAACATTCAATCCTTTACTTGATAATCTGCTGACTGGCCTTTGCGGTCGTATTGATGCTTAATGGAAGGGACCTCGTGCAGTTGCAATTTCGTGGATTTTGCAGATTCCATGAAATCTGGCATTGCCTGTGAAATTTGGGCCTGCAAAATAGATGGGAGGAGGGGTAACTTACGGAAAATAGAGTGCTGGCTCCCCACCTGCCTGGCAATCAGCAGCAAGGGGCGGAGCCATATGACAGACAGCCCCTGCAGCCAATTAGCAGTGAGGGGCAGGACCACTGGGGCCCCTTGGCCAATTACAGGCTTGGGAAGGGCCCTGTGCACTCCACCCATGAAATGACTGCCCTGTGAAACTGGTGGGCAGCTGCCGCAAATTAGGTAGGTCCCTATTTACAGGATGCTGGCTGTCTATTTTGGAGTCATGTTTGAACTCTGCTCATTGGACATTTCTGCCAGTCAGGTTTGTAGTTGAACTCACTGATGAATTTTCACTAGTAACATTGGATCATGAAGACACTCCTCATGAACTTATATAATTCAAGTTCTTTGCACAGGATGAGCCAGTTAAGTCTCTGAGCAAACTGCTGAAAGATTTAAGACAGTGCTTTTCAGCCAGTGTCCCTAATGTGGATATTGCCCTGAAGTTTTTTCTGACACTGACTATCACAAATGTACATTTTCAAAGATGGCTAGGATTAAAAAAAAAAAGAGCTTAGATCAGGAATGTAACAGGGACATCTGAATGCCTTATCTCTTATGGTAGTAAAAGTAGAACTGGGTTTTGATGACACCTTATAAAAGTTTTCTACCCTTAAAGCTCAAAAGAAGCCAGTCATTTGAAATATAATAAATACAGTACATTCTTATATTCATGCCTTTTTCATGTTTGATTACATATTTAATATTGGGAATTTTATATTGTGGGTAGTGGTGAGGCCAATCATCTTTGGGTCCGGGGCACCAAGAATTCTTTATCCACCGTTGATAAAAACACCCTGTTTTTAACAGTGACTTTATCGAGATGTTTTGTTAAATTTAATTTATTAGTTTTAGAAATTGCATCTCACAAGAAAGTATTAATGAGGTAAATGTTATTGTTACACTGATTCTTCTGGATTTTAGGCTCTTAGCACTTTGTCATTTGCTTTATACAGATGGTATATACTTAATATAGTTTTAGCCGTGAGTTCTATGAAAGACTTCACTCGTAATGAAATCTATTACATCTGATGCTTGTTCAACATTATATACCAATAGCAAATAAATTATTAAAAATAATTTATTCACATTGATTACTGTGAAGGTTATACATGCATCGGTAAATCAAAACAAGCCCTCAAAAATAAAAAAAATCAATTGATGTGACAGATAGGAAAGATATGGATGTTGAAACCTCCCTCATGCATTTGTCTATGTTTGAAAATCATTTAATATACCTATCTTTTTAAAATTTTTGCTTTGACTGAACATAACTAATGTTCTAAAAATTGAGGTTTGAACAGAGCAATAGTACATGTAGATAATAAAGCTTATAAGAGCTTTTATAGAAAAAAAGATCACTAAACTTATTTTATTATTTTGCTGAAAATGCATAGCTTTTAACAATATACTGCATGTCATAAGTATGTTAGTAACAATACTGTCAAATGCAAGTGGTGTTTTTCCTGTCCCTCATCCCTAGCTTGTGGTCCAGGAAAAATCAAAACTAAAGCCTACCCTCTGGTAAAGGTTTTCTCTAAATATTTTTTCTTTACAGAATTGCTCTCCAAATGCCAACAGACAAATTGCCAATACAAGTGTGCCATTGCAAGGAACAGCACTGAATGTTACTGTGAAGATGGATATGAAGTAGGCAATGATGGAAGAAACTGCAAAGGTAACTAGGATGTGTTTTTTTCCAGGAGCTGTAAGATTAAAGAGCCAGACCTCCAAGTAACTTGATGCAGGTGAACAATAGTTTCATTCAAGATCAGGGTCTAAATTTTATTTTAGGATAGCTTAAATAAGGCTTGAAAAATTAATCTAGCCCTTCTAGGACTAGATCAGATTTGAACTTCAGGACTCCTCAGGGGCAAAATATAGATGCACTTCCAAGAGGTGAGGCAAGCAGCAGCAGGACGAGCGATGTCAGTGAGCTGCTGGCACCCTATCACTGCCAATGAGACTCCATACCCGTTTTGGTGATGGACCAAACTTGCCCTCACATAAGCTCCTGGCTTCTCTGAGCAGGGTCTGGCTTATGGGTCATATAATTTGACACTCCAAGACTGATTCAAGGAGAGTCTTTGACCTTTAGATTTAAATAGATTATTCAACCCTACACATGTAATATAAGAATGTAACAAAGGAATTATATGAAAGATAATCATGTATTGCCTGCAGTCCTTGCTGTGGCAATGCAACACTACTTTTGAAATCCTGGTGAGTATCAAATTTGTTGCTATGGTTTATCTAAAGTTATTTGTATCTTTTGTGATATTATTCCATTGAAAAGACAAAACTATGTTTGTTTGCTTGTTTTAATGTAAAATCTATTATAGACCACAAGAAATGTCCCAGTAAAATCAAATGTCCCTTTCTTAGGTGATGATAGTACCTACATCAGAAACAAACTCATCCCAGTGGGTGAACTATTACATGCGACAGCCAGACTCTTGACAATGATATCAGGGATAGAACTAGTTGCCTGGTCTCCCACAGGTCCCCCATTAGCCAATAGCCAGTAAAGTTGAAGAAGCAATGTGTCAAGGAATGAAGGTGAATTTTGCTTCAAATTTATTGCACAATGTAACAGTGATCTAAACTGAAAAATAACCCCAACAGGATTTAGAAAGATGAAGATCAGGATTGCTTTGCTAACCTGTTTATCCTTATTGTGCCTTTTCCTGGAAAGAAGCATTATGCAAGTTACTAGAATTTATTTACATAGTTGTTTTAAGTGTTTATACGCAAAATAGATGGGCAAGGTCTTCGCTGGAAGTCAAACCTCGAAGTTTTCTAATTATATCAAAGGCAGTAATTTCTACCGGATCTTCTGAAAGGCTTTATTGTCAAACCCAACCGCAACTAATCTTGAAAACTTGAGCTTCTGGTTTTCTGTTGTTCACTGGCATAATCTCATCAAACAGCTTAGATAAGACACATTAAGAAAATAATTAGGCCATAGAGGAGTTAGCCATACTCGTGAAATTCTCATTTGGGTTTGAATCCCATCCACCATTTTTTATCCTGTTCCTTACATTTCGTTTCAATGTTTCCTTTAGATTTAGATGAATGTAATATATATGGGACCTGTAGCCAAACCTGCATCAATACAGATGGATCATATGCATGTAGCTGTGTGGAGGGCTTCGTACTTCAGCCAGATAACAAATCTTGCAAGGCCAAGCATGGTAAGTGAGATCTTTGCTTTTGTCGTTCTTCCTGATAAATGAGGTAGATGAAAATGTCCATAGCTAAGAATGATTTCCCTTTGCTTCCATACAGTGGCTCATAATTAGACCTCCAGAACATTTTTTTGTGTTGTTACAGATTATTATAAAAATCCTAATAAGAATGCCTAATTAAAAACTGTTCTAGGGGAGTAAAATAATACTCTGTAAAACCTAGATTACTTCTCCAGTATAAACTTTTCAGCTGAGCAAAATTTTTCACCTATAAAAGAGAATTAAGGCTACCTTGGTGGCAGGGGACATTATCATGAGGTAATTATGCCCTTGGGATATTTAGAGACATGATATTCTGCCTTGCCTCTTGCAGTGTCCCAGGGGATTGATGTAATCATATTCATATTCATGCTATGCTTTATTGGTTACTTAATGCATATTTTCATTAGCAAATAATAAATTAAGCATTTAAGGGAATTAGTGAATTCTGTTTAATGAAGCCAAATTGTACAAAGTATTTCCCTAGTCAGCACATTGACTCAACAACCTATTTTTATTTTCTCATACAATCTGTTCAACTTGCTTAATGACCAAAGGCTAGCATAAAAGTATATTTGCTTGTGTCAAGATATAGAAATCCAAAGGAAAATGTGTTTTTGACTGTGCCAGTTGGCAGGCTTTTGCTATTACAAAATGTGAAGATGCTGTACCTTTGAGGCTTGAACTAGGAAATAACATGCACATTCATTTTTTGGTTGAAGCACTTCTAAGAGTTACTATTTAAAATATTAATAAGCTCAAAAAGTAAATCTTAATATTCGTCCTACTGCCCTTCATAAAAAATGATTTTGGTAGGAAAAAACAGGTGCTGCCACTGATGCAGTGAAACAATCCAGAGCAAGGAAAACGACTTGGTTCCAAGACTGGTAATAAGGAGATTCTTTGACCTCTAGTTCAAAAATGAAATGTAGCCCAGTCCTTAATGACTCCATAGAGTAGTCATTTGTCAGTATTTTAGTGGCTTATATGAAATGAGTTGATAGTTTTAGATCATACCTTACCTTTTTCTTTCTTTTTTTCCCCTTTCCATCCTATTTCACATCAGTTTTTGCCTTTGGCAATCTCAGTGTTGTAGGGTTACTGTGAGTGTGCATAGTCCTCTGTTCACCTCACTGATGTATTCCTTTGTGTAAGATACTCAAGATGCTGAATATGTATTGCAAATACTGCATAGTAGCATGGAAGAACCAGTCTCTTTCTTGCTCTCTATTAGGATTCCCATGAGAGATTATCCACTTCAAGTACTAGAGCAGTCTATAGTAGTCGCATTGGCACTCTTGCACTCTCCTTCCTTTAGGTGCATCTATGTGAGATGCTACGTTGCCGTAGTGACTAATTGCATTGACATAGCGAGTCACTACAGCGATGTAGGCTTGACAGGCATGAAACCATGATGCCAATGCTACTACACAGCACGGGTAGAAATGACCTGTGTGCTGCCAGGACTGTGCCCTCCTACTCTCAGGGTAGGGGGTGGCCCTTCTAATTAAAGGCCCACTATGAAGAACTTTCAAGGTTCCCTGCAAATAGGTTTCCACAAAAACTCTGAGAATTAATCTCCACGGGACTTGTGCTATTTTCTTGTGCAGCTCCCAGGAATTTGGCAGCAATTGCATGACTGCAGAGCCATGGCTAGATTTGTCCCTTAATGAATTCAGCATCTTGTTGCTCAGTTCATTTAAATAGCTTCAGAGCCTCAGACTTGTGGCTAGATCACACCTACTGGTAGAGGAAGTTAAAATAGCTTTCATAACAGCTGTGGGCACACTATGTGTTTTTTTCCCCCCATTTCTTTTATCCAGAGCTTTCTTTTATGAATAAAGATTCAGTTAATAACTTATTCAGGAATGAAAAATTAGATGAAATGTATCTTTGCTGAATAGTGTTCTGGATTTTTTTTGTTTTCCAGGTTTTCATAGCTATACTGAAGAGTCTAAATTCAATAAAAAGAATATTAAAAAAAAAACCTCAGGAAAATGTGGGTTTATTTCTTATATAGTGCATAGAAGATTTTATATTTTAAAAAATGATTTTGAAAGAAATGGCATGTAGTGTGAGAAAGTGATTCCTTCTTTGATAATAAGCAGTGCGCCCTGCGCTGTGTTTATGACAAGCATGTGTTTCTGTTGTTTTAGAAAAAAAAGTTTGTAACTCTTAAATTGACTTCAAAGCACAATGTTCTTGTGAAGGCTCACAGATTTAGCTTTCATGATTTTAGAACCTTTTCATACTCTTTTAAGTATATTATGGATAGATCAACTTACGTGTGTGGATAGATAGATAGATAGAAAGATAGAAAGAAAGAAAGAAATTCCTCCCATTTCATGCTGTGCTAATCTTAACATCTTTTGAGATTCTCAGATTAGTATTCATAACAGCATATACTGTTGAGGGCACAGTTATACCTTACCACAATGACATCTTCTCTTCAAATACCCATTACAAATTTACTTGTAATCTTCCCATGCTGTTTTTCTCTTCTGTCTTCTCTGGAAAGGGTGAATTTTTCCTAACATCTCTAAAACTTGTCTTTTGCAATAGAGCTGCAACCAGTGGTGGCAGAGAAAATAGCCTGGGTTTCTTATGTGTTGTGACACTACTTATTGATCTGTAGTTCAAGCGAAGATCAGCTTGGAAAAGAATAGAAATCTTTTATCTTCTCTACCAGTGCATCTTAAATACAGTCTAAAGAAGGAGTAACTTCTCTTTGGGCAAGAAGAATCAATAATATATATTGCTGTTGGCTAGAGATCTGGAGATTTCCCAATTTTTTCCAGAAAAAGTAACAAAGTCCTGGATTTCTGATGGTTGGAAAACTTCTGTTAGTTTACTTATCTACAAATCCATTTTAGCAGCTCAGCTGCATTGTTCATTCTTTTAATTTCGGTTCCTAAAAATAGAATTGTCTTGAATTTAATATGCTGTAATTGAAACTATGCAGAATCTTATTCAAATCAATTTGGATTTTTAACTACATTATAAAATGTCTTTAGTTTGTAATTGCACTTTTTGGCTGTCCAGACAAGCGTGGCCGTATGGTGTGTAGCACCACAGACGCGCCTGCAATGCCACATACTGCACGTTCAGTTGCTCTCCACACTGCAAGGGAGCAGCACAGAAGGCTTTTTGACCCCTGAATATCCAGGGGTTCAAAAAATCTGCAGGGAAAAAAAATGGAGTGGCACACATGGTGGCAGCTTGTGCTGCCCAAAGCAGGAGCCTGTCTGGCCAGAGTTGCACTCCACTGCCAGCCAGGCTCTGAGCGACAAGATTGCTGCTGCTGCAGCCCTGGGAGGCCCCCATCACTGATTAAACCCCCGTGGTAGGGGAGGCCCCACCCTGAGTTTCCTTCAAGGACAACTTCTGCTGTTCAAAAGAGCTGACTCCAAACTCTGAAATGGCACCAATACCCACTCAACCCTGCCTCCCACCAGGAACACAAGCCACCTCCAAAACTCCATCAAGGTTCATAGATAGCCTTCTCCCCTGCATATCCTCCCTGACCTTCTGTACACCCTGCTATTGGCTGGTCCCTGTCTGGACCCTAGTTACAAGGCTGTTCTGAGGACTGTATCAGGCAGGCAGGTGCTAGAGCCTGCATCCTTCACTGCAGCCCACAAAAATAACCAAAAAGGGTTTTTGTGCAGCAGGAAAACTACAAGGCTGAAGTCGGGGACATGGAAGAAAAACCAAAAGTCAAAAAAACCTCCACAAAACTTTGCAGTGATAAAGAACCACTGGCATTGTAGTCCACTAGGGATCAGACCTGTGAGAGAAAGCAAGCAAAACCAGATGGTGCTGAAGTAAGTGTTGTTCTAAAGCTGAGGTCCCAGTGAGATTTGCATGTCCCATTTGATCAGTCTAGTTCCCAGTCATCCTGTGACTGTGAAGCAGCCCCAAGTCTCACAGCAGAAGTCACTGAATCAAAACCTGAAGACCCTATGGAGACCCAGCCCTGTCCCTTTTCCACTCCTCCCTCTCTTCCATGGAGAACACAGTAACCCAACCCCACCATGGTGGTCTTCACCACCCACGGCTGCATCAGGTTATCATATCACAGCTAGAGATACAGCCAAGCTTGACTCATGTTGAGTGGTATTCCTGGCCCTTGGCTCTGGCATGCCTTACCCCAGGGAGTCTTTCCCAGGCTAGAAAGAGTCCTAGGGTTTCCACACATGGCATGCCTGAACACAGTGTTGGAGGGTGGAGGTTCCCCCTCAGTACCTTGACTGTTGACATGAGGGGATGAGAGATGCACCTCTCCATGGACTGAGATCTTGTAGTGGTGAAGAAGTTTGCATGTCCCAATGGTACTCAGAACTATATCATCTGGAGTCTTGCAGGGTCATAGAGGGGAAGTTCTAGACAAAGTACAGTCCAACCCCAGGAAGAAAAACATGTTAAGATCTCAGTGATTGCAGCAAAATGGAGATCTGCTGTAGTCTAGGATTCTCCCTTGCTGTTAGGTCCAGCTCTCCACCTTATTAAGTTTGTGTGGTTGTTGTTTCCACATACCAGCTTCCTTATATTAACTGAAGTCACATGCAGGCTTCTACCACAGGAAACAGCACTGTCCTGTACCAACCTTCAAAAGCCCTGTGGCAATGAACTAGTAGTGGCAGAGACAGGACCAGTGGATCTGGAAGTTTCCAGCCATGAATTTGCACACAGGTCGTGGTAACTTGACGGTCATCCTGCACCTGGGTTGGGATAAGAATGCAATTTGGTAGCTGCTACCATGACTGAGCAATTCTATTCAGGATCTCCTCTGCTCATCATCCTACATGGGGAGGGGGATAGAAAAGGTGCCTTACGCCTAAACTGTCTTACCTGCTTCCAGCTGGATAACAGCATCCAGCAGGATTTTTGTCTGTGTTCAAAAACATCATAAGAAAGCAATGAGTTTTGCAACATGGAATGTTCGCACCTTGATGGACAACTGAGACAAGAACTACTGAAAAGAAGAACTGCCATCATCTCATGGGAACTAGTGACATCCAACACTGATGTCACAGATCTGAGCGAGACAAGACAACCAGACAAGAGTCTGCTGAGGGGATAGGGTAGAGGCTTCTGGAAGGGGAAATCAGACCAGGACAGACTATTTACAGCACTGGTTTCACCATCAAGAATAAGCTTATTAGTCAATTTTATATAGCTTTCCATGGACATCAATGAATATCTTACAATGCTCTGTCTTAAGCCCAAAAAGAACTAGTGCAGTGCTGTCATCAGTGCATACCCCCTGACACTTTATGCCCATGATGATGTCAAAGAACAATTATACCACAACCTTGATCGTGTTCTGATCATTCTCCTCTGTGACTTAAATGCCAGTGTCTGGCATGATCTGGAATTCTAGAGTGGCACCACTGGGAAAGGAGGAATAGGGAAAGCCAACTCCAATGGCATCCTTCTCCTGAGCAAGTATGCAGAGCATGGTCTTGCCATTATGTACACTATCTTTAGACAGAGTGACAGATACAAGATTACCTGGAGACTCCATCACTCTAAACATTAGCACCTCCTCAACTATGTTATTGTTATAGCCCATGATCAAATGGATGCCCATATCATGTGAGCCATCCAAGGAAGTGATGATCATCGTCTTCTCAGATCCACTATGAACATCCAGCTTACTCCAAAACACCACACCAAAAACAGCCAAAAGCAATGCAGAGGATTTTCAACATCAGATTTCTTCAGGACCCAAAGATCTGCAAGGATTTCCAACATTATCTTCATGAAAAGCTCTCTGCCCTGTCCACAACTGAAGGCAAAATTGAGGAACTCTACTCTGGAAGAGATTCAGAATCACTGTCTACATTGCCTGTGATCAATCCATTGGCGTTACCACCCTTGATACCAAAACTAGTTGGATGAAAGCCCTCCTCAACTGGAAGAGAATGGATCATTCTGCTTAGCAAGATGAAACCTCATTTCTGCGGAAGAATAAGACTTATCATCTCAAAGTGAAACTCAAAAGAGGAGCCATGAAATAAAGATAAAGCCAAGGAAACTGAGCTTTACACTGAGAAACATGACATACATAGTTTATTTCAGGCAACAACAAACATCTGTGGTCCTATTTTCCAGCAATTGCAGGATGGCGCAACGCTTCTCCTAGATAACAAATGTATCTACGCTAGATGGAAACAGCACTTTGAGGCTCTCCTGGACAGTGAATCAACTGTGATGGATTCCATCACCGAGTCAGTTCCCCAATACCACAAAAGGGGATCCCTTACCAACCATCCTATCCTAGAAGAAGTCTGGCATGCCATCAAGGAAACC
>NW_017729031.1:16199626-16204726 GCF_001723915.1 Gavialis gangeticus
CCTATCCTAGAAGAAGTCTGGCATGCCATCAAGGAAACCAAGAACAAGGCTACTGGACCAGATGACATGCCTGCTGAAATCTACAAGGCTGGTGGTGTTGAACTGGTACTGAGACTCTGAGATTCCACAAAGTTAGTCTTTGAATTTAGAACAACAAGGAGATTCCTAGGGACCTGAAGAATGTCAAAATCATGAGTGTCTTCAAGAAAGGAGATAAGTCTATGTCCAGGAGCTATCACGGTATCACCCTTCTTTCCACAGCAGAGAAAATCCTTGTCTGCATCCTCCTGAACCATCTTCTATCTCTTGCGGTTTCAGACCATCCTGTGGGACAATTGACATGATCCTTGTTTCCCACCAGATCCAAGAAAAAATGTTGGAAACACCACCAAGCCCTGTGTATAGCCTTCATTGACCTCACTATGTCCTTTGACAGAATTAATTTTATTTTATGTCTCCTTGGAGTATGCCACACATTTAGGTAGCAATTTTTTATAGATAAATCATAAATCATCAGAAGGAAAGCTGGGTGGGTGGATGGGGGGGGCACATAGACTTTGAGGCACATATATTCTGGCCTTTTTAAAGTGTAGAATAATTCAACACCTTATTTCATTGTATAATCCCATTGGAAGTGGTAAATTATATAGTTACTAATATTTTGTCATGTTTAATTTGAAATGTTACAAGTAATAAGGTTTCTACTATTTCTTCTGGGAAATTATTCCTCAGTGTAGCCCTGTCTGGAAGCTTTTTCTGATAGTGAGTCTGTATTTCCCTTTCTTATTTAAAGGGAGATAGAATCATCCCTCATTTTTTGTGTCAGAAACAATATAACCTGTACTTGCCAGAGCCATAACAGAAGAAAGAGATGGAGACTTTAAATTTGCTGTGCTTCATAAAGGGAACATGGTGAAGTGATCTGTGTAATTCTGCACATATTCAGAGCTATTGGCCATGTAAATGATTTTGAAATCAGTACTTTGGAATGAATAAATAGGGATGAGGAAGATGTTTTGGAAGCCAGACAGAAGAAAGCTGCAGTATTTAGAAAGATTATTGAGAGAGACTGTCACTTTCAAAATCTTTCTACTTTCTACTTTGCTTTATCTGCCACAGTCAAAGGCTTTTATATTTTTTTTTAACTTCACTTGAATCCTGATGCATCATAACATCTTTCTAAATTATTCCTAATTCTGTTATAAAATGACTTTTTAAATTATTTATATATTCCTAACTTGTCTTCACTGGAATTTGAAACTTCGTTGATGAACCTGTCAATTGCTGCATTTTCAAATATCCCCATGTCTTCTCATTGCTTTAAGTTCTGTGTTTTTTCTATTATTTCCTTACTCAGTGAATTCTTTGTTTTCTTATTTAAGTCCCAGGTGCACTTCACAGTTGTTCACAAGTTCCAGTGGATTTCATCATTGGTGTGACTCACTTGATAATACATATCTAAAAGAAAAATGTAGACTTGACTGTAATAGGGAACCAGGGATTCTCTGTTACTTTAAGGGTAGCAAACAGCTGCAGGGAGTTGTTTGTCAGAAGCCAGGAAGGACCAGGCAGTAAGGCACTGGTAGGCTGCAGGTGCCCAATGCAGAATAGGTGGCTTAGCAATAAGGCAACAAGGCAGAGTGGCCAGTAGTGCAGCAATAGTATGGAAGGACAGAGCTTAGGCTGCAGAAGAGGTATCCTGCTGCAGCAGTTAGGTTAGTCTGCAAACCTAATGAGGAACACCTGCAGCTGGCCAAAGGAAGGCACACAACTCCCAGGGGTCTGGCTTAGTAGATATATAAGCCCAAGGCTGAGGCTGGGGAAGGAGTCTGACTGTGCAGACTGGAGGGGAAAGACCTCCTAAGCAGACAGGTTGTAGAGGATTGCTGGGCTGACTCCTGAATTGACAGGGGGAACTGCAAGTAAGGCATAGATGGCTTGTAGGGTAAAATGATGAGGGTAGGGGCAAGTTTGGGTTGTAATGCCAAGAGCTGAGATTTATGTTTGGACCCAGCGTGGGGCAGTTTGTTACAGTCAGAAGGCTTATTCTCTTGCTTACAGTCTATACCAGTGGTTTAACCAGTGGTAGTAGTGGAGAAGGGAAGTCCCATTTGAATGCCTAAGAGAACAGGAACTTTGGAGACTTTGAGGGGTGAATCCCAAGCCTTGGAGAGAAGGATATTGGACCTGCAGGGTGGTAGCTGGGGCCTGAGAGAGGCTTTGGACTGAGGCTGGGTGCCCACTGGGAATCTTAAAGATATGGAAACATGAAGGGGCTGGATCTTGGACTAGGGCTCAGAGCTTATCTGGGCAGTTAACTGGTAATGCCTGCAAAGCATAGGCATGGATGTAGGGGAGGACAGAGACCATGAAATGGACTGCTGAGGCTCATGGTATGCTGATACACTGATCAGCAACAGAGAAGAAGTCACTCTGGGAGCATGGGCAGCTTCCCTTTTCTGAATTAAACAGTTACAATAAGGTTTGGTAAGAGAGCAGAGGGAAGAATAGGTAACCACAGCAAATCAGGAGCTACATGACCATTAGGGGCATTACTACTGTACCTGAAGACATAGTGCTGCTACACTGACCTTTAAGTCTCTTTTTTTTTATACTTGTTTTAGGCACTCTTACTGTTTGCTTTTATTTTAACTCCTCTAATAGATTTATCACCATATATTGCTGCTTATTTATTTATTGGCCCTCATTTAAAAAAAATATATATATATATTTATTTTCTGTCTAATGATAGTTACTCCTAATATCTGGCCTGTGTACTTTAACTTCTTTACTCATATTTGTTCTGTTAAACAGAATGAAACACTAATAAAAGGCTGGATTGCCCTACAATTTCCAATACAATAGCTCTTTTTCTCACCCTGCCTAAAAGCTGACTGTGATGCTCTTGATCTTCTATGGGTGATCAAACTGGTGTCAATAAGCAATTATTGTTTGATTGGAATCTAGCTATGTAGGTTTAAACTTCTTTGTTCAGTCCAGTTTAGAAAGAAAAAATAGGATGCAATTTCTTCAACAGTTTTCAAACTTGAAACAGACTAATAATAATTGATTCCTTTGCAAGTGGCTATGCACTGTTTCAAACCAAAATGGACATTCTATATATTAACACAAGTGTAAATGCAGGACTTAAATAGGGATGCAGCTTGTAATAGGGTGGGCTTGTCCTTGAAGAGGGAGCAGTGAGTCCTAATGAAGAAACCCAGCTGTGGGGGGTGTGCCACTAGAAGCATAAATTTGCAAGGGAGAGAGCAGGGGTGGGGGGAACCTGTATGAAGGCACAGTTTTCAAGCAAGAGACAAGCTGTGAGCCAAACAAACTCATACTTAAGAAGGGGCCACTCTGTGGTGTTGAGGCTAGAGCCCAAGGACCCCTCCTGGTGCCTGTAGCAGGACCACAAGTGTTGTTTGTAGAATTGCTTGAAGTACAATGACTGTATTTTTATTTGGAGGACTGTCTCAGGGGAGCATAGTGAGGCTACCAAGAATGTGCAGGCTAAGCCACCCACTCACACAGCATTAGATTCACTTCCATGTTGTTTCGCTGGCACCCATCATAATGCTAAAGGAAGTTTAACTAGTTTTGTGGCTTATACAATTTATACATCTCATGTATTTATAAATCAGTACCAAGTTGGGTACCTAACGCACCCCACTTACCCAGGCTTAGGAGCAGCGCTAATTAATAAGTAAAAGTACCCATCTAAGCATTCATGTAATAAAACATTTTATATTTTAAATATTTGTACCTCATTAATTTGCATATTGCTAAAAGTTATTAGCAACATTTTTTTTCAGTCAAAGCACATCAGGTTATAGGGATAAATGATTCAGTTCTGGTCACATTTCACTTCTTAAATATGTTTCTGAAATGCTTCCTGGACTTGTTCTTAACCCTGACATGGGGCACATCTACACATGCATTTGATCCAGAAGCAGTTTACTCTTGAGTAAACTACTCGAGAGTAAACACTTCTAGGTGGGCATCTATATGCACAGGGAAGTGGGAGCTGATTTGCTGCTCCTAGCAGCAAATGGCTCCTGCTTCCTGCAGCCCTGCCACCACCAGGGGGCACTGCAGGTTCTGGCTACAGCTGCCTGCAGCTGGCAGTCATCTTTAAAAAGGAGCTCCTCTCCCTGGCCAGATGGTTTTCTGGCTGGGAGCAGCATATGGCAGCTCTCCTACCACAGCCTCTGCCTCCCTGCATCATGGCTGGTCCAGCTCCTATCCCTGGCAGTGACAGCCTGTGCCTGCAGCACCCAGCATGGGAGCTTGGTGCAGGACTGACAGCTATGCTAGGCAGCACCTGCAGAGTCTGGGCAGGCTGCTAGCAGTTGTCTGTGGCCAGGCAGAGTGGGCCCTGGTGACCAGGAGCCAGCTGCAGCTGGGCCTGGCAGATGCCAGCAGCAGCTTGCAGGGCTGGATGGCATGGCACTGTGATGCCAGGGAGAAGCTCTGCGGTGCAGGCTGGCTGCCTGAGTAGCCCTGCAGTCTGTGCCAGGTGTGACCACAGACTGTCTGTTTGTGTCCAACGCTCCAGACTGCCTGTAGGTTTTAAAGGGGTTGGGGCTGGGGAGGCTTCCAGCCCCAGGGCCTTAGGGCTGTGCTGAGGCTGGCTAGGCCCCTAGTGACAGGGCTGACTACACATGCACTCCTGCGCAGTAACTACTCACGAGTAAATTTGCTACTTCCATTTGCAGGTAGCAAATGCACTTGTGATTAGAGCACTTTACTGATCAGTAAGTATGTGCACATGTAGATGTGCTCACTTACTGCACAGAAAAAAACCTGTTCTAATCGTGAGTATATATGCTACTTGTGCAGTAAAGCATCTTATGTAGGTGTGCCCACTACATACTTTCTCAGTGGAAATCTCAAATCCCAAATTCCAATGGCAACCAACTACTTTATAGAATCATAGAAAATTAGGGTTGGAAGGGTCCTCAGGTGGTGCTGTAGTTCAGCGTCCTGCTCAAGGTAGGACCATCTTCAACTACATCACCCCAGCTAAGGTTTTGTCTAAGCAAGTCATAAAAACTGCCAAGAATGGAGATTCCACCACCTCTCTAGGTAACCTGTTCC
>NW_017729031.1:16204803-16215265 GCF_001723915.1 Gavialis gangeticus
GCTTCTTGTTCTGCCATCTGCCACCACTGAGAACAGTCTAGTTACATCCTCTCTAACTGTCCTTCAGGGTAGAAAGCTGCTATTAAATCTCCCTTCAGTCTTCTTTTCTTCAGGCTAAATAAGCCTACTCCCCTTAGCCTTTCCTCAGAAGCCATGTGCCCCAGCCCCCTAACCATTTTTGTTGCCCTCGACTGGACTCTTTCCAATTTTTCCACATCCTTTCTGTAGTGGGGACCCCAAAACTGGACACAATACACCAGATGTGGGCTCACCAGCACCAGATAAAGGGGAAGAATCACTTCCCTCGATCTGTTGGCAGTGCTCCTACTACTGCAGCCCAGTATGCTGTTAGCTTTCCATGCAAGAAGGGCAAACTGTTGACTCATATTCAGCTCATTGTCCACTGTAACCCCCAGGTCCTTTTCTGCAGATCTGCTGCTTAGGCAGTTGATCCCCAGCCTGTACTGGGGCATGGGATTGTTCTTTCCTAAGTGCAAGACTTTCCATATGTCCTTATTGAAACTCGTGAAATTTGATTTTTTGGTCTAGTCCTCCAATTAGTCTAGGTCTCTCTGAATCTTGAGTCTACCCTCTAGCATAGCTACTGTTCCCCCCAGCTTGGTATTATCTGCGAACGTGCTGAGGATATACTCCATCCCATCTTCCAGATTGTTGATGAGTATATTGAACAAAACCCTGGGGCACTCTACTTGAGACCAGCTGCCAAATCGGCATCAAGCCATTAATCACTACCCTTTGAGCCTGATGATCCAAGCAGTTTTCCATCCACCTTACAGTCCATTCCCCTAACCCATACTTCCTTAGCTTGTTTGCGAAAATGTTGTGGGGGACTATCAAAAGCCCTGCTAAAGTCAAGGTGTATCACGTCCACTGCCGTCTATGCATCTGCAGAGCCAGTCATCTCATCCTACAAATCAATCAGGGTAATCGGGCATGAATTGCCCTTGGTGAATCCATGCTCACTGTTCCCAATCACCTTTTCCTCTAAGCGTTCAGAAATGGATTCCCTGAGGACCTACTCCATGATCTTTCTGAGGACTGAGATAAGGCTGACTGGTCCTGCAGTTCCCTGGGTCCTCCTCCTTCCCTTTCTTAAAGATGGGCACTATATTTGCCCTTTTCCCATCATCTGAGACCTCTCCCAATCACCACAGTTTTGAAAGATAATAGCCAGCAGCTCTGCAATCATATCAGCCACCTTCCTTAGCACCCTCAGATGTATCGCATTTGGCTTGATGGACTTGTACACATCCAGATTTCTAAATAGTCCCCCACCTGTTCTTTTGCCACTGTTGGCTGCTTCCCTTTTCCTCAAACTGTGCCGCCAGATGCAGTAGTCTGGGAGCTGACCCTGCCTATGAAATAAGTACTTCAGCATTTCCAAATCATCTGTCACTAGGCTGCCTCCACCATTTCTTGGTAAATATATTCTAGTTGGAACAATGGAAAACTCATTCCAAGATGCTAATCATTGTGAGAACAGTAATTTAAAGGGGAAATTGATGTATTTTTAATACTAAAGGTTGTCCTGGAACATCCAGGAGTTATGAGCATTTGGAATGGGTTCTTTGTAAGAGCCCCAGTTGTATATAATGCATTTTTTCCATAACTGCTTCTCTTTCTGGTACATTTCTGCTACTTCTTTTGGCAGTAATATTCTAGTGTATAGACCCTTGCACCTCTAGCTAGTGATGTTAGTTATCACCTCTATCAGGTAGTCCATTTTTACTAAGTTATTAGCATTTCAACGTGGACTCAGTCTTTCATAGATTTCATAGACATTTGGGCCAAAGGATCATTGAGTCCAGCCCAGTAGACTTTGCTAAATTCTAATCTCCAACGAAGCAGGGAAAAGCTATCTATCCATTTCCATTAACAATGTCTGCTACAAAAGATTAGTAAAATGTCTTGGCAGTTTTCTTAAGTCAGGTGTTCCTATTGTTTTTGTTTTCAGATCTCTGAAAGTATTTGCAAGTTGATTAGAAATAATACATGTTTGATCCTATTTCCTTCTCTTATGAGTTGCACATAAAAATGTTCTAATAAAGATGTTTTGAAGGTACATGATAACACTGATTCAATCTAATTCATTTTCTTTCTTGATAGAGTGAATGATAAGAAACAGCCAGATAAAATATTATTTAATTTAAACTCAGCAATTCTGGTATATTCTAAGCAAAATATATTTTCAATGTATTGTACTGAAGTATTTTAACTAGACAGGTCAGGTAAACAAATACGATATTTCTCTTGGAGAAGATGGAAATAGCATGTGGCTCTTTGTTGTCAACTAAATTCCCCCCCCCCCCTTTTATTTTTTAGAGCCTAATGATAGACCACCTATTCTTCTGATTGCAAACTCTGAAACCATTGAAGTATTATATCTTAATGGAAGTAAAGTGTCTACCCAAAGTTCAGTAAAAGGAACTGGAATTCATACATTGGATTTTATTTACAACGAGGATACAATTTGTTGGATTGAATTGAGAGAATCTTCAAGTCAGTTGAAATGTATCAAGATAACAAAAGCTGGAAGATTAACAGAGGAATGGATAATAAACACTGCCCAATATCTGCACAGTAAGTATTTCAGTTTTGTTAGATAGATTATTTTTAGTAAACACTGCAAAGTGCCTGTTCTTCCTACATCTCCTACAGACTTGAAAACTATTTTGGAGCTTAGTGTTGCTGATATTTTGATATCTTCTGTTACTTTACTTACGCATTAAACATTGAAGCCCAAAGAGGCATTTGGTTGCTATTCCCCTCACTAACACATAAGCACGACTGGCAAAAAAAACTGTGAGTTTTCACAGAGTCTAATGCACTGTGTAATAGGTATAGTATTACAAAAAGCAAGCCAGCGCAAATGACAAAGAAACTTAAAAATGCCTATTGCCCACGACGTGTTGATAGGTAAAACTTGAAAATGATTGTTTACTGCCAGACAAATGATAGACTGCTAATTAGCAACATATATACATGTTTGTCACATCTACTATAGTTTAACAGAGCATCACTATTTTCAAACGCTACTGTAATACTTCCTAATTTACTGGAAGTTTCTCACTTTTCCACTAGGAAGATTTAAAGCCACCCTCACATTGAGCTATTCCACGTCACAGTTTAACTAAAGTAGAAAGACTGTGGATTGCTGACTGTAGAATGCCTCTGAATTGAAATTTTCATCATTTTGCATTAGCCCTCTTTTGCTAAAAAAACTCTTTAGGGAGAAATGGACACCAGTTAGATAATTCTGATCTGATCTCAAGCCCCCTCACCATCAGCTATGAGACTGTTCAAATCAAAGGCTTGATTGGAACTATTATGAAGATGGGGACAGCTGCAAGTTATAGATATCAGTCCTATGATTAATTTCTGCACTTAGGCTACTAGTCCTTTGAGGTTTCACAATTGCACTTTAGATCACCAAGAAAACTGCTCTTTATATTGCATGCCTGTAGGAAAAGGAACTTGATTCCCACAAAATATCCCCCACCAACCATCCCTTTCCCTTGGATGAGTTCTTAGGAATGAAGAGTTCTTTGTTTTTTAAATGAGAGGTGTGCTTCTTTTGTAAGCCTTTTTTCTAGATGTTAATAATGGTTTACTTTTTTGAGCTTTTACCTATTTTATTGGAATGTTACATGTTGTGCTTTCAGATGTCTTTTGATTTTAACTGTGAAAAACCCAAGGAGTGTCTTCATCTCTTCGGTATGACTATAAGTGTGTGCCCTAATTGCACTTGTCATTGTTTTCTCATTATTGTATACAATGAAAACAATTAGCTGAATTACCTGACACAATTAATATTTTGTGTTTAACAGTGTGCCCTCTAGTAATCATCAAAGTGCAGCCTGAATGCTCAGCTTTTCCCTAGTTCCATTCTGTAACTTTTTTCTGCTTGTGCTTTCCAAGTATGAAAGGCTTACTAATTTGCACAGTGCTGGGGTTTGTGTTAGCTTATGTTTGCCAAAATATGGATATGAAGTGAATACAGTGAGTGAATCAATTTTTCTCATATACTGCATATACAGGTTTGTGGACTCTGTAATATGTTTTCTAAAACCTTTCATCTAGACATTTGGACTAATTACTTTAGTACTGAATTTTTTCTGGCTTTGTGCTGCAAAGATTTGTTCCAACACCTAATTGGAACTTCAGAAACACCGTAATAATCTTATTCCCCCCAAACTCATCCAACTGGCACTCGTAATCAAGGAAGTCCCAACAGGACCTCATTTTTCCTTGCAGGATGGTAGTAACTCCAACTGTATCCTATAAGGGAGGATAGGCTCTTTCATGGCTGTGGTCCAAAGTTTACAGCGGATTACATTTTGGCATGTTTCTTCTCTCTCCCTGTCTCACATGCACACAGTCCCTCTTATTTTTCCTCATTATGCAGTGTCTACTTTTGACACTCAAAATTAATTCAGTTTATCTAACAGAAACTAAAGAATCCCAGCCTCAGCAGTTTCTTATTGTGCCTGTTTGTGCAGATATGCAGGCTTTGTGGCAGATCAAACAAAACCAAATGTTATGGTCACACCCATAACATTTTAAAAAGAAAAATAAACTTAACATAACCTAACAGAGACAAATGTTCCATTTGTTGCTCTTGGTCATTAAAGGCTTGTGTACAAATGCCTCCTGGCTTTGCTGTGAAGCTCCACAATGGAGCACTGCACACATACTCCACATATGCTAACCCCAAAACAGATCATATGTAGCCACCTTACTATGGTGCTGGAAATGCACCAATAAGCTTGCCAAGCCAGGGAGCTTATTGCAGCATGCTCAGTGCTGCTTTTATGTGGCTTATCGTATCCCTTTTAGAGTTCAATGCTCAGAGAATAGGTTGACTGTACTTCACTGGGCCCTCCCTAGTGTATTAGAAGATGATGCAGACGTGCCCCACAAGAACAAGAAACCATGCACGCAGAATCTTTGTTTGAAAAGTTCCTTTATTAGCATCACTTTGGTAGATGGCACAACGAAAACATCCTTTTGGACCAGTAAGAGATTTAGCTTTTACTGAAAGATTGTTTTACAGAACAAAATGCCTTTCGGTACTGATAAATATCATGCCAGACAAATGACCCTTTCATTGGAGAAAAATTAACTTCTATTTGCCATCCGAGGCACAGGGCAGAGCCTCCTTCATTGAACATTGCTCTTTACCACCTATCTTTTCTGCTCATCTAATTGGTGGAATGGAAGCCAGAGTGGAAGCTAGGGAAGAAATAAGGAGGCTCATCATGGTCACATACAAAGCATCCCACCTGTTACCCACCTATGTGCTTTCCTTACTACCATCTGTGGGTGAATATCTATTCCAGACACTCTGTAGTCTCCAGATCTCCCTTACATTAAGAACAAGAACAATCAGTTCAATTCTTGGCTCAGCACTGATTTTTACAGGGAGAGGAAGAATGTACTGGGTATGTCTTGTCACTAGATATGCCCCAAAGTTCAGCAATCTAATTGTGCTCTTCAGATAAGGCAGTGATTTCTGCATCCATCACCTCTGCAGATGAAATGAAATTCTTTCTGGACCTACTCCGAGACCTACCACTCATAGGACATGCAGTAAAAACAGCATAGATCACTAGATTCCCTACAGCCTTCTTCCTTAGGATGACAAGCCATGCCTGCTAATGATGGGCTGCTCAAACAAGATAAATTAATCCATCATTAATTGCATCAATTACTGAAGAGCCAACGGGAGATACTAAGTACTTGTAAAAGCTTTGAATACTTCTACCAGCACCCTTCTCGTGGCATTATTCTGATTTATGAAACATATAGGCAGCAATACTGAGACAAATCTATCCCTGGGGAGAAAGTCTCAGTAAAACATATTTCATTGGGAGGAATGTGTATATCTCCATGAGCCTTCAGATGAGAATGGCAAACTAATAGGTTCTATGTGTCACGTAGGATTTTTTTTTTTTTCCTTTGGGACTGATTGTCCTATTGATGGCTAAACTCCCAAAGGACCTGCTGTGGGAACTGAAAGTCTTCATTAAGGGGGGTAGTTGACAGCTTTTGTGGCATTTCTTACAGCTAATGTGAAATCCTGAGCAATAGGTTCTACTGTGGCTGTGAAGAGAAACTAGCTGCAGGCATTGGGACTCCCACAGGAGATCAATTGAAAAACTTGCATTTTGATGGCAATGAGCACTGTTAATAGTGGAACAGATAATATTCTCTGAAATTGAATATCTGAAACTCAGGAACTGTGTTGAGATCTTAGGGCTTACACAGTGGCAATGTGTAGGGGGTGCACAGGGGCGCATGTGCACCACCTCAGAGTGGTGGTGCACCCCCTAACTGGCCATGCTCACCACTTAGACAATGGGCGGGGGCCAGGCAGGAGTGCTGGTCCCCCCCGCAAGCGCTGGCTGATCGCTGCAGCCGCTCCTGGAAGCAGCTGCAGCAATCGGCCACAGCAATCAGCTGTTGCAGGACTGGCCGGGGGGGTCCCACTCCCCCCGGGTAGCAAGATCGGCCCTGGGGAATCTCCTCCCCCAGGCAGTGAGATAGACTGTGGGGGATTCACACTGTCCGGGTAGTGAGATTGGCCATGGAGGGACCCTCCCCCAGTTGGCAGGATCAGCTGCAGGTTAGGGGCATGTGCCCCCCCCCGACTAAGGCAGCATCAGTCACCCATAGGCTTACATATGTTAGTTCCAAAAGAGGAAACTCCTGGAGTGATACCCACAATACTACTGACAGAGGCACAATCTCAGTACTACCTACAATGACATTTCTTAGATTCTGTCTGGAAGAGGAAGAAATTTCACCTTTTCTGTGCTGACTGCTCCACAGCTCAAAGCTTAGGTAAATATTAGGGTTGTGCAAAGCTGGCCCTATTCGATTTGGATTCAGCCTGAATCAGGGACAATGAGTTGATTAATTGATTTGGATCATTGTCCCAGATTCAATTTGGCTGGTCAAATCTCGGAATCTTTCTGAATTGATTTGGAGGGTTCCAATTCAATTCAGAGAGATCAAAAGGTCCTATGATTCGATTTGGATTTGGAGATTCGGCCAATGAATCAGGCCAAATCTCTGCAAATCAAGTCAGGGACTGAAGCTTCACACAGCCCTAGTAAATATCTGTCTTGAATCACTTGCAAATCCTTCTTCTTCCAGTTGCCTTTTGATAATTTCCCAGTTCCTTTCTGTCAGACCTGAACCTGGATAACCTTGTATTGGGGAACCTTCAAGACTGTTCTAAGTTCCAAGATAGTTCCAAATTGTTCCTTATCTCTTTAATAAATCAGCATGAGGGGGATTTCTGTAAAGTAAGAGGTAGATTATCTAGCTGAACTGTGAGTGGAGGTAAAAGTGTTTACAGAATTTGGAGACCTTATTCCCCCTTACTTCTTAGTCCCAAATGAGAAAGGGGTCCTCTAGTTCTGTCACTTTGTCCATTGCTTCAGATTATTAACTGAGTCATCCTTGCCTCTATGATCTCCTTCCTGGATCCCTTGTGTTTTCAAATAGCTCTTGACCTTCAGCATGCCTACTTCTGCATCTCAGTGCATCTACAGTTTTAGGTAAGGGCCCTTGCATTATCTGCTCCACATTTCAGTCTTTCCACAGCACCCCAAGTATTTTCCAGGGTCACAGCTGTGGTAGCTGCACATTTAAGAAGATGGACCATCTGTCCCTGCCAGTCAGAGTCCTGCTCCTTAAAGATGCTTACAGATGAAAGAGCCAAGTGTAGGTTACAGCTGCCCACTCTTTATGCCCGCAGCTGAACTGCCTGGTCTTCATGCCTAGCCATGTGCCTGACCACCACAGATTCTGCTATTCAAAGGATTCCACTTTCATATGCATAAAGAGCATATCTATCCAGAGAGAAACCGTTCTGGATAACGCATCTCAAAGAACTGCTGGTATGGCAATATAAGTAACTGTTCATTGATTAAACCGTTTCTGGAATTCTGTGCCCAGTTCTAATGTCCATATTTCCAAAAGGCTGTTGAAAAATTGGAAATGGTTGCAAAAAAAAAATGGTTGCAATCAGAATGAACAGAAGTTTAGATGTCTTGCCTGATAGCAAGAGTCTAAGTAGCAGAATCTGCTTAGTTTGTCAAAGGGAAGGTGAAGACTTGATTCAAGTATTGTCTCTAAGCACCTTCATGGTAAAGAAATTTCTGACTCCACACAGCTTTAATATAGCAGAAAATGGCAGAGCAAGATTCAATTGTTTAAAGCTGAAGCTATACAAATTCAGACTACCAGTAAGATGTAGGTTTTTTTTTTTTAACTATGAGGAATAACTAACTGAGGGACATGGTAGACTCCCCATCACTTGCAGTCATTAAATTAAGAAAAAGGGGGTTTTTGTTTTGTTTTTTTTTAAAAGATGTGCTATAGACCAAACAGAAGCTTTATGCCATAATTATTAGCCGAGGTTCTTTGGTTATACTGGAGGTCAGATGAGATAATGACAAGTCCCCAAGATCTCTGAAATAGTGACTCAGTTTTATTCCCAGATATGAGGTTTACCTTGCTAGAACACAAACAGCACCAGTTTGATCCCTCAGTAGCCAACCTCCTAGTTTTTGAACTCCAGGCTCAAATCCTGAAAACAACCTAGTTTTCCATCTTAAACCACAACATGACACTCAAGACTCCCTTCCAAAGCACTCTTCTTTTCAGCAACCTTATCCTCTATTCATCAGGTGTGCCCTCTGAATAAAGTCCTGTGATGGGGCAATGCTGGCCTGGAGACTTTTCTCACTGGTTACAATATTTACATACTTATTGAAAGTATTCCCGAGTACAAAATATGTAAGTACTTTAGGTTCCACTTCCTTTACCCGAATCATTAATCCCTGTTATTGTTTACAGTAAGACATTCTGTATCTTTTCAGTCTGTGATCCTGTTGCTTTGAAATGCTAGTCACATATTTGAAAAACGTGTCATATAGTTGATTTGAAGTTGAATACTTTGTGCTATTCAATGTACATCTACCCTGCACAATGCAGTCCTGCTAGAACTATCTAAGCTAGTTTAAAATGAGCTAGCTTGAGTACTGCAGTACTGCAACTCTGCCCTCTGGCTAATTTACCCTGAAGAGGGTATGTAGACTATAAAATATTCTTTTGTCCAAAAACTAGCTGTAAAGCTGCCATGTAAACTGGATATTATGTCTGCATGGCATAATGCTAAATGAACTAGCTAGAAGCAGTAAAACCATATTAATAGAACATTTTACTTTAGCTAACTTACATTAGCTAATATGGCCATACAAGCCACTGACAGATGTGGGGAAAAAAACAGCTCTTTACCAAAAGAGGAATTGCATCAGTTTGACCCAGCTTCCTAGTGTCTGTACAGCTCACATGCTTCAGTGGGGCTTTTTGGCTCTTTATACTAATAGCTGATTAGATAAAGGTGCCAAAAAGCCCTGCTGAAATGCACGAGTTATACGGATGTTGGGTGAACTTGGGTCAAACTGACGTGAATCCTCTTCTCGGCATGCGCTGTGTGGTGCAGGGGTGCACCAACCTGAAAGTAAAGGGCTGTGCCCCCCCCCCCACACACACACACACACCCTTATAAGCAATCACACTTCCTGACTCATGACCTGAGTTCTTTCAGAGTTAGCTCAGGTATCTTTATGTGCCACTGCACAGTTGACAGTTGTTCAGATCGTGTCATTTCTTTTGTGTCAGTGTCGCTCATGATAAATATACATTGGGTCATTTCACAGGTGGAATTTTGGAATACAAGTTCTCCCCAGTGTTAGACCCTGACTCCGTGCAGTGCCCAACGACTAGGGAGATGATGATCCAATTGCCCATGGATCCTGCTACTCATTAGCCAGAGCAAGCAAGGAGCAAACACCAGCACACATTGCTCATAACAGCTTTATTCAGAATGTAGACAGCTTTGGACAAAGGTTCCTCACAGACACATGGCCCGTGAACCAGGGGACCTGCACTGAACATTAGTTTTTTTCACATTTTATATACCTTCGTTCATGCTCATTAATATTTACTCCACTTTTGCCCCTCCTTTGTTTCACCCGTATCTCCTCCTCACTCAAGCTCTGCCTCTGTTTACTGTTTGCTTCATTAACATGGAATTGCCTATGCATTTTGTTCATTTACATGCCTCTCTGCTAAGAGTGCATACTCAAGACTGACCTCCACTTCCTTCAGTCACTTGCTGGTTCTTTCTGGTTTGTTGCTGACTTCAGCACCATCTCCAAAGATTTTGCTTCTGCTTTATCTCCTGATGATAGCTGGTGAGCTGTATCTTGTTTTTCTTACACCATATATCCTACACACTACCTCATTCATAGAATCATAGAATCATAGAAGTAGGGTCGGAAGGGACCTTGTAGATCTTCAAGTCCAACCCCCTGCCTGGGCAGGAGAAAAAACTGGGCTCAAATGATTCCAGCCAGGTAGGCAT
>NW_017729031.1:16216062-16216275 GCF_001723915.1 Gavialis gangeticus
CTCCTCCCTTTTTTAAAGATGGGGACCACATTGGCTATTTTCCAATCATCTGACACCTGGCCTGAGCACCACAAGCACTTATAAAGCTGTGCCAAGGGCCCTGCAATAATCCCTTCTAGCTCCCTCAACACGCTGGGGTGGAGAGCATCTGAACCCACTGATTTAAACATGTCTAGCCCCTTCAGAAGCTCTCTAACCCGGTCCTCCCCAACC
>NW_017729031.1:16217006-16217248 GCF_001723915.1 Gavialis gangeticus
CTCCCCATGGCCCCCTTGTATCTTGACCCAGAGCACTTCAGGTTGTCCCTCTGACCCCATTTTGCTGGCAGAGGAAGTTTATTGCTCCTTGACATAGAGTGCCCCACCCCCACCTTTTCTTCCTTCTCTATCCCTCCTGTAAAGCCTATAGCCCCCAATGTTAACTGCCCAGTCGTGGGATTTATCCCACCAAGTTTCTGTAAGCCCTATTACGTCTGGGTCTGAACTGGCTATTCTGAGAG
>NW_017729031.1:16217598-16235191 GCF_001723915.1 Gavialis gangeticus
CCAGCAAGTCCCCCGCCCAAAAGCATGGGTCATTATCAAGCAACCCAAGGCCTGTCTGCAGGCACCAAATGCATAAGTGCCAGTTGACCTTGCCAATACAGGCCTTGTGTCACCGTCCCCGCCTACTCACTGGAAGAAGAGAGGAGAATACCACCTGCGCCCCCGTCTCCTTAAGCTTGTCCCCTAGAGCCTTGAAATCCTTCATAATGCGGTCAGGGTTGCCCCTGGCCATGTCATTCATCCCCACATGGATGACAACCATGGAGTACTGGTCTGAAGGTCAGATGTAGGCTGGGATCCTCTCCGTGATCTCTCTAACCCGAGCCCCAGGCATGAAGCAGAGCTCTTGCGTCATGGGTTCAAGCTGACAGATGGGACCTTCCAGTCCTGGTAGGACGGAGTCTCTGATAATGAGGACCCAGCGTTTCTTCCTGCTGGTGTTCGTTCTCTGCCCATTCTTTATCTTATGGGGAGTGGCATTGTCCCCGCCGGAGGCAATTTCACTGTCTTTCTCCATCACAGCTGCCAGGGCTTCGAACTTGTTCCCCAGGTGAACCTGGGGAGCTTCCACCACTCTAGGCCTAGCAGCTCTGGATTTGGACATCTTCTGCTACTCCTGCATTGGATGTGTCTCCTGTGGGGGCTGTACAGTGGGCGACTGAGCCTGCATCCTCTGCATCCCTGATCCCCCTCAGCCTGCTCACCTCAGCCTGGAGCTCCCTCACCTGCTCCTCCAGGGCCCTAAGTCGTGCACAGGAGGGACAGGCAAGGGGCCATCAGGCCCCCCACCGATCCCACCGAACCTCCCCCACAGACAGGGGGCAAGGGGCCACCAACCCCATGAGCTCCATCTGGGTGGAGGCCTCAGAAGAGCCCATGGCAGGCGGCCACGCCCAGGCGGGGCCTCTGGCAGTTGCGCTCCGCGTCTGCACCATGTCTGCAGGGCTGCGCCTGCTGCTTTTGCTCACTGGAGGTGCCGCTGTGGGCATCTACCTCGCACCCGCCTTACGCGAACACCGGCGCAAACGCCAGCACGCCCTTACAGAGTGTGCCTGTTTGTGTGCGCTGTTCGCGCTTGCTGCCCGTGTGCGGATCGGGAGCACGGCTCCCTCTTGGGCGAGCGAAGAGGGCTCTGGAGGGCTTCCCCTCCGGATCCGCCTCAGCTGTGCTGTACCCTCTGCCCCACTTATCTTAGGGGAAAATCAGCTGTTGCTGCCTCTGCCGCTGTCTCCTCTGCAGCTGCTGCCTTCACTGCCGAGGTAAGGTGGGTACATGTGTGGCACACGTGCACCCTGCTCCCTCTGCTCCTGCTCCCCAACTGCCATTGTTAGGAAAATGCTTGCATAAGTGTTTGCAATGTTACTTTTAATACATCATTCTGCCTTGTGGTGAGCAGCTCTGCTGAGGCCACAGATTAAAGCCTTTATTCAGCTGCAGATCCAGTGCTCCCCAAGATCCAAATATTATCATCCTAACACCCAGCAAAGAGACTCCCGCAGCTGTAGGGGTGTATATGGAAAATACAATTGCTTCCAAGTACGGAGGAGGGATTTTGTAAATAATTAATGGAAAAAAAATAAGTGTTTCACTGCAGCCATCACTTGTTTGCTAAACATACCATGTAAATTTATCTTGAACCAGCATAAATCTATTGAGGACTGACCTACATTGTAAACATTTTATATATAGAATAGTCTTTGATTAAATTATTCTGCTTGTAAGATTTCTTAACTTTTTAGTTTTGTTAGCAAGGTTTTAGAAGATAGACTAAAATAATTGTCTATTCTGTAATCATCTAAAATGAATATCTAATTAGTTTTTTGGGAATCCAAAATGTGAGACATTTTACAAATTTGTTTATATCAAACTGAAGGATGATTATTTCATTTGAAATTTAAATTATTAAAAAATCAAGTAGCACATTTCTATAATATAGAATGAAACAACATTATTCATGTTTTAAATATAACATATACTTTTCTACAAACCTATGAAGTTCATGTCATTAAGATGTTCTGTTGTAATTTTTACAGAATACTCCTTTAACTGTTCCTTAAATAAGAATGGAGTAGCATCTAAGCAATTTTTACCTTTTTAAGGCTGAGTGGACTTCAAGAGTCAGGAAATTTCCAGTAGGTCCAGAACCCTTATGTAGCAAAGCCTCTTCCTTCCTATTTTTTATGGCATACATGCCATCAGTTTCCCTCTATGGACAGTTTAGTTTGTTGACTGTTCAAACTGAAAAATCCATTTATTCCAGGGTATTGAAAGGCCAAGTGAAACAAAAACAGTGCTACATCTTCTAAGGTCACAATACCCACCTTTTCCATCTGTATCTAAGCAACTATCTTTGACAGTAGAAGTTCCCAGAACTCCTTTATCCTCCCTTGGCCACAGACTTCAGGCTCTTGTATGATCTTTTACCCTAAGGGAAGCCCAGGCCCAGGCCCAGTGCCTAGCAAAGTTAGTGGCTCTGTAAGCGATGTTGCTTTATGTAGCCCAGTTCTGTGGGTGCTAATAAAAGTTTTACTGTTGTAAGTACAGAGCATGGTTTGAGATTTTAGTTATTTTTAAACTCTCTCTCTGATGCTATTCTAAACTGAAGTTAAAATATACATTAAATAATTTACTGCTAAAAATACCATCTCCAAACTATGCATTTTTATTCCATCATTTACTAAAGATTTTCCTGATTTTTACTCATAAATTCTCTTTCTGTTTTGATGACATATAGCTTCTCTCTTTTCAAACTCCTTTGCTATATTTTTAAGGCAAAGTTAGGGAAGTACCCAAGAGTCTGCCAAACTTTTCTTCAATTAGCTTAATTGGCAGCTAATTTAACACTTACGCCTGACCACTAATTTATTAATGCCTCTATTTCATTAAAATAAATAATGAAATAATGAAGTGCCGAATATTAAGGCCTTATCCAAAGTCTATTAAATCTAAGGTAGATTTTCCCTTAACTTCAGTGAAATTTGGATGATGTTAATAAAAAGGCATTCCCATCTATTAAAATACCAATTACAATTTCTCTGTACATTTCTACACAGCTGATGGTAGGAATCCACTGGCACTACTGCAGTCTAACCTGCGAATTGCAAAAAGCATGAGGTTCAGAGCCAGAGACAACTGCCAGATTGTTTTGTTCATCATTTTTATAGTGAAGAAATGTAAGCACGAGAACTATGAAATACATCTTAAGCACCCCAAATATTTTGTAGTAATTCAATGGTGCTCAAACTTTTGGCCCCATGGGCCAATTGAGTGGTGTGGGACATATGAAAAGTCAGTTTAAGACTTCCATGTCAGGATTGGGCCTGACCTGCCTCTGTCTGGCTCTGCACACCTTGATAGGGCCCCATGCAATCTTGGCTGGCTACCACACACCAGGATAGGATCCTGTAATGGCCCTGAACACAGGGATTGGGCCCTGAGTACCCAGATGCCAGGATCAGGCCCCAGGGCTCAGAGCCTGCCCTGACTGACTCTACATGTGGGGAGTGTGGCCTGGCACTCAGGTCTGCCCCACTTGGCCCTGTACTGCCCCCTCTCTGACCTACATACCACATTTTTGACTCTGGGGCCTGGTGCTGCCCAGTCCTAGCCCTGTGCACTGGGATCAGTTTGACAGAGTAAGGTTAAGCACAGATGTTCAAAAAGCCCCTGGCAGAAGCACTCTCTTGTGCTTTACTTAAAGCACTATATGTTGAAGATGAGTAAACTAAGCAGTTGTTCACTCTTCAGTTGGGAGGGATTGGAGCCTGCTCTTTGTGACCACTAGAGGTACTCCCTAAGGCCTCCCTGGAGGCTGCGGGAGTGGCCTCTCTCCCCAGCTCTGCCTCCCCCCCATTTAGTGACTGTCAGCAGTGGCTGTGAAAGGAGTGATCTCAGCCCCCTTCTCCCATTGTCCTTCTGACCAGGCAGCTGTGCGCTGTGGGGCGGGGGCTGTTGCAGGAAGAGAGACCCTGGACCCCTTCCCCTGGGGGGCACTCTTGCGTGGGCAGCCCTTCTGGGGAAAGGGATCAATAACACTTGGGGGAGCAGGGCCAACCTAGCGCTCACGCAAAGCAAATAAGCTCTTCCCAAGGCTAGAGAGCCACCCTGGCAACACCACCTGGGAAAGCAGTGATCATGCTCTGTGAACACTCAGTGGGATCTGGCACAAACATTCGATAAAGTGCTTTAGCCTCATCCATCGCAGATTAACTTAGAGTGCAGTCTGCCATTTTTAAGTGTCCTAAGAGCCATGAATGTCTATTCACTTATGGCTTTAGAGCACTTTCTGCATGCTTAAAGCATGATAGGTGTAATGTCTATCCCTAGCCTGAGATTACTTACTGAGAACTTGCAAAAATCACTTTGGATGGAAACAGAACCCATGTCTCTAATACAGAGGTTTTCAACCTTTTTTTCATTTGTGGACCCCTAAAAAATTTCAAATGGAGGTGCACATCCCTTTGAATTGTAAGTGTAGATATTCACATGCTTTTGATTGATCACAATTATCTTTCATGGATGTCTTAGACATAGTCTGTGGACTGCCACAGGTTGAAAACCACTACTCTAATATAATGAAAAAGAAAGGCTTATCTAGTCAGATGCGATATTCTCTGCTGAAAGTTAGGTAAATGAGCCCATTCTGAGCCCCATTTTGCCAGGGCTAATCAGTTCTGGATACTCAAGTATAGTGTAGAAATACCATCAGATTTTGTACTGGGCATGATACAGACTCTCTGTTTAATGTTGTAGGAAGAAATCTTGAAACATGTACATGCACCAACATGGAACAGAGAAATTTAAAATTAAATAACGAATTTAAATGGGAGGGGGCTCTAATTTGTGTATTTGTTTGTTTATTCATTCATTTCTTTTTTATTTATTAACACTTGGGGTAGTCATGAACAAGGACTGGCTCATAACATTTATTTCCAGTTGACAGAAATATTTATCTCTGCGCTAGTATTTATATTAACTCCATAAAGGGTCTGGGATTAGACCCAGTGAAGTCACTGGGAAAATTCTGATGTTTGACTTCATTGGACTTAGATTAGGTCTTTAAAAGCTGAATAAGTGAAGGAGGCTTTGATTTTATTTAATAAGCAAGTTAAAATACAGCTCGGCCTTATATGTGAGTGGTTTTGAACATAATACCCCTTGTTTTAGGTTATACAGTTTGAGATGTCAGTGAATGCAGCACTTGTTCTAAAATTGAAAAAAAATCATTGTTACAGAAACCTTTTACATGGAGTAAATCTGTTCTGGCAAACTCAAGTTTAAGCTGTGAAATTCACAGGCATTTTGGAAACAAAGTGATTTAATGTTTAGAAATAATTTAATGAGGGGAGAGGGGCAGGAGTGTTCAAGAAGGTTGGACTCTCCTGTCACTGCTTATAAGCCCTGTATTTTATCAACGTGTCACAGAACAGCTGCAGTTTGATATGTTGGGCTACACATTCACCATGACAGTTCTTGAGTTGATGATAAAGTTTGAATATTCTGTGCATGCATAATTACATACAATCTCTGTCACACCATATAAGCAAAAATAATGAGCTGATTGAAGAATGCTTGAATACCTGTCACCATATATGGTTCCAAGACTGTCTTTTTGGCTTTTCTCAGCATCTTCAGCCCATACACTACTATTTCACCTGAATACCTAATTCCTTTAGAAAAATTTTAAAAATAAAATAAGAAGGCTTATGGTTTTGTTTTCCATTTTAGTTCAGCAGTATTCAGCATAGTGCACATTCATTTTGAGAGTCCTTCAAGTGTGCAGCACTTACATGCTTGCATCAGTCTAGCTGACTACATAAACCAGGCTTGATTTCCAATGGAAAGAATAAGTGTCAGTAGTAGTTTAATTACTGAACTGCTAGACAGAAGCTGGTTCCAAAGTGATAAAATTACAAAAATCAAATAATTATTATAAATCGTGTAATTAGGGGTGCACCAATAGAGATTTTTTGAGCCCATACCAATAGCTGATTTTTAAGGAGGCATATCGACTGATACCAATCTGATTTCTAGTACTCAGCCTGGCAGCTTGAAGAGCAGTGTCTGGCTGGTAGATATATTGTGGTGGGGGGGGAAGGAAAGGATCTTGGGGGAGCAGATTGAGGCTCCTGCAGTAAGGGAGGGCATGGGGCTGGGGCTGGGGCTGGGGTAGGTGCTGCCCAGCCAGGCTAGGACAGGGCGTGGGACAGAGTCATGGTTCATCTGGGGGGCACAGGGTAGATTGGGCTGCCATTGCGGGCAGGGGCTAGTGCTACACTGGGACCTTCCCAGTGAGGGGGCTGGGCAGGGGGCTATGAGAGGGGGCTGCAGCCACTCCAAAATTCACTGTAGCCCCTCCACAACCCTCTCTCCCAGGGCTGCCACCACCTGCCCTGAGTACAACCCAACCCAGCCCAGCCCTTGCTGGGAACAGCCCAGCACAGCCCCATCCACAGCCCACAGTGGCAGCCCACCCCACCCCACCCCATATGCAAATCCAGGGGCACCCCCCGCATGCCTTCCTGGGGTGCACGCACACTCTGTATACCCAGATGAGCCACAACTCTGTCCCGTGCCCCACCCTGCCCTGGTTTGTCAGCACCTGCCCCAGCCCCACTCCCTCCCTCACCACAGGGGCCTCGATCTGCCCCCCACCAAGCCCCTTCCCTTTTCCCTTCCCTTCCATGACTATAGACTTAGTAGCAACACGCAGCTGTCCGAGCTGCCAGGCTGTGCTCCTTACTGCCTACATGCTATGCTGCAGCTGCATGCATGCACAGGGCATTTATTGGCCACATTATTGGCCATGTCAGGCCAAAAATGCCGATTTCTGATAGTCAATTTTCTTTGTATTGGTGCCTATCTGATATTGGACCGATGTATCGATGCATCTCTAGTTGTAATAGTCCATACACTTATAATCCACATTGTATATAGCTTCAGATCATTTCATTCCTCTTTATGCTGAAGTTGTTACATTGGGATTGGAAAAATCAAGCCATAAATATGATGCATCCAAGGTGTTTGCTTATCAGGTCTTTTTACAGAAAAGAGAACAGTAATAATTGGCACAAGAGCACAAATATCCATTTTTGTTGTTAATTCTATTTCTGATTTAATTTTTTGCATCATTTTAGTACCTGAGGGGGTGTGTAGACAAAGCAGGGGGCCCTAAATTGAAGGGGTATTTTTAAAACAGTGGGTTTTTAAAAACACCGCTTCAATTTAGGGCCAATCAACCCCCCGTGTCATGCACACACCCAATTTACATGCCTCTCCAGTGGCGGGGAGGGGAGGGCAAGCTACTGGCGGGTGGAGTGGTCCCTGGGCTGCAGGGGGGAGTGGGGAGAGCTGATTCTTCCCTCCACAGCAGCGGCAGTCCCCCCAAGGCAGCACATACCCACAGGCACTCAGCTCTGGTGGTCCCAGGAGGCACTGCAGCCATGGAGGGAAGCAGCGGGCCCCTGTGCAGCTCAGGCAGAAAGGTAGGCTCTGGGGTTGGAGGGAAAGATCAGGCTCACTGCTCTTTTTCCTCCCTCTCTTGGGCACAGCCTGCCTTCCCAGACTGCTGCTGGGCTGCCTGCAGGGCTTCCTGCAGAGCCCCTGAGCTGCACAGAGCCTGGCACTTCGCTCTGCAGCTGGTAGGGCCAGCAAACTAAAACTCCTCAGAGAAGTTATTTAAGGTGCATTACGAGTTTGCTACAGCAGCTGTAATTAATGCACAATACACCACCAATGCATGCAAACACCAACATCATTTAAGCAGTGCAAAAGCATTTAGCCTGCTTTAAAGTATCTTGCGCACATGCCTGTCGTTTTGTCTACGCATGGCCTAAGTGCCCCACCCTGGGTCTTGTCTGAATCCTTCTCTTGCTGCTTGGCCAGTGAGACAACAGTCCTGATTCCGAGCTTACCAGTTTAATTTAAGACAAAATGGAACAAATGGAAAAAAACAACAACAAGTGAAACAAAGAGAAGGGAGGGATGATGAGATAACAATAATATGAGTATAGACTTTATCATTGACTACCAGTGTTCACAGTTTTAGGCTAAAGCAAATCTTGTTTATTTTTATTTAATACACGTGATGAGTTATGGAATCTAAAGCTTAGTGACATCACACCGGTGTATGTTACATTCAGCTTTTGGGTGACTGGCAGCATTCCAGAAGAGCAACATATTGGTGCAGTCAGCTGTTGACACTGATTATTCCATGTTATAGCAATGCATATGTCTGGATATGAGGATAGCCTTAATTACCTCCGGAAGCCTTTTACTATTCTAGAAGTCTTCGGAAGAAGGGAAAAAGACAGGGAGAGCACTGTTTACTGCACAAATATAAAAAGTAGGTATTGTTGTTTTATGGCTTGTAGAATATTGAGTCAACTACAAAGTGACTAGACAGTATTTATTTCTGATCAGAATGATATATATTTTTAATGTTTCTGCTAATAATATCGGTAAGCCTAGCTTCAAATTACACTAGTATATTTTCCTTAATAGATTTCCATTGCATTCTAAATCTCTGTTCCAATAAAATTCATTTTCCCAGCCATCAGCAAGCTTTTGCACAGTATAACATTCTTCATTTCTTCTGTTTTCTTAATGTGTATGAGACAGAAAGGTAAACTTTCATGTTTAGAACACTTCAGTCCCAAATTATGAAATATATATAACTTTTTCATTTGAAAATATAACAAATGCTAAGCAGGGAAGACAAATATTAGTTTCTGAGAATATTTTAGTTAATTGAATCTAATAATTCCCTTTGGAAAAAGAAGCAAAGCTTGAACTGGTAATGCAAAGTAGCTTCTTATTTAATATTAGTCTATCCACGTATTGCTAGTAGCAAATAACTTTGGCATATTTGTTTTTCAGTTCTACATGCAGCCTATAAAATTAAAGTATACATCTTATGCTGATTCAACTAAGAAAATGCAGTATACTTAAAATATTGAGTTATCAGTGTTGCTTCTTTGGTAATCCCTGCCTGGTACAACAAATCCTTACGTATGAGTTTCCACTTAAAAACCTAATTATAACAACTTTTTTTTTTTCATATTTTCCCTCAAAAAATAGATCTAAGAGGCCTGAACTCACTTTTTATATTAAGCTATTTTCCCCCTAAGTCATCTTCCTTAATGATGTTTTACTAAAGAAGTAAATCTGTGTGTTGTTAAAATATTTTCTTTATCTTTAAAATGTTAATTATTGACAGTTTAGCATCTTAATGGGAACACATTAAAGAAAGAGCATTATATTTGAGAAAAGGAGACTGTTTTTGTAAAGTTCAGGATATAGAAAGAAGGCGATAGAATAGACATTCATTGTGATGAGAAGATGGAAGGCTGTACACCTGTTTTTGCGGGAGGGTGACTACAGTTGCCCAAAACCTGTAGCCTAATGTAGCCAGTTTCCTTCTCTCAAGCGCATGAGCTTGATAGGACAGCTATTGATACTAAATTATGTTTTAATTTTAAGGTTAACAGCAAATGACTTAACTGCTTTGAAGTAAATAACCAGTTCTGATTTATTGTTTGAACAGATTTATAAGAAGCTTTTTGAATGTACAGTTGAAAAAAGACTGTTATAGCTCTGTACCTCTATAAATCTGCCTTTATTGTTCAGCATCAATGCCAGGCTACTGGGACCCCATTACAAGTTTGGCAACGTGCTTGAAACTCACTAAAGCAGAAAGTATAGATGTGATGATTTTCCATTGTTCAGGCTTGTTTTTGACATTAAATTAAAGGCAGAAAATTCACTCTACACAAAATATACAGTCCTGAGGATTAAATAGGAAAAATCCATCCAGAAGGTCATTTTCTCATTTCATTGCATTGGCGAGTTTCACATTTCCACTCTCATGATATTTTGTGAAATACAGTTCATGATACAGAGAGCATCATGGCCAAATATATGAAAAATGATGCATTAAAAGAATATGGCATACATTTCACTTATTTCAGAAATCTGCTGTTTTGATAGGTAGGCAACATTTTAGAATATGAATAAACAGAAATCTGCTTGAAATGTAAGGTCCAGCCCTGCCATCCTAATGTAAAACTTACGGCTAAGCTGTAGAGTCCAAGGCTACTTGGGAGTTGGATTTCATCCAGTTTTTTTGTAATGTTTCCCTTAGACTGAGGGAATTGGTAGAAGCAGAAAATCTGTCTTCCAAGCCCTGAAAATCCCCAGCATCATAATGAAAGGAAGCCATATCATCACTATAAACAGGCTATCTGCTGTGATAGATACTAATCTCCTAGCCACAGTACACATTTCCGCTGCATGACCATGAAATACTTGCTCTCCAGAAAAGAGGAAGGCATAACTGAAACTTTGTATAATACAGTTTTATATCTTCATGGATACTTGTCAGGCTCAGAGTACAGCATACCTTACTGTATTTGTTTTCCCTGGTGCCACTTGTATGTAGTGCCCCCTGCCAATGCAGAAGTGAAACTATGCAGATGTGGAAAGCTAGTGCTTCCCCAGAGTTAAGGCATACATGTGGCTGAACAGCTGTTTCTTCTCTTTTTGTATCAACCAACTCAATTATGCAGATATCTGCTCTACTAAACTTTCCGCAGTACATAAAAACATACTGGCTTGAATATACAAATTTTGTTCTAAGTATGTACACGCCAAAGCAGTGAACTAGGCATTCTAAGTTACAAATTAGGCCAGATTCTGGAAATTTTATTCGTCTTCGTGAATACTTGTATGTGTAATCCTTTTAAAGGAAGTGAATGGAACTACTTTGTTCAATATTTATTAAAAAAAAAAAAAGTGTAAGGGTTTTAAAGTTGGGTCTTGTATTTTTGGCCATAATGATTGGAAAGCTAAACATTACCATTTTAATGTAAAAGCTGAAATTAACACCTACCTAGCAATGTATAACAAGATTTTTTTTTTTGAAAGAGCCACATGCTTCTGCTAAATGCGGGGGGCTTTGCATGTGCTCACTGCCACTAAGATATCAGGCTGCTTATATTTAATAGCTTAAATCAGGGCTGTCCTTCTTGGGGGCTGGGGCTGGCAGGACATTGGCCACACACTGTGCAGACCCCGCCAAACATGGGCAAGTGTTACATGGCCTGCATGCTATACTGAGCAACTCCCCCAATCATACCATGTGGGCTACTGACGCACACACAAACCCCACACACTATGAGCTTCCTCCACCATCTTCCTCCAACTATGGCGGCTGCACCATACAGGCCCCTCCTCCTTCCTGTGCCTTGCCAATGCACTGCACTGCAATGGACCCCTGGGTGGTAGGTAATTCCTGCTACAAGCACCAACATTGATACTGAATGACATCCCTCAGCCCTGTGGGGCAAGTTACTTCATCGTGCCTATAAGGGAAGGGGTAGGCAGCAGAACCTTGTAGAGGAAAGGGGAACCTGGGGACTCTGGTGGCAGAGCAAAGTTAGGAGCGGCACCTGGACCAGAAGCCCAAGGCTGCCTGGTAATCCCTCAGGGGCTATATGCAGCTTGTGAGCCACCACTTGGACAGCCCTGGTTTGAATAATGTTAGGTTTAAATGCTTCAGCCTAACATTTTTATCACACACTCACTTTTCTGTTGTTAAAAATAACTGTTGTTAGGGGACTGCCAGGGTTGAACAAAATATATTCAATGCCTTTAAGATGCATTATAATCCAGTGTAGTGCAATTTTAATTTCCTATTATTCAGGGAACACAGGAGGCATTTCTTTTGCTTTCTTCTGACTTGAGAAACTTGAGATGAAAGTAAATGAAGCTCTGAAATATGTTGTTAAATGTTAGAACTTTTTCAGAACTCTTTACAAACTGAAACACATTAGGACTTTCTCATTAGGATTAGATATTTGTGGCTGATTCATCACTGAAAAATTCTCCTGTGATTTTCTTTTCCCCCACTTTACACATTTAACTTAATCATTATCCATGACACATTTTTCAGGAATTTGGTATGTAAATATGGGTCTAGTCAAGGAGTGTGAAACTCCTGGCCTGAGCCAGAGCTGAGCCAGAGCTGCTTGCATTGCAGGGGTGGTGGCAATTAAACTTGCCACCACTCCCCATTCTCAAATTTACAAGCCCCATGGACCTGATCCAGCACATGGGGCCAAGCTGGGGTGGTGGGCCCAATACAGTGTGTGGGGCCAGGCCCATGGACCAGATCATCCCATGGACCAAGCCTGCACCACTCATCTGGCCCGTGAGGCCAAATGTTTGAGCACCACTGGTCTAGTCTATTAAGCAGTGATATTTTTAATGAAAGTAGTGTTCTATAAATGGTGCCAGCATGATAAGCATGGCAGATGCTCCTGAAGAGGACGACAACCAAGGCAGTTTAAACTCAGACTTACCTTTATTGTATATCAGTGTGGATCAACAAGTATCTGATTGGTAATATCATTTCTAGGTGCCTCTTCGGGGTGAGAGAAAAACAATGATTTATCTCCTTCCTTGAAGGCCTGACTTTTCCGTTGTTTAAAGATCCATGTATTGTAAGGCAGTTAATAATAAAGCCAGTATCTACACTGATGTCTATTCCCCTCTTCCCAAATTAGATCTGTTGATTATTTTGCATAATGCATATGTTTGCAGCTTTCTTTAAAGTTAAATATGAAAATCCACAGACTATATTTGCCAGTGCTTCTCATGATATAATAACCTGCTGGAATTTCAACTGTCATGAAAAATAAAGTTCCTAATCTTCATTATTGTGAAGAAAGTCTTAAATATACGGAGCTAGTACAACCTGAGGACTCAAGAAATAAGGAAAAAGAATGTATCTTTTGAACAAAGCCTCCAAATTTTAAGTCATCTTATGATTTGAGGGTCTTTAGTTTTGTGATTTGACCATTTCTTGAAAATTTATTGAAAATTGACATTTATATTATTGTCGCCATTAGCTTTTATTTGTTTTTCAAGCTTCTCAGCTTTTTTTCCTGACAGTCAGTCTTCACAGAGAGGAAATCTGTGAATACTTTAACAACTGTAAGTAATCTTGTTATCTTCAGCAGTATTTGGAATTCACTTTAAACAAAAAATGTGTATTAGGCTACTCTTTCTGGAATGCTTTACAGGAAGATGTTATATCTGATTTTTTAGGGGTTTGGAGGGGCAGGGGATGAAAAGTGATGGTTATGGACTGTAGCAAATTTGTAGAATTGTCTTTACCATTAAAACAAGGTATGCACAATATGCCTAGGTATATGTAAAGATGCCTTCTGCAGATAGACCTCCTTTTTAATACACCTTTTAAGTTATCTGCCTAAGCGCCTTCTTACACATTGCACTTTGAGCTGCTCAAATGTTAGTTGTTGTTAGTGCTGGCTTCAGTTTGGAGCAGTCGCATCTTAAAGCTAAAAACCTTCTCTGGCTGACCCCTACTTACACAGCTGTGAATTGCCACCAGAGAGTTGGCAAGCAGGGGCCTGACTCCGAGTGACAACTGTGAGTTACCACCACAGGGCTGGAGAGCCAGGACAGGCCTCTGCCCCTGCTTAGGGCAGGAGGGGTGGGGGGAGGGGGGAAGGGCAGGACCATGAGCTGGGTGGTATATAGTTAGTGGGACGTGCGTGGGTAATGAAATGGAAGATGGAAAGGAAATGGGGGTGGGGGAAGGGTGGTGAAATGAAAGAAGTCAGCCTCTGAAGGCTGAAATAAAATTTAAACAGAAATAAACAGAAAGTAAAGAAGATCTAATGTTTTCATAAATTGGGCTTTGGGATTGAGGTGTGGGGGGTGCAGGTTGTGCTTCCTGGAGTGGCTGGAAGGTGGGAGTAGTGACAGAAGGGATTTTTGGGGGAGCAACTGCCCCTGCCTTGGGAAGGAAGCCACGGTTCCTGGGGACCTGATCCAGACCCTTATCTTTGTTTCCTCCTCTACCCCTTCTAGACGCCAGTCCTGGACTTGTCTATGCCCTGCAACCTAGCTAGCTGGCATGTGCTCTGTAGCCTGTTTGCCTGGGCTTGCACCCCTGCATGTGGAAAGGTCACACCCCCCAGGGGTGGGACAGGGAGTTGGCTTGCTGCCAGAACTGCCCCCAGAACTGCAGTGCAATTCAGGGCTTGGAAAGTTTGTCCACAATGAACAGGAGGGTGGGTAGGGAACATTGCATCCTGGGATGCTGGAGGACTATAACTTGGGTGGCTTATTTATGGGGAGTTACTACACATTGATAGAAAATAAGATGGGTAGGATGCATCCAGATGAGCACGGACATGCAATATATAGCGCCACAGACCTGTCTGTGGCACCACACACTGCACATGCAGGTATTTCCCATGCTGCTGCTTTGCAGTGGGGGGGGGGGGGGGGGGAGGGGCTTTTGGCCCCAGGAGATTCCAGGGTAAAAACAAGCTGTGCCGCTGCTAGTTGTTCCCAGGGGAATGCACATTGTCACTTGTGGGGATGCAGCCCTAAAACTAGTTTCAGGTGTTTATGTGTGGATAGTCCAGGGGTTAAGAGCTGTAGGAACTGCTTAAATTATTAACAAGGCCCTGAGGTACAACTAAAAAAAATGGTAAATAAATTTTAAAATGTGAGCGTGATGATAATTTTGGACAGAACTATGATCTAATCTGTGAATTTAGAAGTAGCTGGTTAAAGGTACCTAGTAGTAACTGCCTTTGAACAAAGTATGTTCTTTTTTTTTCCGTAAAAAAAGTCACTGTTCCTAAAAGGAGTATTGCAGCCAACTTGCATGGTAATGAGAGCACTGCAGAATTCAAAGTGGTTTAATATGTCTTTAAGCTCTTTGGTGATAGAAAACTGCAGAGATTAAAAGGCTGATTCATAAAAAATGCATCTACTCATTAAGTGGCTTTTTCATGTACTTAGAAAAGAGTAGAGTGTGCTTTTCTGAGCAAGGTGAACTCTGACAGCTCTTTGCAAACTTTTTTTCTCTTATGAGCAATTTTCCATCTATAATTCAAAACCAGGCCACATGACACAAAAGCATAGAGAGAGAAAAAAAAAGGAGCAACAAATCTTTGAACAAACGAAATATACAACACGTGTTTGTAGCTATCAGATGCAGTTCATAAACAGCATTGAATTTCCAAGCTGGTGTTAAGTGAGAGTGATATATATAGGCCCATCAGGTATATATTAGAAGGTGTAAAGCTCATCAGATGGGTGATTTCTGCAACTTTTTTTTTTATAATAGCACTCAAAGGAGACATCTGAGTGCATGTGTCTTTTCTGAAACTTTTCTTCCATTCAAATATGCTTTGGGATTACCACTCATTTGCATACAGTGTGCCATGAGAGAAATGCAGTTATATTAAGAATTCTTCTCATTTTTTCCTAATAAAAAGTTATCACTGACAACCCCCTAACCTGTTCCCTGAATATGACCTTGCTTTTCTTTAAGGAATACCATCTACTTTGTGAAATGTTATGGATGCTGGCTACCAAAAACCTACACATTAAGCTGTCAAATATCAACAAAACAGATGCTTTTCACCCTCTCCCATTTATGTGAGGTCTCAAGGCAGTGGGGAAGAGGAGTGGGACAGACGAGCACTGGCGGACAATGAAAGTTGCTATGATGTAATGTACTAGAACTGTTCCATTGTCAGCGAAGCTCTGATAAATTGAATGAAGTTGGCAATGGCATATAAGAGCTACTCCCAAATTTCCGGTCACTCACACTTCATTCTTGAAGACTATACCCACAGTAGAAAGTCCTTACTGCAAAAATTGACAAGGAATTACTGCTCTCAGTCTTGCTGTAGCAAGCAAAGGATACCTTCTCAGAGGACTAGAGAGCCTAAAAGAAAGGCAGCACCATTTGGAGAGCAGGCCTGATCAACAGTAGGGAACAGGATTTCCCTTTTCATGACTCTTCAACATTTCAAGCTATATAACCAGCATTAGAGCTCTCCTATATGGATTGTGAAAACTTTCATTTTACCCCTCATGCTCTGCAGAAAGCTTATCCCTTTCTTCCTTACAAGTTATGCACTGAGTGGGTGTGTTTATTTGTGCAATTAATGCACATGAATCAATTCCAGAGTTTATTGCTCTTGAATTTATTGCTCCCAGGTACCACATCTTCACATACACCCAGGACTGCAGCAGGTCAGAGCAGCCCTGGTTGTCAGGGAGCCTGGAGGTTCAGCCTGAAGCCCAGGGCTGCTCCCCGCCCCAGCTCAATGTGCTGCAGAGGGGCTGGCTAGTGCACAAGGGTGCTCAAGTGGGGGGTAGTTGGCAGGCAGACCCTAGCACTGAAGCACCCTTGTGCTTCAGCCAGCTGGGGCAGTATCTCCACAGGTTCTGCTATAGAGTAAATTTGTTTATTCCAGCCTAAAAGGGGTGCATGTATAGATGCACAACATTTACTGCATAGCTAATTAGTCTACTGAGCAGTAAACATCTTGTGTAGATGCACCCAGTGTTATGTATATATGTTATGCACTCCTCCCAACAGCTAGTGCTATTCTGCATTGTATTAATAGATTCTTAGATTGTTAGGAGCTGGAAGGGACCTTGTAAATCACCGGGTCCAGTCCCCCTGCACTAGGCAGAAAAAGACAACTGGGGTCAAGTGACACCAGCAATATGACTTTCCAATCTCCTTTCGAAGATTTCCAGGGTAGGTGACTGTACCACCACTGGAGGGAGTTTATTACACCATCTGGATGCCCTGCCTGTGAAGGAGTTTTTCCTGGAATTGAGCCTTCCAGGAGTTTATATTCACTGCTTATGGTCTTCCCCAGGGGTGTCCTGGTAAACAGCTGTTCACCGAGTTCTTGATGTACTCCCCTGATATAGCAGTAAACTGCTACCAAGTCCCCTCTCAGCCTTCTCCTCTGTAGGCTGAAAAGGCCCAAGTCCCTCAGCCTCCCCTCATATGGCTTGTCTTGCAAGTCCCTGATCATATGGGTGGCTCTTCTCTGGACCCTCTCAAGTTTTTCCATGCCCTTGTTGAAGTGTGGTGCCCAGAACCAGACATGGTACTCCAGTTGCAGTCTCACCAGTGTGGATTACAGTGGGAGTATCACTTCCTTAGCTTTGCATGAGATGCAATGGTTAATGCATGCTGGTGTGTTGTCTGCCCCTCTGGCCACAGCATTGCACTGCCAACTCATGTTCATGCAATGGTCGATCTCTACCCCTAGGTCCCTTTCAGCTGTGGTGCAAGTCAAATTGTCACCACCGAACCTGAAGGTATGTTGGGGATTGTTTGCCCCCAGATGAAGCACCTAACACTTTTGAGTGTTGAACTTCATCTGGTTCCGGTCCACCCAAATCTCCAGCCTGTCCAGGTCCACCTGTATCTCCAACCTATCTTCTGACATGACCATGCTCTCCCATAACTTGTGTTGTCTGCAAACTTGGCCAGCGAGCTTTTCACTCCTACATCCAAATCATTGATAAAGATATTGAAAAGCACTGGTCCAAGCACAGACCCCTGTGGGACACCACTGTCCACTTTTTGCCAGGATGAGACAGATCTGTTCATGAGAACTCTCTGGGTCCTACCATCCAGCCAGTTTTCCACCCACTGAACTGTTGAGCAATTAAGTCTACAATCTTCCAACCTTTCCACAAGGATATAGTGGGATATTAGATCAAAAGCCTTTTA
>NW_017729031.1:16240191-16253993 GCF_001723915.1 Gavialis gangeticus
CACAAGGATATCGTGGGATACTAGATCAAAAGCCTTTTGGAAGTCTAGGTATATAATGTTTACCTTGTCTCCCATGTCCAGACGGTGAGAGACCTGGTCATAGAAAGAGATGAGATTGGTAAGACAAGACCTACCCATGACAAATGCTGGCTGTCATTCAGAATCTTACCCATAATGAGCATATCACACATAGATTCTTTAATTAGTTTTTCCAGGATTTTCCCTGGGATGGAGGTTAAGCTGATGGGCCTATAGTTTTCCAGGTTCTCCCTCTTCCCCTTCTTGAAGATAGGCACAATATTGACCCTCTTCTAATCCTCAGGGATCTTCCCTGTATGCCTTCTGTTGCTGCCTGTGGCAGGGCACTATGTGTGCCTGCCATTTTAAGGCCCTGGAGCTGGCAGCCTCCAGGTGCCTAATGATGGCAGCCATTTTAGGCTCAGGGCTGCCTATATAAACAAGGCCGTTTGGCTGCTGTAGGAAGGCAACAACACTGCCTGGCCTGAGGGCTGCTGAGTTTCATCTGGAGGTAAGGGAGGAGCTGTAGGGGATGGTAGGAGGCTCCTGGTCCTGGCTATGACCAGAAACTACACCCTGCCAGGAGTGGGTTGCCTGGTGGGGCTCCCAGTGGCGTGGGAGTCCCCAGGAAATTCCAGGCCAGTGATCACCCCAGTGAAAGGTGGGTCAGGGTGCCTTAACCCCTAGCCCTCACCTTTAGGGTGGGTTGCATTCCATCGGAGGTAGTTGTGGGGGTGAAAGCCCCAAGGAGGAGAGTTGGAGGCCAAGTGTGGCCAAGGCTGCCTGAGCCCTGCTGGGGTTCAAGACCCCGAGGAAGAGAGTTGGGGCCAGGCATGGCAACAGCCACATGAGCCCACCTGTGGAGGGAAGGGGGCGTTACAAGCACTGTGGAGCCCCCAGTGTGAGGGGGCAGTGATCAGAAGCCCTAGAGAGAGGATGATGTGGAGCCCTGTGAAGGGAGAGTGGGGCTCTGCCAGAGGGCGAGAGAGTCCTGACCCCAGTAAGTCCTCCAGTGCTGGGAGGCAGAGTTTGGGTCAAATATAACATCTGAGCCCCAGTTAACTGGGGCTCCTCAGCACGGCCCCCTCTCGAGAGGGGGCCAGCGCTGTGGAACCACAGTGAGAGGGGCAGTGATCAGAAGCCCCAGAGACAGGGTGATGTGGAGCCTTGTGAAGGGAGAGGGGGTGCAGCCAGAGAGCGAGAGCTGAGCCCTGACCCCAGTAAGTCCTCCACTGTTGGGAGGCAGAGTGTGGGTCAAAGATAACACTGGTCGTAGCACCATGACCTGCTGCCCAGTGGGGGAGTGAGAGTCCCCTGTGAGACCCTGAGGCACCAGTCATGGTGTGAGGTACCGCAGCTCCCCACGTCCGTAAAGGAGGACCCAGAGAGGGTGACCCCAGGATAAGCGTATGGGTCATACATCAGGGCCTGCCAGAGCTTCTGCTGACTGGCCCAGGCGGGGGCCGGGACTAGGAGAGTCAGAAGGGCAAGGAGGCCCACCGAGAGGGATGCCCAAGAGCCATGGGCCTGGGGTTCCGACTGGCCTGGAGGTGGGCTGGGGCTAGTGTGAGCCGAAGGTCCCACTGAGGGGACCATACCTGAAGGGGAACTGATGGCAGGGTGATATGTGGCCTGGCATGATGGCAGCAGAGTCCACCTGAAGGGAGGAACCCAGGTGGTGTCCTACAGTAGGATTCTGGGCCCCATCGTGGGGGACTGGCTGTATGAGAACATCATGATGCCATCAGCGAGGCTTGGGCTGCGGTGTAGGGAAGGAATGGAGCTGCAAATAGCGCCCCCTAGCAGCAGGGCAGAAAATGGGCAGCCTCCCACCTAATTACATCTATTAATTAATCAATTAAGACCAAGACGTGGCAGGTGGATAGCCTAAGAACAGCTGGGCGGGTCTCATGAAGTTCGGCCCCGGTAGCCCCCTGCTATACTGCCTGATGTTATGCTTTAAAAGCATTCAGTTAAACCTTTCTTTTTTTAAGGATAATTGCCCAGTTGCTCTCCATCTGATTTCACTGGGGAAAACCAGCCCTTCCAATACACAAAACCTATGCATCTATGACCACTGGGAAACATGACCTAAGTAGGTAATGTTACAACTTTGTTCCACATGCTATATAAACCTCTTTCCTTCATATCCACCCATTCTTCAGTAGAAGTAGCACTCTATGAAGCCTTGCAACTCATTCAGTTTTTATAATCTAATATGCAACAAATAGTTGATCCTGCCTCCTTGGCAATGAACTTCATGACATCACGGGAGATGGGCTAGGTATCAGAAGACTGGAAAAGGGCCAGTGTAGTGCTCCTTGTTAACAACAACAATAAAAAAGCAAAAAGTAGAACCTAGGCAACTACAGACTGGTTTGCATCACCTCAGTACCTGGGAAGTTACTGGAGCATATCCTAAGGTAGGCTGTTTGAAACCATCTGGAGAAGAAAAGGATAGATGGATTTATGAAGCACAAATTGTGTCAAACAAACTTGAGCTCTTCCTTTGACACTTGAGTGGATGAAGGGAATGCTGTGGATATAGTGTATCTGGATTTCAGTAAGACTTTGGACAGAGTCCCATATAATCTTCTCATAAACAAATTGGAGAAATGTGGGCTGGGCAAAACTGCTATGAGATGGATAGATAACTAGCTTAGTAGCCCCAAACAAAGATAATGGGTTCATGGCAGAAGATTTCAAGTGGATTCTCACAGGGTGCTGTTCAGTAAGTTTATTAATGATTTGGATTCTAGCACAGAAAGCTTCTTGAGCAAGTTTGCAGGTGACATGAAGCTGAGAACAACTGCAAACATGTTGGAGGATGGGAGCGCAATCAGAATGATCTTGACTGACTGGAAAGCTGGGCTAGAGATAACAGAAGGAAGTTCAGTGTGGACAAACCCAAGGTGCTACACCTTGGGAAGAATAATCAATAACACAGATATAAAATGGGTGGCACCTGGATGCATAGCAATACTATGGAAAATGATTTGGGAGTCTTGGTAAACAACAAACTCAATATGAGTCTGCAGTGTGGTGCAGCCACACAAAAGGCAAATGTGGTTTTGGGATGCATCAGTAGAAGCATTAGGTTCAAGACAGGGGAGGTGACAGTGCCTGTCTACTCAGCACTGTATAGGCCTCATCTGGAGTATTGTGTGTAGTTTGGGCATTGAATTAGGAAGGTTAGAGAGGGTTCAGAGCCAAGCAACAAGATAATAAAGGGCTTGGAAGGCAAGTCATATGAGGAGATGCTGAAGGACCTAGGCATTTTCAGCTTGTGGAAAAGGCACTTAGAGGGGACATGATAGCAGTTTTCAAATACTTGAAGAGTTGCCATGCCTCCCTCCCATGCCAGTTCCTGCCCACTGGACCTGTAGCAGGCAGCCTGCATCCTCCCCCCACCCCACAGGCTCCACTCCAGCAGTGCTGCCTGCAGGGGAGGGGACAGGGCTGGGGGCAGGGAGGGGGGCAGGGAGGAGGAAGCTGGGCTCTGCAGTCCACTGTAGCCACAGCAGCTGCTGCCTTCCACAGGTGGCAGATGGGGCTCTGGCATTGCTTGTGGGGGGGCACGGGGTACTGTGGTGGAGAATGTAGGGCACCAGCAAGGTTCGTGGGCAGGGAGTGAGGGTCACTTCAGGTTGTAGGGGGCTGTGGGTTGGGATTGAGGGGCCATGCTGAGGAAATGAGGTCATAAACATGTCATGCTGAAGAAACGTGGGAAGCACTGATCTAGGCATAGCTATGCCATATTCTGCTATGGTCATTTCCCATTTGCTGGTTGTCCAAACCCCCTCTTTCTGCCACATGCATAAGGGCATTTTTAAACCTCCATCAGAGGCAGTGGGTGTTGGCTACAGTCAAGGCTTTAACTGGGCTGTGCCAATGCACCTGCTGGGATCAAAGCGAGAGGTTCCTGGTTAGAGGGTCTTGCTCCTCCACTCAGGGCCAGAATGATTGCCGTATTTGGGGTCAGGAGGGAATTTTACCCCATGGTCAAATTGGTACAGACTGTGGGGATTTTGCCTTGCTTTGTAGTAGTGGGTGTGAAGTTCTACCCAAGATCTCTTCAGCATATATTTACAGCATTTCATAGAAGCAAGACATTGGCTGCCATGGTTCCCCAGCATTACCTGTATCAGGTTAGTATGTTAGGTCTGTGTTGTGTCAGGGCTAATGGAAGTCTTATCTAGAGTTTAGATAATGGATTGTATAGGATTTTTGGGATAGGGGTGATCCTGCCTCAGGCAGCGAGGTGGACTAAATGACCTCTGGAGGTCCCTTCCAGCCCTGTTTCTCTACGATTCTATGATTTACAGTGCCTCTAGTACCCTAGGGTCGTGTTCTGTCCAAGTATTTTCCCAGGCCTACATGGCTTCTAGATTAGGTCAGAACAGGTACATTTAGTCTAGCCTGGCTGCATTAGCATGTACACATATTTGATATATTTCAAACATTACATATCTTATGGAACTTTTTATAACTTTGTCCCCCTCTGCATGTTACACTTAAGGTGGAATTAACTGGCTAATCATACCTTAAGTTGTGACACAGCTATGTATTCAAGTAATTAATGGCTTGATAAAACAAGCAATAAGCTACAAAGTTAGTTCACAAAAATGTGTAATAACTTTGTAGGTGGTTCTAATCATACCATTTATTGAATGTGCGGCCAAGTGTGTTTCTCTGTGGCTGGGAGCTCCATCAACTGAGGGGTTCCCAGCCCACAGGTGATAAGGCTGGCAATGGTGGCACTGTTCTTGATACCACCCCTACTGAAGGCCTCTCCAGTTGTGGGGCTTCTGGGAGAACACTTCCCCCCAACCCCATGAGCCTCATCAGCAGTGGGGCTCACAGTGAGGGCAGCGTTCTCCCCAGTGCCTCCACTGGGAGCCCCTCACCTCACGATGCTTGTGGCGGTGGCAGTGTTCTCCATGCTGCCCTTGCTGCAAACCCCACACCTCATGAGGCTCACAGCAGTAGCAGCATTGCTCCTGCAGCCCCCACTGTGAGCCCTACAGCCCACAATCCCTCCACAGCAGTGATAAGGCATAATGGTATCTAATGCATGATTGTGTGGATCACACATTAGATCCCATTGCATCTTTACTTACCTCTGTGGAGAGGCCCTTAAAAAACAAAAGGCAGACCTTAGCATAAGTTTTCCCCCAAAACTCAGTCATGTCTAGGACTTCCTTGCAGGGCTTCCATGACTCAGACTAGTTCCTTTTCCTTATAGAAATTCTTCTTGCTCTTTTATATCCCAAATTAGGCTAACAGAGATGCTAGTAATTGCTCCATCTGTCTAAAGAAAGCTTCGGTTTCTAAATTGTGGGGGTGGGAACAGAAAAGCCTGGTATTCTTGTGGGGAGTTTTGTAGTTTGCCAACTTACTACACAGGACTTCTTCAGCTCGCTCTTGTGTTCAGAGACAATCTCTCACTGAAGTTCTACTCTGAAAAGTAGAGCAGATAAATGAATGCTAAAAGAAGTGAGTATTTGTTCTACTTCATGTCCAGCAAGGTATAACTTGAAACGTGATGTGTAGCAGGTGCACATGCACCCCCTGTGTGTGGCAGTGCACCCCCTACAAAAAGACACTGCCAACACTGTTGGCGGTACCTGTGGGCAGTAACTGCTTGCTAACCCAGTGCCAACACCGCCAGCAGCGTCTGCGGGACCTCTGTGCTTACCGCCACTGTGCTCCTGCTGCCACTGCCACACTCTCGCTGCCACTGTGCCCCCCCCCACAGCTGTCGTGGGCATGCATCATTCATGACTTGAAAGTTGCTACCAGGTACCTGACTGCCTCAATAGATTTGCAACCAATAGACTAACTACTGCTACTGTTCTGCTGACTTGGTATGAGTTGCTGTGGACCAGAGCACAAATTAGACTGTGTGCTGTGTTAGCATGGCTATGAGCATAGGCACAAGTTCATGCAAGCCCAAGGGCCCTGGTTTCCCTCAGGAAGAGGCCAGGGTGATTCCCCGTCCCTAACTGAAGACTGCACACAGCCATGTTCTCAGGAATACAGCCCCAGGCAGTGGTGGAGAGCAACTCTCCCAGCTGCCTGCAGGTAAGTCTGTTGAGGGGACAGACATGGCCCCCGTCGTGAGGGAGGGAGTGGGGCAGAGTCTGGGCCTGTGGGTGATGCCCAGCCAGGGCAGTACATGGGACCCAGGGCCAGGATGGGGAATGGGACATAACCACAGACAGTGGGGCAGAGGGGGTGGCTCCCTGCCACTGAGCACACACCCAGGAAGGGGAGAATGGGGCAGCATGAGCCCCCCAGATATGTGCAAGGGAAAGGGGTGGATGTGGGCTTCCTGTAGTGGGCTTTGAGTTCCCCCCTCTGCTGTCCTCCCCCTAGGAGCCCCATGCTGGCTATGCCACCATGGTAAGTGCCCTCTGCCTACCTGGCAGCAGCAAGGGTAGTAGCACAAAGTTGTGTCCTGCACTGTTTCCAGACAAGGAGGGGAAACCTTACCATTGTGGCATGGCTGGTGCAGGGCTCCAGGGACTGCAGCAGGGTAGAGAACCTCAAGGCTGAAGTGGGCAGCCCACATCCACTCCTGATCCACTAGAGGCTCCACTCGGCTATGCTCTGGCGATTTCATGAGGGGAGCAGAATCTTAGCCCTCCCTCCAGTCAAAAATAAAAATCTATTCTCTGAGTGCTTGCCCGGAAGTATACCCAAGATAAAAGGCTTGATAGAAGCTCTGTGTAGATTCTCAAGGCCAAAGATCTTGGAGAAAACCATCAAGAGATCCATCAGCAACAGGCTAACAGAAAGCAACCTTCTGAATGCCAGCCAATGTGGCTTTGTTACTGGTAGGTCTAGCTTGGCCAACCTAATCTCCTTCTATGACCAGGTGATGCATTGCCTGGACAAGGGACACAAGGTTGCTGTCATATATCTGGATTTCAAGAAAAGCTTTGACTTAGTCTCCCATGATATCCTTATGGTTAAGCTGGGGAGCTGTGACCTCGATCATCATACGAGCCAATAGCTGGGGAAATGGCTCCGCGGTTGGACCTAAAGAGTACTAATTAATGGGAACAAATCAGTGTGGCGCAAGGTGACCGGTGGTATCCCTCAGGGCTCAGTACTCAGGACAGTACTCTTCAACATCTTCATTAATGATCTGGATTCGGGTGTCAGATGCGGTCTTGCAACATTCACAGGTGACACTAAACCGTGGGGGGAAGTGGTCGCTGGGAGACAGGCTGGGGTTACAGGCCGACCTGGACACACTCTCAAGGTGGGTGTAACAAAACTGGATGGCCTTCAAAGTAGAGAAGTGCAGGGTGCTCCACCTTGGGAGGAAGAACCAGCAGCATACTTATAGGCTCACTAGCACCACGACTGAAAGTCTTGATGGCCCACAAGATAAATACGAGCCACCAGTGTGATGCCGTAGCTGGCAAAGCAAACCAAACTCTGGTATGCATCCACCAATGCATCTCAAGCAAAACCAGGGACATCATCCTCCTGCTTTACTCAGTCTTAGTGAGGCTGCAGCTGGAGTACTACATCCAATTTTGGGCCCCCACTTCAGGATGGACATGGATAAGCTTGAGAGAGTTCAAAGGAGAGCTGCCCATATGATCAAAAGCCAAGAGGGCAAGCCTTATGAGGAGAGCCTGAGCGATCTGGGACTGTTTAGCCTGGAGAAAAGAAGGCTTAGAGGGTACTTGGTGGCAGCCTACAAGTGTATAAGCGGGGGTGCATCAGGACCTGGGAAGACAGTTGTTCACCAGGGCTTCCCAAGGCATAACAAGGTGTAATGGCCACAAATTCCTGGAAGGCTGATTTAGACTGGAGATTAAAAAAAAAAAAAACTTGTATACAGTCCATGCGCCCAGCGTCTGGAACAGACTCCTCCCAGAGGTGGTGCAAGCACCTACTCTGGACTCATTCAAAAGGTGTCTCGATGTTTATCTTGCTGGGATCATTTGACCCCAGCAGATTTCCTGCTTATGACAGGGGGGCTGGTCTCAATGATTTCATGAGGTCCCTTCCAGCATCTAATGTCTATGAAATCTATGATAAACTGGTCCCACTGCCTGATTTTTGGATTTTGTCTTTCACTGAGAGGACAAAGTAAATTAGGTGGAGGAAGGGGGTGCTTCTTGGCAGTGTTTTCAGGCTTGCCACCAAGGTGGAGTAGATATTCCCTAAATTCCATATTCAAAACTTATAAAGACACTTAGAAGCCATGTTCTTACTGTAAAGCACTGGAAATGCAAGCTTCTAACTATGTAAAAATAACTTTGAACCTGAGACCTAAGGAGTTCAGAAAAAAATTATACAAAACTCCCTTTGATTTCAGTGGGGGCAAGATTTCATCCACACTCTTCATAGTACTCTATAACACACTGAGTAAGAAAAAAAATTCCCTTCCCTTTCAGTTAATGCTTGTGACATTGACCACTACTAGTGTCAGGACTAGAGACTAGATAAAGCATTTCTCTGTTCTGACATGTTATGCCTTTATAATTGTTGTTTTCAAAATGAAAGGGGTAATATCACCTTTGAATTAAAAAGAAAATAAGTAGTAGACTGACACAGATCCTGGGCAGACGAGTCATGGGTAGAAGTGAACTGTGCAATGTGATGGATGTAGTGGAAGGCAGCCAACGTTTGTTCCTGATGTTTTATTGAGTAAAGTGTTGTTTATATTATCTATCCTTTGAAGGGTAACACAAGTGTATCCACCTCTATTCTAAGTATTTCAGAAAATGCATATTCATAAAGTTTTACTTATTGCCACAAACACACAATCTTCTATATCTTTCTGAATATTTGGTAAATATTTGTCGTAATAACGTAAGTGCATTTATGGTAAGCAATTAAGCACCTGCTTAAAGGAAAACTCAGACCACTACTGTCAGTTGCCAATTTAAAGATATAAAAATAAGGAAAGAATTCTTATCACACACAATGAAATTTTAATTTTATTTCTAATTTCTGGCATACATTCAGGTGATAGCTATTTTCCCCCAAATGATGTTATTCTGCCCATCAGTAGTCCATTATAAGGCCCACTGGATATATTTTTAAATAACAAAATATTTTAATATTTAACTGGGCAGTGACACGCATAGTATGAGTAGGTCTCCTGATGCAGCTCATATTGGTGGCAACTCCAGAAACATGGCAGCTCAGACTTGTCAGATCATAGAAAAGTAATTTTGTTAACATATACAATGATTTAGTTGAAAGACAGCTTTATACTTTTCATTTTTTGAAACTAACTCACAGGTGTTTAAGCTATCAATAAGGTAGTGATCTTTTTTGTTTACTTAAGTTTTAAATATATTTACTAGAACGATTCATTGTTATTTATATTACAATTTCCTTGTGTCTTAATTTGGGCTATACAGAATTAAATTGTTTTCCTGATTCTAGCTGGTCAATGGAATCTGTTATCCTGTTTAACACACAACCATCCACACCCAGGTTTTTGTTGTAATTCAATCAGGCACCATCATGCAAAGACATAACATTAAAAATTGGGCATGGCTTTAAAAAACTTTGGTACTGCCTCAGTTTAAAATGAAGACATTTGAAACAGAATGTCTGACCCACATTCAGTAAATTCATATATTTGAAAGTACCAATCTTTGCATTTGTACCTGGAACTTCCCATCTTAAAAAGGAACTAAGCTATCAGAGAAATGCCAAGTCATTTGTCAATATTTGAGTAGAGAATTGAATTGCTTATTATATACCATAGGAATGAATGAATGTCCTTGTATACACTCCAATCATAACAACATTTTGAGCTCTTTAAAATTTATACAGCATCTGTTTTGGCAGAGTAGCCAACAATTCAGTTATTCATATTGCACTTGCACATTTGATTCAATAATCTCTTTTTTTTTTTTTTTGGCAGATGTACAACAAATAGCAATCGACTGGCTCGCTGGAAATTTTTATTTTGTGGATCACGTCAGTGACAGGATCTTTGTGTGTAATCACAATGGAACCGTGTGCATCACCTTAATTGATCTTGATCTTCATAACCCTAAAGCAATAGCTGTTGATCCAGCATCAGGGTAAGATTATTATTACAATGCATACTTGCATGCCAAAAAATTGAAATAAAGTTTCAATATTTCTATCCTTCATTTTCTTTAATCATTCCTTTGGCATTTAATGACAGGTGAAATTATTAATTTATCAAACATCTTTAATTTATCCCAGTAAAAGTCAAGCGATACTATGTTCAGTATAAATACTACATTTGTTTCATTTGTGTCTAGAGAAACCACATTTGCAGTTATTTATTAGGATATTAATTTTGGTGCCTAAAAAAGTTCAACAATATTATCATAGTGAAAACGTACACAGCATGAGCTTGCATCAGTTGTAACAAGTAACTTAGGACCTTGTTGTTTTACACTTAAAACATGGTTTGTTGTGGGGGGGGTTTTGATCATGGTAAGCATTATGCTGAGTTAAAGGTTTCTGAACAGTTGTTTGGTAACCCTTATGATGTGGCCTGAAGCCAGTGGCTGACAAACAGCTCATTGCTGGTCCCAGCCACTTCATCACCATTGAGCTGGATCAAGACTCCAGTGCAGGGAGCTGGTACCGGCAATCAGTTGTTTGTCCGTCCCGGCCCTTGCGCTGCACCAGTGTCTTGGACTGGTTCTACTCTGATTCCAGGGCTACCGACAAGCCACTGTTTGTCAGCCTCAGACCACACTGGAGTGGGTGAAGACCCACTGGTATCATCTCCATGGAGAATTCCCATGTTAGCATACTACACATTGCTCAACACTGTCTGGAGATATTTCTTGCCTGAAAGGTCCTAACTTTGGTACTATACGGGCACATCCAGACAAGCATGCACGTGTGGTATACAGCACTAGCGCTGCACACTGTATGTAGCACACATGCAGGCATTCCCCACACTTTTAACTTGCAGGGCAGGTGGGGGGGTTTTGACCCCATGGGTAAAAAAGTAAAAAATGGGGTGGTATGTGGTGGCAGTGCACACCATCCAAAACCAGAGCCTGGCCGGCTAGAGCCACACTCCAGCTCCTGGCCAGGCTCCCTGCTGCAGAATCACCATGGCCGCAGCCCCCAGGACCCCAGCCCAGGTGCTGATGACAGGCTCCCCTACCCCACCCAGGGCAATGTGCTCTGTGCCAGAGCGTGGGTGCATGGGGGATCCTCGGGGACAAGTAGCAGTGGCACGTGTTGTGCTGCTGCTGTTTGTCCCTGGGGAAAAGCACTTTCCTGCTCATGGGGACGTACTATATGATAGCATGTTTTTTCCTGCTTGAATGCATGGAAGCTGGTGTTTTAAGCACAGTGAACATATTGTAAGTGCAATGGGTGACCAGGTCCTTCACGAATGATTTTATAGAATAGTATACATTTAGTGATGTTTTTTTTTCAAAATTCATGAGGAAGATCTTTTGCTTTTAACCTCTTTCAAGTTTTCTTCAGTAAACCTTAACTCTGATCAGGTTAAAAAGGGGAAAAAAAACCTTCATAGTATCTTGTATTTTATGCCCTGGATTGTAGGGTCTTTAGGACCAGTACTAATATGTTTAGTAGTAGAACCAAGCCCCCAGATACTTCCTGTGCTACTTTTGTGAGTCAGTTAAAAAGGTAAAACCATCTGTATTCCCATGCTTATTGCATAGATAGATAGATTCGGTATTCTTCTGCAAGGGAACCTCAGTTAAATTATTGGGCACTAGAAATCTTTTACCTTAAAACCACTACTGGCTTAAACCAATGAAGTAGATGTGCCCTCATTTTGATGAGAACTTTGAAATGGCTGTTTTATCCTTGTTTTACTGGTCTGTAGATAGTTAAGTCTGAAATGCCTGGTGGAACGCATCCTAAACTGCCATAAGCCCCTGCTCAATAAATAGGAAAATATTTACTGAAGAAACAGCTTGTCATCCATATGTGGACTTTTGTCACTCTTTATTTAAAGCCTGATTGAATATTAAGGTGCATCATCACAATGGGTCTAATTTTGACAAGAACAGCTTGCATGTAAACTTTACAAAGGAAGCCGCATAATATAATTCTTGAATATAGCTGTATTTCAATTTCCAGCAGATGGTAATGTTTCAAGAAACATTAGTAAAAGAAGTTGTATTTAAACTGATTTGTTTGGTAATTCTGGTAAGAAAGAATGGGTGGTTTTCAAATGTGCTAACACCACCCTTTTTCAGCTATATTTGCTTACATGTTTTATTCTAGATTTGCTAGTTGAATTCCAAACTAGTCATTAAATAATCTTGTCTGTCAAAGATGCAAGTATCAAATATAAGTATTTTCCTTAAAGTACAGAACACAAAGACCATTTGGAACAAAACTGGCACACTGGAATATAATACATGTTAACAAATTTCCCAACTGATTGCCAACATATTTCTTTCTTTTATGCATTCCACTTTTTCCACTGTCATCATATCAAAGACCTTTATTTTGTCAAAGACGCAGGGAGTAGAAAGTCTCACACTGTTTGCACTCAAGTCTCTTCAAGATTGCTGTAAGTTGGATATCTGCTTACATTTAATTCTGTCATATATCATTTACCAGACTAGGTTCTTGGATTTTTTTTGGTTTTATGAACATTCAAGGCATTCAAAGATAATCTTGCTCTTTGTTTTTATTCCCTCAATTATAGGTATTAGAAATAGAAAATAAATATTGACTGTGTCACCTTATCCATTCCCTCTGCCAATTCAAAGAGGTTTCTTACATAATACACCTGAACCCAAACCACTTGTAAATAATATTTAAAGAATAAGAATGTACTGTTTGTCAGAACAATTCACTGACTTTTCATTTGCCCTGTGCCATCTCATTATTTTTTAGCTGATTCTGTCCCATCTCTCTCTCTCCATTTTTACTTTTACCTTTCAAAAAAACAGACACCTATCTTATCTTTAGCCCAACATTCAATGCAATGTTCTAGCGGTGGTCCTATAAGTATCTTGTTTGCTCCTCATAAATAATGGCAGGGGAAGGGAATTTAGTAGGGGAGCAAAGTTGTTGCATGGTTGATGGAATCAGGGGTGATTCTCCCATGGAAGGAAAAAGAAGGCAGCTTCCAGATCTCACAGGAGTGATGTAAAAGCCAGAATTTTTGGAATAGCCTCTAGAACAACCTATTCTCTACAAAGTAGGACTGCTGACCTGGGGCCTCTTTAATGGCAGCCTATAGCATGGGAAGTCCATCAGATGATTTAAATAGTCTCAAGTTATATTATTTTTTTCCTGAACAAAGGAGGATAGTATTAAATATCATCATTTAAAACACAGATTGAGAGTGTAACAGTGCAACCTTTTCATACATAACTAGAGGCAAGTCATTAGAGGCAGGTCCTGTGAGACCATCCTGGTGGCCCTCTATGACCAGGTCACCAAATCCCTGGATGCAGGTGTCACAGTGGATATAGTCTTTCTGGACTTTAGGAAGGCCTTTGACACGGTCTCTCACCCCATTCTCATTAAAAAACTAGGAGACTGTAGTGTCAATGCCTACACAGTCAGATGGGTCACTAACTGGCTGGAGGGCCACACCCAGAGAGCGGTGGTGGACAGGTCTTATTCAGCCTAGAGGGATGTGGGCAGTGGGGTTCCGCAGGGCTCAGTCCTTGGGCCAGCACTGTTCAACATCTTCATAGCGACTTTGACAAATCGGTAAAATGCACCCTATTCAAATTTGCAGACGACACTAAGATGTGGGGGGATGTGGGCACGCTAGACGGGAGGAATAGGCTGCGATTGGACCT
>NW_017729031.1:16258993-16267515 GCF_001723915.1 Gavialis gangeticus
AGCAAGGTGATTGTCTAGCCTTGCCTTAAAGGCCCCCAGGGTAGGAGCCAGCACCACTTCATGGTCAGGACAGCTAGGATCTGGAACCAGCTTCCAAGCAAAGTGGTGCTGGCTCCTACCCTGGGGGTCTTTAAAAGAAGACTAGATGGACACCTGACTGGGTTCATTTGACCCCAGTACTCTTTCCTGTCACAGCAGGGGGTCGACTTGATGATCTGCTCAGGTTCCTTCTGACCCTACCAACTATGAAACTAATATTCCAAATGCCGCAGCTTTGTAGCATTGATTATTTATAAGATTTATTGCTATGAAAATAGAAAAGAACACATTCTGCTAATTAAATTAAAGGGTCAAATTCAAATTTATATTGATGTAGTTTGTAACGAAGTACTTCTGTGTTTGTAATAACCCGCCTTGGGCTCTAAATAATTAGGAGCTCTGTGTCCTAGATACAAACAAAATACTGTCCTTAGCTACAAATTTCATGTACTGTAATATCAATATTAGGAGGGAATAGGTTTTCTTGTAAAGGTGCCGCTGATACCCATCACATTTATACCTGGGGAGGGTTAAAAAGCTGTTCAGTATTTAATCAGCCCTGCCCTGCTACACATGCAATTGGAGGGAGACTTTAAAAGGTGAAAGGCCAGATCAATTAGGCTGGGAGGGGTAGCAGCTTTGCAACTTTTGTTTTGTGGGAAGGGTTTGTCTAGGGCTAGCTCCTGATTATAGACTGCTGTCTGCTAGGCCCTCCTTGAGGGAAGGTAAGCTAGATGTGGTTTAATTTTGTTTGTATTTGTTCCCAGTGACTTGCCATAGTTACTGAAGATGGGAGTAACTGAATAAAAACCTTTTGAGCTCCTTTACTTAAGGGATTGGATGGCTTGGTGGTGTTTTGCAGTGAGCTCAGGAGTGAAACAGTCACAGTGCCCTGTACATGTAGTGTGGAGTCTTTCTCTATGCCCCGTGTCTTCCTTTCATACTTTTCCAAAATCCAGCCAAGATTGTGGGGAAATGGGCTACTACAGCACCTGTTCAGTACATAAGACTCTAACAGACTGTGACATGATCAACAAGTTTTATTGCCAAGTTACATAATGAAAAGAACTTTTTGGTGAAACTAGGTAATTTTTACATGCCTCCTTAAACTAGGGCTGCTCTCAGTCAACACTAATGTGTGTGCCACTGTCATCTCCTTTGTGTTAACCAGTTTTGACGGTTTCATTTTCAGCAAATCCTTACTCTACTGCCAACATCTCTAATTCCTCCTGGCAAGAGGAATGGCTCCATGAACTTTCCTATGTAGCTGTGCTGCTGATGCTTTGAGTTGTGTTTCTGAAAGTCCTTTTAGTAACTAAAAGACCAGACAACATGGTTTTCTTTGTCCTGTGCCTTTCATTGTTATAGACCTCCACAGCATATAAACAATAATATACAGGGGTGGGCGGGAAAGAAAGTTGTAACCCTACTGATTGCTTGAGGAACAGGAAATGCTAGAATGGGAACACGTGGCTCAACTGTGAAAATAGTTTTTAGTGTTTAACAGCCTCCAGGAAATGAAGACTACTTGGTTAAAATGGTATGTGTTCATGTGCATGTGTGCACGTGTGTGTATAGTACTGGTAGTGCAGCAAAGATGCAACTAGCACTGTTCCACTCGCCCAGCATATGCAAGTGCTAGCCTGGAAAGATTAAAGCTGACCAAGAGTGAGCTTTAGCAATTTGATATTTCTTACAGGCAGTGCTCACTTTATTTCATGATGGATACATAAAAAAAAGAAACACAAACACAGTACCTTCTGTAAACATTAGAATATAACATTAATGTTACTCTTACACTATAAAATTTATTTCATTTTAGGTAATTGAATAAGCATGTTAATTCCTTAATAAAATATTTGTATATGACTTATCCTAATATTCTGTGATTAGGCCTTATGTATATAAGTACAGCAGACAAATAGAATTAGATAAAATTATTCTCCATTTTTTTCTTTATCTTCTCTTCTGTATATCATATCGACATTATAAATGTAGATTTTTATTACACCAGTATCACTATGGTATTTTTATGTCAATATTTTTTTAATTTTATGACCTTCCCTTTTTCACAATATCAATGGGTATGTGTAGATGAAGCGGGAGCCCTAAATTGAAGCAGGGTTTTTTTTAAAACACTGCTTCAATTTAGGACCCTTTAAACCCCTGTGTCATGTAGACACACCGCTGACTTAGCTGCCTCTTTGGTGGCAGTGACGGGAGGGAGAGCTGCTGGCAGATGGAACAGTCCCTGGGCTGCAGGGGGGAGCTGGTGCTTCCCTCCGTGTCAGCTATGGCCCTCGCACAGGCAGCACCCACCCACAGGCACCCAGCTCGGGTGGTCCAGGGGGGCACCGCAGTCATGAAGGGAAGCACCGGGCACCTGCACAGCTCAGGCAGACAGGAACTCCAGAGGGTAAAAAAAAAAAAGATCTATCAGGCTCGCTACTTTTCTTGGGTGGAGCCTGCCTTTCTGGGCTGCTGCCAGACTGCCTGCAGGGATTCCTGAAGAGCCCTTGAGCCATACAGAGCCTGGTGCTTCACTCCACGGCTGTAGGGGCAGCAAACTAAAACTCCTCAGAGGAGTTTTAGTTTTCTGTACCCCAGGTGAAAGGGCACTTGGGGGGGCTGGATGTGTTCAAATCAGTAGGCCCAGATGAACTTCATCCAAGGGTGCTGAAGGAATTGGTCAGTGTCATAGTGGAGCTGGGGGCATGGCTGTCCGAGCTCTCATGGTGCTCTGGTCAGGTCCCAGAGGACTCAAAGGGCCAATGTGGTCCCTATTTTCAAGAAGGGGAGGAGGAAGGAATGGGGAAACTATAGGCCAGTTAGCCTCATCTCTGTACTTGGGGAAACTCTGGAAAAATTGTTAAGGATCATATTTGTGGGAGCCCAGCAGGGGAAATAATGCTGAAGGGAAATCAGCACAGGTTCACTGCAGGTGGATCCTGTCTGACTAACCTTGTTTCTTTTGTGACCAGGTCACAAAATGCTTAGACGCAGGAGTTGAGGTAGATGTCAACTACCTAGACTTTAAGAAAGTCTTCAATATGGTATCATATGCTGTTCTCATAAATAAACCGACAGGCTGTGATGTAGATGATTACATGGTCAGGTGGGTGGCAAATTGGCTTAGGGAACATACCCAGAGTGTGGTAGTAGACGGGTCGGTATTGACCTGGAAAGATGTGGGCAGTGGAGTCCCACAAGGCTCGGTCCTTGGACTGGTGCTGTTCAACGTCTTCATCAGTGACTTGGACAAGGGCGTGGGAAGCACCCTGTCCAAGTTCGCAGATGATACCAAATTATGGGGCAAAGTTAACACATCAGAGGGAAGGCAGATCTGGACAGGTTGGAAAAATGGGCAGAATGAAATAGGAAGCAGTTCAACAAAGACAGATGTGAAGTGCTGCACCCTGGGCAAAAAGAACCACCAACACACTTACAGGCTAGGGGATGACCTTCTCAGCAGGACAGCAGCAGAAAGGGATCTTGGAGTCATAGTCATTGTGGACTCTAAGATGAACATGAGTCGTCAATGTGATGAAGTGATCAACAAGGCTAACCACACTTTATCATGCATTAGCAGATGAATAACGAACAGGTCCAGAGAGGTGATGCTTCCCCTCTATGCAGTACTGGTGAGGCTGCAGTTGGAGTAGTGCATCCAGTTTTGGGCACTGCACTTCAAGAGGGATGTGGAGAGTCTTGAAAGGATTCAAAGGAGGCCACTCGTATGGTCAGAGGCCTGCAGACAAGGCCCTATGAGGAGAGACTGAGGGACCTAGATCTCTTCAGCCTTCACAAGAGAAGGCTGAGAAGTGATTTTGTGGCTGCCTATAAATTCATCAGGGGAGGGCAGCAGGGAATTAGAGATGCTCTGTTTACTCGGGCACCCCCTGGTGTAACTAGGAACAATAGCCACATAGTGATGGCGAGCAGATTTAGGTTGGACATTAGAAAGAATTTCTTCGCAGTAAGGGTAGCCAGAATCTGCAATGGGCTTCCAAAGGAGGTGGTGCTCTCTCCTACGTTGGGGGTCTTCAAGAGGAGATTGAACAAGCACCTAGCTGGGGTCGTCTGACCCGAGCACTCTTTCCTGCCCAGGGCAGGGGGTCAGACTCAATGACTTACTGAGGTCCCTTCTGACCCTAACATCTATCAATCTATAAAGTCATTTAAGGTGCATTACGCCACCAAATTTCCTACACCGGCTGGAATTAATGCGCAATACGCTGCCAATGCATGCAAACCGTGACACCATTAAAGTGGTGCAAAATCATTTAGCCCACTTTAAAGTGCTGCGCACACATGCTCCTCATTTCGTCTACACGTGGCCCATATTATTAAAAAAAAAAAAAAAAAAAAGGGCAGATAGCTGAAGTTTTTTTTTTAATCTGAGCACCAAAGATGGTAGTTCATAAAAGTGTGTTTGTGATATCTGTTTAAAGTAGTCCATATTTATATACCTTGTAGTTACAATCCTTTTATGTATACATGTAACTTGTGTTTTTAAATATTGTGCCTAGACTATTCCAATAAGGTATTATATGCACTCCATATGTGGAATTAATATTAGAAAATGTCTAATTTCCTGCTTTCCATAACTCATGTTCCAGGCACAGTTGAACTGATGAATAAATTAAGTTTTTTGGCACTGTACCTAACAATATCCTGGAAGGAAAAGCATAAGGTCTGGTTGAAACATGATTGAAGTCTATAACAAAACTGCCATAGGCTCAGCTGGTGCAGGGTTAGAGCCCTAAGCTAAGCACAGACAGTCAAAAAGCCCAAGGGAAAAATCGATGAAATCTTTTCAGGTTTCTCTCCCTGAGTTAACAAATGGAACTCTAGTTTACTCTTTGGTTGAGGAAAACAGGCCTGAGCTGACGGAGGCCAGAAGGCAGGGCACTCTTACATGCTTCCTAGTATGCCAGACATAACCAAGGGCACCCAAGCACAGCTGAGCAAGGGTCATCCCTCATTTGCTGCCTAGTACACCCCCCCCAACCCCTTGCTGTCCTCTTCCATATAGGGGAGGGGGGAAACAGAGGCCCTGCCCTGGTCCCAGCCCCCTTCAGCTGGGGTTTGTCCAGCTGCACTGTAGTGGGGTTTCCTTGTCTCTGCCCAGCTGGACCAGCTCCGTAGAAGAAAGGATTGGTCCCTGCCACCTGGCACAAGCCCCCTGGGCTGCCTGGAGCATCTTTCAGGCTGCTGCTGGCTGTAGGCTCTGGTGGCACAGCCCTGTCCCCTGTGAGTCTCTCCCTGACCTGCAGTGGGGAGGGGGAAATGACACCCCCCCCCCAGTCTCAGTCCGTCCCCAAGCCCAGCACCAACAGCAGCTGGCAGCATGTGCCATGTAGTTTAAGGGGCTTGTGCCAGATGGCTGGGCCTGATCCTTTCCTCTAGGGAGCATTCGTATCCTTACTGCCATTTTGAGACTGATCTGTATGTACTTAACTTCTTCTCTGTTACAAGTTTGGACCCGTTTCCAGTCACTTATACTGGGTTATGTGTTATTTCCATCTCTAGCCCTATTGTCTGTTCTTTTCTTGTTTATGTTTGTGGCATTGCACATTTTGTTGTATAATATTCTAGAAATCCTCTATTTATGTATGTGAGTAGTATACCACAAGCAGGAACTTTACCAGGCTCCTCAGGTTTGTATGCTTCCTCCCCTCTTGGAACAGACCATCTCTGAACATGGGGGTGCTTGAGTCCCCATGTCCATTCAGTTCTCTTGTGCATAGGTGAGATTTTTGGCCAGTGTGTATTTAATGGTACTTATGTATAGTTTGGAATTGAAGTTGGGGCACCACATTCATTTCACATTGAGTACTCAAAGATCCAGCGAGTTCATTCACTGCTGAGTTATGCTGGCCTTGGACTTTAAGTCTAGAAGTGAAAGTCTCTTATATTCTACTACTGTAAGCCATCAAGTTCTTATCTTCGCAAATTTTACAAGTTTTTGGGCAGGTTGTCAGCAGGTTAACCAGGCTAAAAGGTATTCCTTTAATAGCTTATTTCTATCTGTTCTTAAAAGGCAGATTGAAAACAAGTTTGGCACAAGAAGGGAGGAAGTGGGGAGATGGACTTTATTTAAACAATTGGCTTTTATCCAGCACTGTTCTTTATCTTCAATTTAAATTACTTTCTAGTCAAAAAGTGTACACTATACACTGTGCAATATAAAATCTGGGCTGATTGTTGTGAGGCAGTTACCAAAGGAGATAATTAGTGGGTACAATACACTAATACTGTTGAAAGCATACAGATTTGTCAGTGAAGGATATACTGAAGAAATAAAATGAGAATAGTCCTAGTCAAAAATATACCATCAGAAAAGGTGAGGGGGAGATGGGAGGAGAAAGAAGTCTTTTACAATAATATGTTACCTCTCCAGCTCCATCAGAATGAGATATTTAGCTGATCCTGCCACAAGTTCACAGACTTGAAAAATGGAACTGAGGAGACCCCTTCCTTCAGTGGCAAAAACCCACAAGTTGCAATTCATAGCTGTTTTTCATCATCCTCCATTTTGCAAATAGGTGTAGATCTGAGGATGGTGTCAACATTTAACTCTTCAGAAGAAATTAATAAGTGTTCTGCCTGCATGATTCTCTTTCTAGTCGTGGTACTCTTAATGCAGCATTATTATCCATATTCTTGAGATCACATTAGTAATTATTTTGAGATCTAATGAACTGAAAACTTACAAAAGTGTGATCAAGTAGATAGAGCCCGGACTGAGACTGAAGATTTGGGTTTGATCCCAGTTTTTCTATTGGCCTGCTAGGTGATCCTTAGCAAGTCACTTATTTTCTGTGTGTCTTGGTTTTCTCATCCATAAAATAGGAAAAATTATATAGATAGGTTTTGTAGATCATTTGTGATACACTGATGAAAAGCATTACATAAAAGCTAAGTATTATTATTATTATTATTATTGAGCACGATTGACCTACAGCACTTACTGCTCAAAATGTGATCAAGATCAAGAACCGTGTAGCTCTGTACATTTATAGAGACAGGGCAGTTAATTTAAATAGGAGTGGGGAAAAATAAATGAGGTATAAGCTCAGTACTAATTGTGTAGGTAAGTAGGTATGGGAAGAAACTTCCTTTATAATCCTGTCGAAGGTGTGAGCTGTTGAGCCTCTCCCAAAATGGTGCAAATAATTTAGTTTAAAAAAAGAGAGGTTTCCCTAAAGATGGAGTAGGCTGAAGGAACGAGTTAACAGTAACCCTTAGTTAAGCTAGCTCTGTACTTATACAGATGCTTACCATTCAATACTAGAAAAAGAAGTGTATAAGCACTGTAACACATTTGGACAACTGTTAACTTGAAGTAGTCGATGACATGTCTTGGGAAGTGTAATTTTTTCCTTTGAGAACAGACTGTTTGTTTGGCACATTTTTATAATTTATGTTTGTGTATGTGTATGCATATATCCTTGTCTATAGCTGTCTACTCAGACCTATACAGAGCATACAGTAGTTTTACAAAAAAACCTGCCTCTGTCATGTTTTATGAGCTTGAGGAAATGAATAAATTTTGAGGAGGATTCTTAATGCAGGAAGGATTTTCACCTAATGCCCAATTAGAGGATAGTTATTCTGTGATACTAATGTATGGAAGTTGTGGCCAAGTGTGGACTAGGAATTAAAAGTAAATTCAGAAGGTGCCTAGCCAAGAAAATGAGGGGAACCTTGGGGTGGGGTATGAGTAGGGGAAGGGAAGTGAAGAGATAGGGAAAAGCATAAGGCAAAGCCTTCATTATAAGGAAAACATGCCTGAATTTAGTGACCACTGAGTGAAGGAATAAGTAGAAGGGAGTGATGTGCCAAATTAGTGGGAGAAACAAGTGAAGAATGAGGTTAACTATTAAAACTTGGTTCCCAATGAAATGAGTGTTCAGCTGGTCATGAGAATGAATTTTAGAGCTGTTTGTTAAAGGTCATGATGTTAGCTCACAGATGCTGTAGTGATGAGGGTCATAGGCTAGAGACAGAATTACATGGAAACCAGTACAAGCGATCAGAAACCAATACAAATCTGGAAACTACAGAAGTTCAGGGCACACACACTGCTTCCAACATGGTTGAAACAGGTTTGAAATAAACCTGGAGAGATGTAGTATCAGACTAAACTGATTTAGGTTATTGAGGTTCTGTCCAAGATCCCCTCCAGATTCAAGTTAACTCAGAGTCTCCCAGGATGCTTTGCAACCCCCTTCCTGGCTATCCTTGGCCCAAGCTCTCTGCTCCAGCCAAGTAGGGTGGCGTGCTCTAGCACCCCCTGGCTTCTGGCCTGGCCCACTGCAGGCATGTGGCTACATCGCTGGGATCAAAAGAGAATGTCTGCTTACTTGCTTATTTGTTCAATCTACACAGCTTGAAGTAACTTGCAAAGATTGAATCTATTCAGCCTCAGGCTTTTTGACTGTCTGTACTTAAGAATAGAGATATCTGAATAGATCTGG
>NW_017729031.1:16267590-16269318 GCF_001723915.1 Gavialis gangeticus
GAATCTATTCAGCCTCAGGCTTTTTGACTGTCTGTACTTAAGAATAGAGATATCTGAATAGATCTGGGAACTTACCCCAAGGAAAGGAGAACAAAAGTGAAAAGAAACTTTGCAAGGTTAATGATGATGGCTTATGAAGACAAAGAAGTTGTAGGTAATACCAAATTCTTGATGACTTAGAGTTCACAGAAGGATATCCAAAAGTAAATATTTACGAGCCATTTGGAGCTGTGAGCATGAACAGAAGGGAAAACAGTACCTCTGGGAGCTGTCATCACAAATATGATAATTGAAGTAATCAGAGTGTAGAAGTCTCAGGGAATAAGATGTGGTGAGAGAAAGTGGAAAGGAACTTGAGCTCATAAACAGTGAAGGGAGAAATTAAGTAGGTCTATACTGTAATTGAAAAGTACAATTACACCCAGCTACTGAGCTTAATCTCCTGAGCTTAGGTACCAAGAGCAGCGAAAGCATGACTATGCTATCTCCATGTTGCACAAACTCATTCAGGACCCTAAGCACTTGGAGACTGAAGCCTGTACCGTTGCAGATTCACTTCTTGAGCTAGGTAGATTAAAGTTACCTTGCAAGTCTCTACTTGAGCTACAACTACATTTCCAGTGGCAGTGTCGTTATACCCGCTACAATTAACTGATGGCCTAGAGATGTACAAAGCTGAGCAAACCTAAAAGAACAGAGCTATAAATTGTCAAAAGCCGCAGATATAACATGTTGAAGGAATTTAAAGAAGAAACCCTTCAAATTGGCTTCATATGTAATTCATGACAGTGGAATGGGTGAAAATTAGATTTGAGTGAATTTCAGGAAGAGAGTAGGAAGGAATTAAGTCACTGAATTTGTTATAGATGACTGGTTCAATTGGCTTAAAGGCAAAGGAGGAGGGAGAAGAGGTGAGGTCAAAGGAGTGATTTTCAGTTCTCAGTATTCAACAGTGTGATTTTTCAGGGTCTGCAATACTTGAGCACAGTAGGTGCTGTCACTTTGCTCTATTCTTATTCTCTCTTGTTTCAGCTTTTAATACAACCACAGGTCTTGGATGAGATCACTGAGTTCTTAAATGAGTGAGGGTTTTTTTCCCCAAAATAGCGGATATGTCTCCTGATCAAAGAGAAGTTTTATAGTCATTAAAGCTCATTTTTAAACAGCAAAATCATTAGTGTTTTAATAAAGTACTATTATTAAACAGCTCAGTTCCTTTTCTCATCAGACAGTGAATTCAAAGGTCTGCTTGTAAGAAACATATATTGTATAATGACCTTCAAAAACTTTTGTATAATGACCTGTAAAAGATAGATGTTTGTCCTTTTTTTAAAACTTCTTTATAACATCTGATAAAAGTGTTTTTTTCTGCTTTTTTGCATTAGAATTTACCTCTTAGCAACTTTTTTATGAGTAATTGATAATAAAAAACGTATGGAAGCCAAAAAGCTGAGGAGCAAAGAATTTTAATAAGGCTATATTAAAAAAAATCTATGGTTAGGCTGTTGTCTTTTTGCTTGTTTGTTTCCTTTATTAAAGCTAATTTAAATTCAATGTCTGATAAATATTTAGGAGAGAAGATATTTGTGTAAGACTCGCATGATTCTTTGAAGTTTGTGTAGGTACTCTAGTTCTGTGGCCTTCTGAGAAATCATGGGGAAAGGAAGTGAGGCAGAGAGACAGGAGATAAAGATTAGTTGGAGGAAGCATGGGGAAGATTTGCACTGT
>NW_017729031.1:16269329-16272214 GCF_001723915.1 Gavialis gangeticus
GTTTTTTTCCCCAAAATAGCGGATATGTCTCCTGATCAAAGAGAAGTTTTATAGTCATTAAAGCTCATTTTTAAACAGCAAAATCATTAGTGTTTTAATAAAGTACTATTATTAAACAGCTCAGTTCCTTTTCTCATCAGACAGTGAATTCAAAGGTCTGCTTGTAAGAAACATATATTGTATAATGACCTTCAAAAACTTTTGTATAATGACCTGTAAAAGATAGATGTTTGTCCTTTTTTTAAAACTTCTTTATAACATCTGATAAAAGTGTTTTTTTCTGCTTTTTTGCATTAGAATTTACCTCTTAGCAACTTTTTTATGAGTAATTGATAATAAAAAACGTATGGAAGCCAAAAAGCTGAGGAGCAAAGAATTTTAATAAGGCTATATTAAAAAAAATCTATGGTTAGGCTGTTGTCTTTTTGCTTGTTTGTTTCCTTTATTAAAGCTAATTTAAATTCAATGTCTGATAAATATTTAGGAGAGAAGATATTTGTGTAAGACTCGCATGATTCTTTGAAGTTTGTGTAGGTACTCTAGTTCTGTGGCCTTCTGAGAAATCATGGGGAAAGGAAGTGAGGCAGAGAGACAGGAGATAAAGATTAGTTGGAGGAAGCATGGGGAAGATTTGCACTGTGTGTCTGTGTGTGTGTTCACTCTTAATTGAAAAGAAGCAAAGTACTTGACACATCAACTTTGCATTTTCCATAAATTCCCAGTTCTGTGAGACTTGATCTTTTTACAATGGGCCAGATCTTAGTAAGGAATGTTGCTTGATAATGATACTGTTAATAACTTCCAGTGAAAAGCAGCAGTCCCTTCCCATTTTCTTGAAAAGAACCTGTTTTTTTTTAACATGACATTGCTTGCATTCAGATGAAAACTAGGAAAACAAGAGATGAACTTGTGCTATTTCACAGATAATCTCAAGATTTTAAATTGATGTGTCGAGGTGAAAAATGCAAATTTTATAAAGGTGCAAAATATTCAGTTTAATTGCAACTCATGTATAGATGCCAAGCATACAACCAAAGATACTCACTCAGTAAGGCAATAAAGGATCTAAAATATTAAATTCATTGTTACACACATATGTAAGAAACCTATTAAGATGGTCGAATTAAAGGCTGGATCAAAGTTTTTTGCTGGCCTCAAGAAGCTAGTGGCAATAAAATCACATTGTGCAAAAACAAAATATTAATATTTTTAAACATTATTACATGTGAAGTCTCTTGATTTCTTTTTTGTTGTGTATGTCTATCTGGTAAGTTACATGCCGCTAGGTTGCTGACTTATTCCAATGTCACGTTATCTAAATGCAGTGCCATTCAAGATGGACAGTTTTATTGAAATAAAGGCAGATTGTTTTAATAAGCTATGGTTGAAAAATGTACTTTTCTGTATTATTGATCATAAAACTGTTAAAGAAGCTCCATAATATTCACAGCAGTGGCAATGCAGTAAACCAAGTTAAGGATTTTTCCTAACACTACAAATGTTATGGAATGTCTGAAATTGTCATCTGCAGAGAACAGAAGGCAAATTAGTACAATATTAACAGCACATGTTTTGTGAAGAGAACTCAAGTTACTTTCCTTCATCCCAGCATGTGCATACTAGTCTGCTAATCAAGGATTAGATACAAGCATCATGACTAGTACACAGACTTCTACTTTAGCAATATACTTTTACAACCTTTTCTCCTATGCCTGAATAAGGGTGCTTGTGCCTGAAAGCTTGCAATTAAAGACATGTTGTTGCAAAAATGTAGTTGGTTTAATAAGATATCATCTCTACCATGGGTTCTGATTTCTTTTGCCTCTAGATCAATACAGCTACAATCTGGATACTTGACTTGAGCAATATGACATTTATGCAAAAGCTTTCTAGGACAGAAAACCATAATTGTTTCTCTGTGAACTTTTGCAAAAATAAGTGTTGAAAGTGCAAAATTATTGAAATGTTGGAAATAAGGGTGAACCTGCAGAAATAACTGTAAAAATACTTTGTTTGACATTATAATGATGCAGAATCTCATCTTGTCTACATTCTGGTGGCCAGGTTGCCTACTTTTTATTGATAATCCCACAAATACAACATGTGAAAAACTTTGGTGGGTTTGCCCCTCTGGATATAAGCAGGGCCTTTGGCTCTGAGAGCTCATCAGCTGGAATTCAGCTGGATCTTCAAAGATGTTCCACTTCTGTCACCGTGCACCAACTTGCTAGCACGTTGGCTACAGGAAAGTTCCCCCTTGCCACCAAGGACAGATTCAGGGTGGGTTTGGGGAGTGCAGTCACACCCCGCTTTGATTCCACTGAGACACCCTCAAGCATGGAGCCCTTTCAAAAGGGGAGGTTACACAAGAGCAGCAGGATTTGGTGCATCCTTCTGGTCATGTATGAATGAGCTGAGAATAATTCAAATGCAGCATATCACCTCTAACTTCAACACTCCTTTTTCCAGGGTTAACATGGCAGTGGGTTTTCTGCATTTGAATTGTTCTCAGCTCACTTGCATATTAATCTGAATGTACCAGCTACTCCCCTTCTGAAATGGTTCCAAGTGTTCCTGTGCTCATACCCTTGAGGTTTAAAACAAACTGTCTAGCAGGGACAGCTGCTTTTTACGGCTGTGCAAAGCTTCAGATTGTGACTTGGATTTGGAGAAGATTCAGAGGCCGAATCTACGATCTGAATTGAATCACTAGAAGCTTTAGGCTTCCGGAATCAATTCAGAGCTTCCGAATCGATTTGGAAATCATTCGGCGATTCGGAGACTTGGCCCTAGGGTATAATGGGGAATCAATGAAATATCTATAACTTTGGGGTTTTTTGCTGATACAGATGAAGCTTGCAGGGGTGGTAGCTGCTGCTGAGGGA
>NW_017729031.1:16277214-16285022 GCF_001723915.1 Gavialis gangeticus
CATGAAGCCTGCCAAGTTTCAAGGAGATAGGTACAGGGAGTTCAGAGAAACTGCACCTCAAATCTTGAAAGCAAAACTTATGTTGTGTGTGTGTGTGTGTTAAGCCACAGCAGGGTGAAAATTTCAGGGATGGTAGCACTTGCTGTGGCCACAAAGCCTGCCATGTTTCAAGGAGATAGCTGGAGGGGTTTCTGGGAAAGTGCACCTCAAGCTGCTGATAAGCAAAACTCATGTCACATATTGCAACCCTTTTTCAAAATCCTGGGGCTCTTCCATGCTCTGTTAATACAGAGCATTCTTTCAGAGAGGTAGTATACAAAATTTAAAATCAGTAGAAGCAGAAGCTATATTAATTGTATTTCCTATGGCTTGACTAAGGGCAAAGTACCTAGCATATTTAAATGCTCTTAATCTGATGCTGCCCCTGTGCATTTGGAAGGCCCTTCATGAGAGCAGGAAGAGGTGGGGAAAATAATGTGGAGACATCATGCCTCTTCCTTCTTTGGATTTCATTTAGTCAGAAGTGACCATCAATTCTGAAGATCAGGCCTTTCACCTCAATTCTCTACTTTTAAGATAGAGATAATTATACTTCCCTACATTATCCCCTAGTGAAGCTATATAAGTACATGGACTGATTTCAAATGTGTCTTCTGCTACGTTGGCCTCTGTTGTGTACCTATGTTTTAAAAATTGTGTGGAATTTAACAGAAATTGTGTCCCTACCATTAAATGTTGTGGAGTGCTACAAAAACTTAATAAAACTTTCTTAAATTATATAAAAACTTTGGGAAGAAAAGTTTTATAATGGTAAACAACCAATTATTTATTTATAAATCACTTATAAAGTAATAGTATAGTACACTTCCATACATATAGACATAAGTAGCTGGTACATTGCATAGGGAAAAGATTTCTGCCCACATCATTTAATGGTATAAGACACGTCCATAGATATAGACACAAGTAGCTGGTACATTGCATAGGGAAAAGATTTCTGCCCATGTCTACTAGCAATGAATGCTAGTTAATGGAGACAGTAATTCTGCTTAACAGGAATTTCTTCAGGTGATATAGGGAGCTGGTGTCTTTGGGGTTTATTATTATTATTATTTTGACATCATGAAGGTGTTATCTAATAATATCCAGTCCCTTCGTAGCTATGACACATATAGGAGGTATATACTTTGCTTCCCGTGGTTTGTCTATTTTCTCTTCTTGCATCAAATATACATGCTGGGCTGTTGTATTGAATGTGTCACATATGTCCTGCTGCTGGCACTGGGCCAGGCACCAAATTCAGTCCCTGTCTTAGTGCAGAAAATGATTCCTTTCAGCTCTGTGGGATTGTCAGGTAGCATAATGGGCTGCAATGTCCCAGAAAGCAGTTTTATTGTTGTAGTAGTGTTGTCTTTTAATTAGGACTTCTGTCTTGGAATGAAAGGCAGTGCCAGAGAATAACATACTTGTTTTACTTTCTCATCACTTACAAATAGTGAAAAATAGTGTGTGCGCTTTTCTTGTTTCTTCCTTTTTAAAAAAGTAAGGTGCTTCTATGGGCAAAACATTGCCTTGCTAATGATCCAAGTAAGGGATTGTGAACTCTGTATTTTGCCTTTTACTTTTTTTTTGCCTAGTATTATGAACATTTTTTCTAATCAAAAATGGTATTTTTTGCCAGCTTGGACAGTTGTCCCCTCCTCCTCCTCAAGTGACATCTACGAGGTCCCCGTGAACAAACCTAGATCTTTTTAATGTGTTATCTTTAGTGTGTTTGTTGTAACAGTCTGAACTATCACAACAAATTGAGCGAACAAGTTGATGATAACAAAACAAATAAAACACCATGTCTCTGATTGCCTTGGGCAATTCACAGCTGATGCAACACATGTCCCCTCACTTCAGAATTAAAGTGTCTCCATGTTATTAGCATAGTTACTACCACTAGCACCACTGTTTCTTGCACCCAATTGTATCTGCTATTGAAACTCATTACTTTCCATTGAACTTTGCATAAGTAAGAACTGAAGAATTGATCCCTGAGGATTTTCACTCCTTGTTGTTTGTGGTAGAGCTGCTAGGCAGGATGGCTGTGGAGGCTTTTCTACTTGGGGACACAAAATAAAGGTTAGAAGAATCAACTACAGAGGGGAAATGACTGCACATAAAATTAAAGCATATTCTGGGTGGTCTTATTCAGGCTCCAGTAAATGAAAACCATTTTACTCTTGAATGGGGACATTCACCCCAGGGATTTAATGCAGTATTACTTATGTGTATTGGGACTTAACTTTTGTGGACTCATTTTAACTCTCCTGAATGTTTCTAGCCATTTCACAATGGCTGCATCCAGGCAAGTGCAGCCGTGCAGTATATGGTGATGCAAACACATCTGTGGTACCACATACTGCACATTCAGCTGTTCTCTGTACTGCAAGGGAGCAGTACAGAGGTTTATTTGACCCCTTGATATCCAGGGGTCAAAAAAACTGGGAAAAAATGTGGAGCAGCGCATGCAGGGGCAGTACGCACCGCTCAAAACTGGAGCCTGGGTGGCTGGAGCCATGCTCCAGCTGCTATCCAAGCTCCAAGTGGCAGGCTCGCTGCTGCTGCAGCATCAGGAGGCCCCAGTATCCCAGGTAAGGCTGTTGGGTCCAGCTCTGGGCTGGACCACCCTCCCGTACCCCACCCAGGGTGACTTGCCATGCACCACGGTGTTCATGGCACAGGCATTCACCAGGGACACATAGCAACAGAATAAGGTGTCCTGCTGATTCTTGTCCATGGGGAAACAAATGTCCACATTGCATGTGGACGTGGCCAAAGAGTCAGTCCTTCTGACTGAGATGGGACAGATTATGTATTAAACCCAAAATTCTGATATGCAAACTGGACCAATGAATGAGGTGAATCATAGTACAGAAACTTAGTTAATGCCAATATGCTGCACGCTTAACAAAAGTAAATCTTTCACTTTTACTGCTGTATGCCTTACTCTGGATTTACCTTGGCACACTAATGGGCATAATTTCTTTTATAATGTGAAACAAATGCCCTTAATCTAACAAAGTTTTATGTTTGGGAATTGAAATTCACCAGGCAATTCTTGTTACTAGGAGGGGAAGCTGACCTATAATTTTTTAGTTTGTTTTAATCTCTAAAAATATCCCATTTTTGCAAAGTGGCTATAATTAATACTACATTTTTCACATACATATGTAATAGCAGAAAAAAAGCTTTTCTAATGATAGCCAAAGCAGATATTTAAATTTTATAAAAGGATGTTTAATTTTAATTAAGGAGAGAGATTTTATTTTCAACAGAACATTATATATATTAAATGATATGAGAAAGAGAGAACATAGTAATATTAATTGCATTAGAAGCTATACAGAATATGAGGTGCAATAGAAAAACAAGAGTGTAGGCAAAATAGGTATCTATCTCCATAAACATCTATCTGTAAAGCACAAGAATGTTTTTGGGGTTTTTTTTTTGCATGAACTGTTTCTTTGGGAAACAGTGCTCCCCCTGATGCAATACCAGTCAATTATGGGTGACATTAGTCGACTAAAATTAATAGTTTTTTTAGAAACATTATCTTCAGGAACATTTTTCCATTTAGTCTGTAGTTAGTTAATTGAGCTTAAGCTCATTTGTCCATATAAGCCATAAAATCCTACAATGAAGATCTAATTGTAATTAACATAGTTGACCAGTTAAAAGGCATAAACAGTAGCGTGTCCATCAATTTGTGCTCTCTGTTTGCTGACAATTCAAGTTATGCCAGATGGTGCCTTTAAAGCCTGTTGTGCCTGATGGTGCTTTTAATGCTTTCTTTCCCTGATGGTGCTTTTAGTTTGTGACACCAAAGTTCCAAAATACTCATTTTGTCCATAGAAGAGTTAGCCATGTATATCACCTTGAAAATGGCAGTTTTAACAGATGTAGGCAGCAGCTGATACCAGATATTAAATGTTAATATTCTAATTTACCATCTTGTCTGAGTTTTTAGGATAGCAATAAAATGTTTGCATGAGACGAAACATGCTTGTGTGCGCGCACGCACACACACAGCTGTCATCTATAACATACCGTTCTTAAGCCTATTTTTTGCCACTCCTTGTCAAGGCATTGTACAATCATTAATTCCATTTAAAGTGACCAAGGGAGTACAGATTGAATGAATTTCAGTGTGCATTTATACCTTACACAAAATCCATATTAATCATTGGATTTGGGTGGGCTGTACATCAACATTAGATTTTAGAACTTTTATGATGTCTCCATACTGCCTTACTTAAATATATGTGCATTTGGGAGGCTTGTATTTAATTTTAAGTGACACTTTGGAAGAGGAGAAGGAAATAGGTCAGTGGTGGTCTAAGACTGCCATGAAGCATTGTAATGCAGACCAAAAGAAATCTGCTGAGATGGAAATGGTGCAGCATTATTCTCTAGGACATTTATAAACTCAGGCAGTCACACTTCAGTAGTAAGTATGATAGCAGCTGCTCTGTGCTTCAAATTATTCAAATTAATTAGGTTTGGCCTTTGGGCTCCTGGTAAATGTAACCCTGAGACACTTGAAGTTTGAGTACTTTTGCCATAAGTAATTAACAGCTGAACTGAAACTTCTGGTTGCAGCCCTTTTTTATATTATTTTTCTTTATTAATAATAATTATAATAATAATAATAATTGAACATAGATAATTTAAACCACATCTATCTATCTAATCTATCTATCCTGTATTTTTTACCTTTTTTTCCTTCTGTCTCCTTCATTTCTGCCTGGTTAGCTTGCCTAAAGCTTCAGGATTCATTTTAGGAAACTAAACCCTACAAATGAGAAGCAAAATTTTGTCACCCAGGTAAAATGATGACATCTTTGCATCCAGCCCTTTGGTAGAAGTGGGAGCAAAATATGAGACGTATGTTCTCTAAAAAGGAGGAGCAGTAGTTATAGAGTTCATATTGGCACCCAAAATGCTTTGCTACAAAGTTCCAAATATTAAAATCCAAGAACAATTATTGTTTTGTCCATGGTTGTCTGTTGTGGGGGTAGGGAGGTAGGAAGGAAAGGGGAGAGAGTTCACCAAAGACAAATAGAGATTTATTAGATCACAGCCAACACCTTCAGTTGTATATGGAAACAATACCTCTGTCCTAGTCTAAAACCTGTTTCCTGTAGATAATGGCATCACATGGACAGACTGTTACATATAGCGTGCATCTACACATCACCATATGGCAACATTGCTGTGGCGCCATGCTTTAGTACTTCCTTTTGGAAATGCTAAAGCACGGCACAATACAGGTAACCGGTTACTGCACTGTGCACATGGCTAGATTTCACAGTAATGGCGTACTACAACCAGGGAGTGCATTGCTACAGCAGCGTAGCAGGCAATCACATGTAGACCTGCATGATCGCTACATCACCGCAGCATGCCATACAGTGACATAGTGCATTGCTACATCCCTGTAGGGCGACCTGTAGATGCGCCCATATAGTATTCTAGGTGGAGGGAAAGGCAAAAGCAGCTGATGGAACTTGACTCAAGCCAGCTGAAAATCAGAAAAAATGAATAAACAAATGCAACTCTTTCCAGAAAATGCAATTTATTCACAACATGCACATTCAAAAAAACCACCCAAAACTTTACTTATTTGTCTATTGGTCTAATGTTTTTAATGTACAGTGATATATTTTATTAAGTACTGGTAATTAACAGTTGCTACTAGGGCTGACGTGGATAGCACAGCAAAGACCACCTTTTGATTTATGCTGTGTACAAGTCCATTTGCTTTTGTCCTCTCCTATTAATATAAGCACTAAAAGTTCACCCAAATAAAGAAAACACTGATTACTCCTTAAATATATTTAATGATTCAAATTAATCTTATAGAAAGCAAAACAACAAGTCTACTTCTGCTCTGGCATTTACCTCCGTGGAAGGGATTATTGTATCTTTTTCTATGGACAAGATTTTTTTAAATTAAGTTACTTTAACATTTGCATAAATCATTGTAACTTTTTGCATAAACACAAAATGGTTTCCATCTTATGGAAGTAAAAACAATTTGACTTGCTACATTTTTAAAAAGCATTTTCTACCCATTAATTAATTGTCACCATACTTTTGTTTCAAGTGATTTTTAGAAAATACCTCAACTTTCATTCAGTAAAGTATTTTTGCTGCTTCTAAATGGAATTGAAGATTTTTTGAGTACTAAATTAACCTCATTAACAACCTGTCAGGGAGGCAGAAAAATAGCTTTATTATATGTTAGTATTGTATCCTCAGACTGTCAGTTCCTTAGTTTCCATGTTATTGATTGGGCGTTGCTGTTCACTCCCTGCTGGTTGAAGTCTGCATCTGTCTTTAATAAGATGCTAGCTGGGGATTAATGATGGGTACTTTATTCAATAGCATGTTATCCCTCTGCAGAGGTACTTGGAGGAGGGGAAATAGACTGTAATAAAAGTAAATACTTTACAATTTTGTAGTCTTCTCTATGATCAACTTGAAATATATGTTTTTCCACTATTGCTGGGGCCACTACTTCCCTATAGAGCTGAAACATCTCTTTAGAAAGCTCCACCTCCTTTCTGCATCTGAAAAGGGATAAAGGCTGAACTTTCAGAATTGTCAATGTAGAACTGCAGAAAAGAAGTTAATCCTGTAGTAGTATAATGCCTATAACTTAAAAAGAAGAAAGGGAACAGGCAAGTATAGAAAAAGTGTAAAAGGTTCATAGGGCAAATGGGTAACATAAAAATACATTTCTGAAACAGGGCATGAAGGAATTAGAATAGCAAGGAAGAAATCAAAACAGTCCTAGGAGATCCCATATTCATGAATATCCAAACAACTCAATGCCCCCCCTCCAAAAAAAACTTTTTAGCCTCTTCCCTCCTTTTTACATACTATAGTTCCAATTTAGTATGTTAGTTATTCAGACTAATTTGTTTTGTATGATCAACATATGCCATTTCTCTGTGAAGACGCTTTCATTTTTCCTGTGCATTCTTTACTTGCACTGTTCCTTTTTCTCATTATCCACAGAATACTCTGTAAAATCAGAAAATGGCAACTTTTAGGGAAAGGGAAAAAATGACAGTTGATAACAACCAAGAAAACTCCGGGCTATATTTCCAATACAGCATGTGTTGGGTTAGAGACAAAACTCCTATTAGCAGTCTGCCAAATAATGGTGCTGGAAATTTAACCAGACTCCCTATGCCTGAAGAAGGGTGTTTGTGCCTGAAACCTTGCAACGAAGAATTTTTCCAGCTGTTTAGTTGGTCTTATGAAAGATATCGTATCTACCCAAAAAAACTTTGTCTGTCTTTGTCCTTAGATCAACATGGCTACAACCAACAACCCTATATTGAATATACATATACACATATATAGATATATTCAATTCACTGTCTATATATATCTATATCTCACTCTATATAGCGATATAGATATAAATATATGAACATATATTGAATCCTAGCCGTCTGTTTGTCTGTCTGTCTTACCTGGCTTTTCATTCCTTATGGGCCAGTTTTGTGTTTTTGGTACCAGTGCAATCACAGAAAATGTATCGTTGGGAAGTGAACTAAGGATGATGTAAACACTATGAATTCGGGGGTAGGGAGGGGAAAGAAGAGAAATAAATAGTTTTTACTTGTACTTAATGGCCACTTTACCCTGGTTAGTGTTATTAGTAAGTACACATCACTGCACTCATTCTGATAGTTTTCAAATTCTTTAAGAGATTGATGTCATATATCTTGACTTCAAAAAAGCCT
>NW_017729031.1:16286872-16288977 GCF_001723915.1 Gavialis gangeticus
CATACCAGATCTGAACTGAGGCACTGCACAGCTGAGCTCAGCAGTTTTGCCAAGATGATTAACTTATTAGAGCCAATTAGTACAGTGCATGTTTCTGTGCCTGTTTCAGGCTGGGCAAAAATACATATAAAGCTGTTTTTTGGGGAGTGCTGTCTACAGCTTGCCTGGCCAGTGGGTAGCCAGGGCAATAGTCTGGGGGCTGTGGATCTGTAAGCAATGTGCCTGGGGTTGGAGCTGTGCATAGGATTTGAAAGGCATGGGGGCTGCACATGGGGGTATGGAAACTATGGGCATTTTTACACATGCTCTGGGAGTGACGGAAGGCTCTAATTCAAGTGGTTCCAAGAGCTGCTCTAATGAAAGCACCCTGAGCATTTCATTTATCAGTGTCCCTGTGCTTCAGAATAGCACAGGGGCATTTTATCTAAAGCACGTCAAATGAGCTTTAGATAAAGTGCCCCCACTGCCATATTGAAGTGTGGGGATGCTGATACATGAGACGTGGGGGCTGGTTGGAGCACGGTAGTTAGCAGACTCCAGCAGACTCGATTAATGGACTATAATTACAGGATACTGGAATAGCCTCCAGGCTCCTGTATAGGCACCCTGTGTGTGGGGTTGGAGTGGGGAGGGGATTGTCGAGCTCTCAAGGGTTGTGCAGGGCACCTGTGGGGTTTTCTAGAGGGCTACTTAGGTTGTCAGATGCAGGGACTAGCATCAGATACGGGGGCATTTGGAATGTGGGTGTAGGACGTGGAAGCAGTTGGGGTGGAAAGTGCCACCTACTACCAGAAGTGGTGCACAGTCTGAATGCTTGGTGTCTGTGGGGGCACAGTCCCTGCTTCTCCCCTGTAGTTTAGCCTAGCTCCCCGTTGGGCTATGGGGAGGCAGCCCTTGTGTGACCTCAGGCAAATGAGTCAGACACCAGCAGCACTGCTGGGACACATGGGGCATGTTACCTCTAACCCTAAATGGAGCACAGGGGGAGCATGTTTATCCTTCTGAGCTTGTGGTGGCACCTTTGGTCCAACCTGACCCTGCACAGGCCTTGAGGCAGCTGCTTTACAATAATCTGGCCCCAGTGTGTCAAGAAACTGGTTGGTCTTGCTGTATACTTTTGTACATAATTTAATTTCAGTTTTAATAGTGTGGTAAATTGCAAGTTTGAGAAACATTTACCTTTCATTTCAGCTTACTTTTCTTTTGGTGCTTCAGGTTTAATTTTCCTTGAAATTAGTTCCAGTTAAAAATTCTCAGTCAAATACAGAGTTCATCCCTTGATATTCCATTTGTAGATTTTGCCCTATAAAGACTTGATTGTCACTTTAAGTGTTGGGTATGTGTCTTAAAGGTAGCTCTTATCAGAAAAAAGGAGTGTTCAGAATCATATGTATACACATACATATTTTTATTCAGGATTTCCCATGTATATGGTAATTTAGAAAATCTATCAAATTTATTAACTGAAATTATGAAATTACTATGTGAAATGTAAAGTGATTGTGCCTACATAGTTGGTGCTTTGAAAAACTACCAGTATGCTCAAGTTACTGGGGACTAGTTCTGGGGACTATTTTAGGCCTAGGGCCAAGGAAAACTGGGAGCAACAGGAAATCTATGCCCAAAATATATGCCAGAAAGTTCAAGAAGAGTGACTGCTGTGAAGGAAGAATCTAGGAAGAACAGGAAAGCTTAAGAGCAGATTATCCCACTAGGGGGAGATACAGTAACACAGTATCTTATATCTAACTGTGGAGATATACCAAACTTGTAGACACCAAGATCTGGGTTTATAATGCAGTCACGCTCTCCACTTTTCCCTACATGTTGGAAATGTGGGAAACTACCCATCTCAAGAGTTTGGAGACGTATCACCAGTGATGCCTCCAGAAAGTCTTCTGCATCAAATAGGAAGATCGCTGCATATATGTCAGCATCCTTGCTGAAGTCAGTGTTGCTAGCATTAAATTGGTTATTCTCAAGCACCAACTTCACTCAACCAGATATTATGTGCAGATGCCCAATTCTCAACTCCCAGAAGAAGTGCTCTACTCCCAGCTTAGCTGCAGCCTGAGATCTCATGGTGGCCAGAGGAAATGCTACAA
>NW_017729031.1:16289753-16291267 GCF_001723915.1 Gavialis gangeticus
AGTGGTGAGGCCACATCTGGAGTATTGTGTCCAGTCTCCGCCCCCCACACACACACACACATTACAGAAAGGATGTGGACAAATTGGATAGAGTCCAGCAAACATCAGTGAAAATGGTTAGGGGGCTGGGCCATGTAACTTCTGAGGAGAGGCCTATAGAATTGGGCTTGTTTAATCTCAAGTAGATAAAACTGAGGAGCAGATTTTATAGCAGGCTTCAACTACGTGAAGGGTGGTTTCAAAGAGGATGGAGCTAAACTGTTCCCAGTGGCGGTAGATGACAAAGCAAGGTGCAATAGTCTCAAGTTGCAGCAAAGGAAGCTTAGGTTAGATATTAGGAAAAACTTTGCCACTAGGAGGGTGGTAAAGCACTGGAACAGGTTACCCAGAGAGGTTGTAGAATCTCCATCCTTGGAGGTTTTAAAGACCTGACTAGACAAAGCCTTGTCTGGGATGATATAGTTAAGGAAAGTCCTGCTTTGAGCAGGGGGTTAGACTAGATGACCCCCTGAAGTCCCTTCCAACCCTATTTTTTTTTTAATTCTATGATCAAGAGCTGGGAGGATGTGGCCTCTAGTCAACTCCAATGGAACTGCAACCTTAACCAAGTGGCAGCCCACTTAGTGGTAAAGTATCTAATCCTTGAAGCAGAGAAGAGAGAATGGAGGAAGGAACAAGAGAGAAATCCTGTAGGGGGGAAAAGAAACCTGCAACTTCTGAGAATGGACCTGTGGCTCAAGAATTGGACTCTTAAGTCACTTCAAGATTAATGAAGCTGTGGTAGAGCTCATCCTGAATTGAGGAGTTGCTGCCGATGAATGAGTTTGTTACAATGTAGAATGGCCATCCAGCCACCTACCTGCTGGAGGTCTCAACACCTTTACCAAAACGACAGGGCAGCATTTCATACAAACGTACCAAAGCAAGGCACACAACAGGGGCACCTTGTTGTTGCTGCCCTCCATATAGTGAAAAAGGTACTTTGCTAGCTTTGTAAAATGTTTTGACAGAGTTGAAAATTGTTAAGTATTTCTGTATAGGAGCAAATTGTGACAACTTATCTTATCAGGAATACTTTCACTGTTTTGAAAGAGTGCTTAACAAAAATTGTCTCTTCCCAAACTATTCCACACTTTACTCCATGATGTTCATGAGTTTTCTTAGCTTCTAAACTTTATAATGTAATTGCAGGGTATGTATTGCAAGAGCAACTGCAGTACACTGATAAAATGCGTGTACAGTCAGAAATTACTTACGTGCTTTAAACAGAATGCATTTCAATTCAAATTAAAAAGGATTAATGTCTAGTGATCTATTGTAAGTATTTAACAGGTCTCTGTCACTTCCCTTTCTGTAAGTAGCCACCATAGATTCAAGCGTATTTTAGGCAGAAGAATAATCTTTGGTTTTGAGTTGCCAGGCAAAATAGATTATAAGTATTATAATAAAAATGAACTGTTTTAATGAGATAAATATGTCCTGTGAGGTCAAGGAAAAGTAAAAAAAAAAAAAAA
>NW_017729031.1:16291386-16295810 GCF_001723915.1 Gavialis gangeticus
AAAAAAAAAAAAAGCCCCGCTTCTGTTTGTTGTGCAATTTAAACAAGTTATGAACTGGTTTGGAAAATTTGACTGTTCCTGAACAGGAGGATATTTGCATACACCTCGAACAGGACAGGACAGAATATGTAACAACTTGAATACCCCTGCCTACTACCTTCTTAAATTGGTTACAATAGTTTGGTGTACACTCATGAACAACTGTAAGGAAGGAGAGCTTAAATTAAAGAATTCCTTAGTTTCTAAAGCCCAATAGGACTTTTCAGCATCAGACATACCAGATTTACAGAACTGCTTCCAGGGTACCAGCTGTAAAATGAATGAAACAATAACATAAAATAGTTTTCCAAGGGTTCAGACACACATTCATTTTTACAAAGGCTAGGGTTTATGTGCTTTGAGAGATGTGTTTTATTCTTCTACATCACAGCAGCTATACCTCAACAATATAGCCAGACTTAAAGATACTTCAGTGATCTTTTTGTTTCAGTGTTTTGCATCTGGAAATGGTTTTCCTCTCCTGACAGAATTTTCAGGATTTCAAAAGTTTTCCTGTTCTGTATAAGGATGAAACAAGATCTTTCGAAGTCTTTGTGAAAAGTGACAAAGCACACCCTATATCTAGAATGCCTTTTAGCCTGGTGGCTGGGGTACTCATCTAGGTTGTAGAAGACCTAGGTTTAGATCTCAGCTGTGTCACTTCCTCCCATGCCAGTGGTGTGTTTAACCTAGTTGACTGGCTAACCTGTTTTTGGGTAGACCTTTTTCAGTGTCTTTTGTTGGAGCTGTCCCAGTTTATATGAATAACTAAATATTAAGTGAAATAGGAAATTTTTCTCCCATATTCTAGGTGGGTGCTTTAGTCAGTAGGCTGTTAGTCATTCTTTCTCACTGTGGCTAATAAATATCTAGGGCATTTTCAAAGGGAGATATAGTGAAATTGTATTATACACTCTATGGGTAGGGCACTTACCTGAGATGCAGGAGAATAGTATACCAGGAACTTAAAATAAAGTCTGCATGCCCTAGTTGATTGATTCAATCACCAGGCAATTGGCTGTTCTTATTGTGTATTTTTATCATGTTTCATACTTTGGCTTTAACTAGAAATTATATTTTGGATCTGAGACACTTTTCCTGAAAAAAAAAAGTTTTATCTAAACGGTTTTAAAAAATTAACAAAACTTTATTTTTCCAAAAGACAAGGCTTACCCACAGAAAAGAAAATAAGTTGTATCCTAACTAGATTTTAGCCTGAATACTTCATCACTTGATAAGCTCTCTCTGTCAGACTTTTTTCTTTTTCTTTAAAATTGTTACTATTAGAAACTCTGGTGTATGCAGGTCCTCACAACTTAACCCCATGTCTACATCCCTTTCAGAGTACACCTTGATGACATAGCACAATAAGCACTAGTAGCTTACCTATATTAGTGTTCATACCATTTGCTACTCTATGTACAATAAGACTATACTAGTGTCGGGCAACACGGAGCTGGCAAACCAAGCTCGCGGTGTTGGTCACGGTGGTGCGGCTGGGTGGTGGCAAATTGGATACGGACAGGTGGGAGTTTTGGCGATGGAGTCTGAGTGGCACAGGAAGCGTAATGGTTCCTTAAACAAGATGGAATTTATTTAACTTACGCTTAGATGTGTAGGAAACGATGTCTTCAGTTACAGTGAACAAACAGGTGAACAAACAAAGGGGTCTGTTGGCCCACAGGGTTCTCCAACAAGCCCTTGCTTTCTACCTCTGACGAGGTAGGTGCGGCTGCCTGCTGGATAGTCCTAGGGCTGGTCAACAGCTCATAAATTGGTAACACACAACGAACTGTAACGATGTGACGCCAGTCCAGTAAGGACAACGAAGAGCCGAAATGGTGTCCGAAGCAGAAGTCAGGAGCCGGTGAAACGAAGCGAGGATACAGCCAGAGCCGGTGAGGAACGATCTGAATCGATGTTGATAGCCGATGCCAAAGGTAAGTCGAAGCCAGGAAATCCAAACAGCAATGTAATAACAGCAAAGGACACGGAATGCCAATCGAGGGAGGAGATCAATAGGCCCAGAAGCCTGACTGAAAGACAGTCCCTGGAACACCAGCCTCTGTCTCCAGCTAACGCGATCTTCCCCTGATCTCCCCCCCAGGGAGGGGCTCACAGAACTTTTATCTGAATTTAGTGGCCAATCAGAACACTCACAGAGAAGAAATTTCTAGTCAGATTACCTCATGCTTTAGCTGTTGCTGAGCATGCGTCTGTGGGGAAAGTAGGTCAGACATGACTGACAGGTCCGCAGGTCACCCAGGGGGCACGAGCTGGGTGAGCCTTGGAAATTTCCACTCACAGACTTCAACTGCGCATGTCAGGTACAGAACTTTTGTGTTGGCAGCATATACTTAGGATTTTTCTGAGACAACTAGTAGTTTTGATACTCTCCTGATAGATAGGAAAACAGGGATTCCTAACCAATCACACAGAGGTGGCATTTAAGTGCACAAATGTTCCTGATCACCTACCTCCCTTTCAAGTATTCTCGCATGCGAAGGTGACGTGCTTAAAATCCTGCTACTTTCTCTTGCTTCTCCTCCAGCTATTTTAGTTGGCTTTTGTGAATTCAGTTCTTAAGTACCTCACTCTGAAAATCTAAAGTTTAGTGGGCAGCGCTACATTTAAAAGTTAAGTATTGCATCACCAAGGCTGAGTCTCCCTTGTAAAATAGCACTAAGGGACTTTGAAAGTGAATTTGCATTTTCCAAAAAATATTTAGACCCTGAAGGGGCACATTTTTTCAAACAAAGAAGAATACTGAAGAAGAATGCTTTTAATTCAAAGGTTTGTCTAGCTTTATCCCAACTATATTTGATCCAATAAAAGATATCACTCCCAAAAATCCTCTTCTCACAGACACCCAGGCACCTAATTTCTATTGACTTAGCTTATTTTATCATTTTCTTTCACAATGAATTTCAATGGGAGTTAGGTGCCTAGATACTCTTAAAATCTCACATTATAAAAAAACCCAACAACCTGTCACTCAGTTACTTTTGAAAATTGAATTTATGTTTCAAACTTACATTAGGCCCTTCTGCAAATTTTAGCATGTTTCATCCTAATTCACTGACCCCTTTTTCTTTTTCTGTGTTGTTTTCAAATTTGTGGTTTATTCAGTGGCTTTCATTCCAAAAGAAGGGACAAGTGCATTACTGGTCCAAGTGCAAGGTCAAAGATGCATAAATCTGAAACCCTCTCTCAATAAAGTATGGATTAGTACATCACATAGCTCATTTTGTGCAAATTTGAGCGGTTTGACGATTCTGAAATCTAAGTTAGTACATCAGCAGCCATGTGCCCTCCAGAAACAAAGTCCGTCCCAAGCAACCATTGGCTCTTGTGCTGAAAAGCATGGCCATTTCTTTCAAGTGGCATCCTTGCTTTTTTCTTCTCTTTTCTCCTCATTCAGAATGAAGTACCAAAAGATCATGATCAAATTTTTAATAGAGTGGCAAAAAATAAATATCTTGCAGCAGGTGTGTCATCTGTATATGTTTATCCCAGCCCAGGCAATTTGCCACTTGGTTGTAAAGAGTAGTGAGGAATTGCAGAGTAATTAAAATTGTTTTGGAAGGAGTAAGATTAGTGACAGAGAAGGGCAATTACTCTGAAACAAAAAATAAAAGCATCAAGTTAATTTGTGCTCCCCTCACCTCAGGCTGATTAGAGCAAATTAACTGCCCTTGCAATTAATGTGCATACTGGAAAGTCATGATTTTTGCTGATTACAGATAAAATAATGAACAATGTAACAACTATTTTGACACACATTTAGTTTTAATGATGCCTATAGACCATACTTCTCCCTTTATAGGAGGCATAGAGTTACATTCTGATCCCATTTGCACTAATGTGAATGTGATTTAATTTTAATTGAAAATAGTGATGTTACTCCAGATTCACACAGGCATAAGTGAGTAGTGTTAGGCCCCAAACCTTAATCCATATTGTTAATGGTCTTAACTAAAGAATGGTCCATTGCTTCTTTATCTTGCTATCACTGAAGCACAGAAAGGATGAGAAACAGAAGTCACTGTGTAGACTAACAGGCCAGGTGTAGACATTCAAAAAGTGGAAGCTATCTAAGTTATGTGCTTTATTCTAATTGCCCTAGGTTAGCTTGGTAGTGAACAGAACATATATTCACCCTTTGGTTGGGCAGGGGCATGCAGGTTGCCAGCAGTGGGTGAGGCCAGCAGGTTGACGGCACTCTTGAGGGCACTCCCACATGACTCTCAGTGGGCAACTTGGGCCAGGCTAGCCCTGATTGGCTGTCAGGCATAGTCAAGTGTGTGGGCACCCACCCAGGGACTCCCATGCTTCTGCAAGACGAGTAGTTGTTCCTTAAGGAAATGATACTCAGGGCCCAAGGG
>NW_017729031.1:16341029-16341277 GCF_001723915.1 Gavialis gangeticus
TGGGCTATGATGCTCACCAGCTCCTTGAGTACCCTGGGGTTTAGGTTGTCAGGGCCAGCTGACTTGAAGGTATCCAACCTCTACCTGTCCTATAGCAGGCATGTACGTCCCATGGGACTGATGAAAGACTGACGCAAAGTACCCATTTAATAGGTTGGCTTTTTCCTGGGTGTCAGTTGCCCCATCTGGTTCAGTAGGGGTCCAATGTTGCCCTTGCTTTTCCTCCAGCTCCCCACATATCTGAAAAA
>NW_017729031.1:16341726-16357471 GCF_001723915.1 Gavialis gangeticus
TTAGCTTGCACATTGAGGATCACTCCCTTGAGGAGCAACCACTGTTCCTGGACTCCCCTCCCTCTGGGGTCATGGTCCCTTAGGGCCTCACTGACAAGCCTCCTGAGCTTGTCAAAGTCGGCTTTCCTGTTGCTGACTGACTTGCCAGCTTTACAGCAAATTTAAGCACAATTAGTTACTGTGCAGAAATGAATGGATAGATGCAACTGGGCATGAAATTTGTTGCTGGGGCTGCCCAGCCACTAGGAGGTCGGCCTGAGGCCAGCTCCAGGGCTGCAGCCTTGGAGCTTCTCCTGCACCGGGGCATGGAGTGGCCTATCCTGCCCAGATTCCTAGCTGAAGTTTCCACCAACAGCTCGGGGAGCCCTGGCTAGCATCTCCTTTGATAGCTGTGCAGCTTCAGGCCCCACCATGAGGCTATAAAAGTCTGCAGGCTATAAAAGTCTGCAGACATTTTGTGCTCTGGGGTACACACATCAGAGAGCCTGAGGGGACTAGACCCAATGTGTCTGCCTGGGCAGGCCACAGCCCTGCTGTGCCTGCCTCCCAGTACCCGAGTAGTGCTGCTTGGGACTGAACTGCCATGCAGCTGCCAGGATATTGCTGTCAGGCCAGCTGGGTGCTGAACAGTTCTGCAGGCTGCTGCAGTCCGTGGCCAGCCTTGTCAGTTCTCCACGGCTGCCTGATGGCTGCTTTTAGCAACAGGGCCAGCACCACCTGCTTTCTGCACACTTCTAACAGCCTGCCCTGCATCTGCATGTGCTGAGCGGCATAGCTTCTGCCATGCTGCTGCCAGTTCTGTGCCATGCTCCTGGAAGCTGCCCAGGGCTGGCAACAGCAGGATAGCTACACAGGAGCCCAGAGAGACATTATGTGGCCCTGCATGGCCGCCTTCTCACCCTCCAGGCCTGGCATCACCCACATGTGCCATGCCCTCCACCAGAGGCCCCAACTGGAGCCAGGAGGAGACTGGTGACCTCATGGCACTCTGGCATAATGTGGAGGTTCTGTACTGATTTGAGTGAGGCAGACGCTTGAAAGTCCACATTTATGAGGCTCTGTCAGGTGGGATGCAAGAGCGAGGGCATGACCAGCTGGTGTGACATTGCTACATAAAGGTCAAGGACTTGCGGGCACAGTGGGTTGCCATGGCCTACCACAATCATAGGTCTGGCTGTACTCACAAGACCATGTCCTTTATGCAGCAGCTGATGGCCATTCTAGTGCCACGGGACCCAGGCCACAACTGTGCAGTATATACCAGCATGGATAGCCTCCCCAAGGCCCTGCCCCACCCTGGCTCTTTTGGTGGTGGAGGAGGGGCTCTCAGGCATGGAACAGCCTATCCTGCCCAGATCCCTAACTGAAGCTTCCACCAGCAGCTCAGGGAGCCCTGGCTAGCACTTCCTTTGATAGCTGTGCAGCTCCAGGCCTCACCATGAGGAACGGAATAGCTGTCCATGTCACCACCATGTATCAGCAGTGCCAGCTCCTCTTTAGTAGAGCCCCCAGTCAGGCGTCTGCTTGCTGCACTCTGTGGGCCGAGGACACCAGTCACAGAAAGATGCCTTCACCAGCTGGGACAACCGCACAGAGCTGCCAGTTGTTTGTTAATTCTTCTGACTGGTTCCAGTGTGGAGTGATAGGTGACCACCAGAGGTGTGTAGTTGCAAGAGGATTTCTTTTTGTATTGTACTAGGCTACTGCAGGGTATTTGGACAGATCTTTCAAGTGTCCAATTTGTTTCTCTACTGGAATGCCCTTACTGTATAAAGGGAGAGTTTAGGCTGGCTAGGGGAGCACTATGAGTGTTCTCCTCATAGCAGATGTGGTGGTATCTGAGGACCTCACTGCAGTTTATAGTTTTTATGCAGTGTTTGTGGTGATTGCTGGTCTTGTGGCCATAGAAATAGTGGTCTGTGGGTTTTCTGTGGTGTGTGTGTGACGGGGATGTCCTGAGGTTGCAGACAAAGCCAGCCTGCCCACCTATCTAGGGCAGTTTGCCCGGTCTCTTCTGCCATGACTTGATGTATAAAAGAAGATGTAATAATGCAGGAGGCTGCCCATGTTATGCCCTGATGCCACAGCTCTGACCTTCTTTATACCGTGCCCCATGCCTTGCAGATGGCATCCAAAATCATCAAACTCCCTGCGCCCCTTGCTGAGCTGTACCACTCAGCCTCTGGCCCAAATTTGGGCTCAGGAATCTGTAGACTTACTTTGGGCATTATGCCCCCTTACTGGGGCCTCCACTCATTCCCCTTTGCTGGCCCTACTGCTCAGTGCCTGCTCTTATATCTAGCAGCTGGTCCCACTTCTCAATCAGGTGGCCTCCTGCTGGTCATGTGACACCTGATTGGGAGTGCGGCCACCTGCAGGCTGCTCTGTAGTTTATTCTAGCCCTTAAAGTGGCAAACATAAAAGGTGCCCTGCCACAGTGTGGAGTGTGATCCCAGATGCAGATTGTGATATCTAGAAAACTGATGCTGGTGTAGAAATATTCCAGAGAAGGTGTGATAGAAGGGTGAAAATGGTTCAGCCTGTAGTGGAAGTCAGTAAGTGAGTCCAGGTGTTCAGTCCCTATAATGAAAATATCATCTATGTAACACAGGTATAGTGCAGGTTTGATGGTACAGTTTTCTGGAATTTTTTCTTCTAGGTGGCTCATTGAGAGGTTGGCATATTGAGGGGCCATACTTGTGCCAATAGCCATGCCCAAGAAATGGAGGAAGTGACAGCTGTTGAAAGTGAAGCTGTGGATGAGGATGATGTAGATGATTTGTGCAATGTGTTACAAATCTGAATGAACACCTTGTTCTTGTTATTTCAGGCAAGCAGCGATGCCTTCATGGATGGGATGTTAGTGTGCAGTTTGGTGTTATCATGGTTGAAAGTATGGCCTTCTCAGAGAGATTCATAATGTTCTGGATTCTGCTGAGGAAGTCTTGTGGTGTCATGTAGAAAACTTGCTCTTTGAGCGGCAAGTTCTTTCAGGATAGTTGCTATGAATCCTGATAGGTTTTCAGTGACAATACCACAGTTGGACATGATGCATCTGAGAGGGTTACGTTGTTTTTTGGAACTTTGGTGACATATAGAACGTTCTTTATTCCAGCAACAGCTCTCATATAGCAATAAAGTCACAGCAAAAGGCAAGAACCCAAATACAAAAGGATATAACAACCGCCTACATCCTGTAGGTTTGAATTTTTCCTTCACATTAGGCTGAATTATTCAGCCCCTGATTGTCTAGTGTCAGTGCTATGACACAGCACGACTGAAATATTGAACAAGTCATGGAATGCCCTGCATCCTTAGAAATATTTACTTTCATTTCCAGCCCTTCCACAAATAGATCCACCTCTGCAACTTTCCACAACAGAATATACATCCTAATATGCTAAATGAACTATATAGATGCTTTCGTGGCTTGACAGGTTGGAGGAAGGGTGTCACTGAAATAGTCATTGAATCTTCTCAAGAGAGGTGTGACACTTAAGCATGGTGAACACCCCTGCATGTGGATGTAGTCAATTCTCACATTTAGAAATTATATTTCAGTTCTTGCTGTAGGCTCTTTCTTGGTCTGATCCAAAACACATTGTCATTTGTCACAAGATTTGATGCTTTGTTTGTCATGTACTTAACATGAAATTATGTATTTTACCTTGCCTCATTAATTATTTTCACAGGTAGTAATACAATTTGTTGCTATATTTTTTTGAATTTTCACTGATTCTTTAATCTTGCTTATGAATAAATTTAACCAGAATACAGAGAGACAAGAGGTATTAAAACATTAAGCTCAAGGATCAAATAGACTGTGAAAAGGTCTTTTGGAACCTAAGTAGCTGAATGCTTAGTTGGGAAAGCAGATGCATCAATTTTAAATATTTAGTTGGGTGAATATGTCCTTCTGCTTGATCAATGTTTGAGTATATTCTTTGTTTTCAGAAAAAAAGCAGCCAGTGTCTCAGAAGCAGATAATTATTTCTCTGCTTAGCATTAGACATCTCTAGGTCTGTTTATCAAAAATAACACGTACCTGCAACTCTTATGGATTTTAGGAACTTGGTTTCTGTGTTTATTTAGATACATGTTTAATAATAAGAAACAGCATCTTCTTTCCTGTTGTGTCATTTTTCATAAGACATAGGGTGGTATAACAGTCATATCCTTTGAATAGAGCAGACACATGTATAGAATGTCACTTTTCCTTAATCATGCTCTAGTTTGCTTGCTACTACTCAACTGACATTACTTTGAATACTAAAACGGGAATGTAGGAGTATAAGGAACGCAGGAGTATAGGACTGAGTGGATCTTCTGGGCCACTGAGTCCAGTCCCCTGCATTCGCAGGTAACCATTTATGCAAAGATATCTCAAAATTGCCTGTTCAAACTAAAATTGCTACTTTGAACCTTCATCTGCAGCCACAAGGCACTAAACCAGAATTCCAAGAACACCCTACAACATGCTGCAGGTAAAAAGAGGGGGCAAGAAGGTGCTGACAAAGTCCTGATACTGCAGTGGCAGGGAAATAATTAGTTAATATATGTTCAGAGTAGCCTAGGAAGAAGAACTTGGCCCATGCTACAGTGGAAAGCATAACCTTTCTCAGTACTTGCCAATCTAGGCAAGAAGAAAAATCCCTTTTGGATCCTAAATTTGATGATTGCTCTGACACTGAGCAGAAGAGAAAGACTTTCCAGCCAGGAACCATGGAATTTTTCCAAGTAGTGCAGAAGCACTGGCACAAATAAGTCTGTTGGCTACAAAGGACCAACTCACAGGATCATCGTAAAATTCTAGTTTATTGGACGGATGCAAAAGTCAGACCATAAACCTTGGTGCTGATTCCCTCAAACACATGCACATTCATGTGCACACACACACACACTCACAGTAGCTAGCCATGAACCCTAAGCACCAGTGTCAAGATCTACCTATCCCCAAGCACTGGAGTCCACTGTTGATGGCCAGTCGAGGCTTCTTTCAGTGTGATGTTGCTTCAGAAGGGGGTCGCTGGCTGGTCCTTCTGGTTGGACAGGCAAGGTGCTGGTCAGGTCAAAGAGGGCGCCATTGAGGGTCATTCATGGCTGCCTTTTATCCCTCTCCTGGGGTCATTGACCTCAAGGGATATCCTTTCTGGTAGCTGCTGGATGGCAGCTGTCAGCCCCAGGGGTCATATCTGCAGGTATGTGCAGTCTCAGGAGTCTGTTGATGAATTTTGATTGATTCACTGCCATGATTAATAGAGCTCTGTAAGTGGTTGATCATGGGGTATTTCAGCCTCAAGGGTCTGTTTCCAACGTTGATTAGTTCAAACCAGGGCTTTAGTACTGTGAGAGGTCCCAGCGGTGTGCGTGTCCCCCTCTGGCCCAACCTCCCAGAATGGGACCGCTCCCTACAAGACCACAAGTGACTCACCCGGATCGGACGTGTGTATGCGCCTGTCTCACCTGCCATGACTTGCTGTTAATCTGTATCTGTCCAGTTGGTCCGGCGCGTACAGTCCAGGGATGAGACTCTCATTTTCTTCAGGGTCCCGTTGTCCTGAGGGCTCCTCCACCCCTACACCCTCGCCCGGTCCTCCGATACGGGCTGTCCACCCTGTCCGCTCCTTTACTCGTGAGGGTCATGGACACCAGCCAAAATAAACAGAGTATAGTCAACAGAAGAAAAGGAAATCATGGCCAAGGGTCCCTCGGGGATACGCCCGCCCCACGCCTTGGCCTTGGTTCTGGAGTTCCTGATCCCCTCTGGGTCTTCACCCACACCGGGCTGCTTTGCCCGAGCAGTTAACCAACAGTAACAACCAAAAAAAAAGGAAGGTGGGTGGCTCCTTGGCCCGACAGAGCCTGTCCTGCAGTCACTCCGCCTTGGCCCCAGCCCCTACGGGGCTCGTGCCGCTCCCTGCGGCGATTTTCCGTTTTCAACCCTACTGGGTCTGCTCCCCGGTGCATGGACCCCTTGCTCGGGGCCCCGCTTACCCCCAAAAGGTCTGGCTGCTCTTCCCGGCGGCCCTGGTCCGCTGGGGAGCCTTCACCCCGGCGTCGCTTCCGGCCCTTGCTGCCTCCAGATCCGCTGCCTCCGGATCCACCACCTCCAGATCTGCCGCTCCTGGATCTGCCGCCTCCAGATCCGCCGCCCCTCGAGCCCGCTCCAGCGCTCCCTTTAAGTTTGCCTGGGTTGCTCTGGCGCCTCCCACTTCCGGGTTCCTGGGGATTCAAATTCCCGCCGCTCGCCGCTGGCTGGATCGCTCAAGTGGCGCTGGGTTGTGTCGACTCGGGATCCCTCTGAGCCCGGGGCCTGCTTCACCCCCTTACATATCCCCCCCGCTTAAGATGCTGCCAGGCACTTCTATAACTCTGTTGTCTACTTCCTGACCCTGGCTTTCTTTCAGCGTGGGTGCTTGCCTTTCTGTTTCGGGCCCGTGCTGTGGCTCTCCGTGCCGCGATAAGAAGTCAGCCACCATATTGGCCTTCCCGGGCCTGTAGCCGACCTGAAACTGGAATGGCTGCAGGGCTAACGCCCATCTCATTATTCACGCATTGTCTGTTTTGGCTGAGTTCAGCCATTTCAGCGGTGCATGATACGTTAATAACTGGAACTCACGCCCCAGCAGATAATATCTAAAATAGTCAATGCCCCACCTGATTGCTAAGCACTCTCTCTCGATTGTCTAGTACCTTTTCTCATGATCATTCAATTTACGGCTGGTGAAGGCAATGGGGCACTCCATTCCGTCCACTTCTTGTGTTAGGACTGCCCCTAGGGCGTATGCTGAGGCGTCTGTCTGCAGGGTAAACGTTACATTAAAATCAGGAGTATGAAGTACAGCCTCCTGACATAGAGTTTGCTTTAAGTCCTCAAAAGCTTTCCGCCTTTCTGCATTCCATTCTGTCTTGAAGGCCTTTCATCCCTTTGTCATTTCAGCCAGGGGGTTGGCGATCTCTGTGAATTAAGGAATGAACCACCGATAATAGCTAGCTAGCCCCAGGAATGCCCGCCTTTGTCTCTTGGTTGAAGGTGCCTCATAGTTCTTAATGACTTCTACCTTGTCCTGCAAAGGTTTCACTTGCCCTTGCCCTCCTAGAAAACCCAAATACTTGGTTTCTTGCTTACCCAGGGCACATTTCTTTGGGTTGGCTGTCAGCCTCTTTTGTCTTAATTCCTGAAGCACCGCTCTTAGGGCTCTTATATGTTCTTTCCAAGTCTCGGTGTACATGACAATGTCATCAATATAGGCTGCTGCGTACTCTTGATGGGGCGCGAGCACCTGATCAATCAGCCATTGGAATGTGGCTGCGGCCCCATTTAGCCCAAAAGGCATCCTTGTAAACTCAAATAGGCCCCATGGTGTGCCAAAGGCTGTTTTTGGTTGATCTTTCCTTCTCAAGGGGATCTGCCAATACCCCTTTGATAAGTCTAAGGTGGAGATAAACTTAGCTTGCCCTATACGCTCGACTAGTTCACTTACCTGGGGCATAGGGAAAGCGTCAAATTGGGTTAACGCATTTAGTTTTCGGAAATCCACACACAAACGTAAACTTCTGTCGGTCTTTGTGACTGCCACCAGGGGACTATGCCAGGGGGCTACGCGAGTGCGTGATAATCCCTTGCGCTAACATTTTCTTTAGCTCGGCCTTGATGGGCTGGAGCTGATGGAAGGGGATTCTACACCACCTTTCCCTTGCAATTTGATCTCCTTTTGTTATGATCCTATGCTCGACACCCCTCACTTTCCCTGGCCTGTCCGTAAAAACATCCTTAAATTCTCGTATTAGGGCTTGGATCTGCTGCCCTTGCCGAGTCCCCAAATGTTTGCCCACTAGGACGCGGGGGCCGTCACTAGGGTCTTGGGACTAATTTCTTACAGGAACCCTGGGTTCCTCACCCTCAGAGTCCAGATAGAGTAGGAGGCCCTGGGGCTCCTGCCATTCCTTGAGCAAATTGATATGATATATGTTTTTCTTTCCTTACACCTTCCTGTAGGATCTCATAGTCTACCGGGCCTACTTTTCTCACTACAGTAAAGGGCCCTTACCACTGGGTTAGGAATTTGCTGTTGGAATTGGGCAACAGCACCAACACTTTCTGACCTACTCGCAGTTCTCGCTCTGTTGTGTTTCTATCAAATCTTTCTTTTTGCTGCTGTTGGGCCTCCTCTAGATTGTGCTGAGCCATCTCTTTAGCCAGCTGAAGGCGCTTCCTCAAGCGCTGCACGTGCTCGGCCGCCCTCTTCTCGGGGCTTAGGTCAGTCTCCCACCCTTCTCGCACTACATCCAAGAGGCCCTGTGGTTGGTGCCCAAAGACTAGCTCAAATGGGGAGTAGCCCATCGACGCCTGGGGAGTCTCCCTCACCACAAAAAGTAAGGGTGGTACCAAAAGGTCCCATCTACGGGGATCATCCTGTGTACATTGGCGCAGCATCCCCTTTAGGGTGCCATTAAAGCGCTCAACTAATCCATTGGATTGTGGGTGATACACTGTTGTCTTGAGATGGCGTATCTGTAGGACCTTACATAATGCTGCTAAGACCGTGGAGATGAAAGTTGGCCCTTGGTCCATCATTCTCTCTCTGGGGATCCCGAATCTAGCCACCCACTTCATAAGCTCTTCCGCCACCTGAGCTCCTGTCACCGTCCTTAGGGGTATAGCCTCCGGGAAGCGGGTGGTGTAGTCAATGAGGACAAGTACAAATTGGTGTCCTGCCATACTATGTGGGAGTGGGCCCATAACATCTAGGGCTATCTAAGCAAATGGTTCCCTGACCATGGGCGTGGGTTGTAGTGGCGCCCGAGGGGGCTTATTAACGCTCATCCTTTGACACAATTCACAGGATTTACAGAAGTTCTCCACGTCCTCATACATGTGTGGCCAAAAGCACCATCGGGCCAGTCGGGCTTCGGTTTTATGTTCCCCCAAAGGCCCCCCTAAGGGGTTCCCGTGGGCCAGCCGTAACAACGGTTCTCTATAGGGGCGTGGAATCAACAACTTGATTCGACTTCCTCCCCCTCAATGCAGCCCCGCTTAATCCGGTACAGTAGTCCCCGCCTCAATTCAACCCGGGGCCCCGTGGTCCGTTCTGTGTGGGGGCTTACCTGCTGCTCCTGTTGCACCACCTCCTCCTCTCTGAACGGGCGCAGCTCAGTGTCAACCTCTTGAGCCTCCCGGAATTGGTTGCTGCTGGCGAGTTCCTCTAATTCCTCATCACTTGTCGGCCCAGAAACTTCCCCTGCCAGCCTGTCTGGCGGGGTCTCTGGACGGTTGAAGCCGGCAATAATCCCAAAAATCTCGGGCCAGTCTCTCCCCAAGATCATGGGGTATAATGTCTTCCTTTAGTCCTACCGGCATTCTTCGACATATCCCCTGCACACGTATCTCCAATAGGCGCCTTTCAGAGTATGATTTATGTTTATGTAAGCAGACCAGATGTATTCCCGTACCCCGGGGAGCTCGTTTCCACTCTATCATGGACGGGCGCACCAAGGATTGAGCGCAGCCAGTGTCTACTATTGCAGTCAGGGGACAGCCTCCGACCCAAGCTTGAACTTCTGGTAGCAGTCGTACAATGGGCGTCGCCCCAGCGCATACCCCGCATTCCATAGGTTCCCCATCCGGGGCCTCCTTTTCCTTTGGGAGATTTTCCCAGTTGTTACCGCTCCTCCCAGCTCGCCCTCTGGTGTTCTGGGAGCATACTCGGGCTATGTGGTCTTGCTCTCCACAGAGGAAACAGAGTGGGCCACTAACAGACGTCCTCTTGTCCCCTCTGGTCTCCTTATCTCCCTTTAGTTGACCCTCTCGTCCCCTCATACCTTTTTCTGGTTGCAAGTCCCCTTGCACCGCATCAAATTGTTCAGCTAGCTGGAGGGCTTGGCGGGATGACGTGGGGCTGTGGCACCTGACCCACCGTTGCGTGTTGTTCTCTAGGTCAACCAGGAACTGCTCCAGCAAGATCTGGTCGCAGATCTCTTCTTTTGACGCAACCGCTGGTTGTAGCCATTTGTTCAATCTATCAGCCAGGCTCTGCCACAGGACCCTGGGATTTTTCTCTTCCTTGGATTTCTTCTCTCGGAAGGCACGTTGGTGCCGCTCCGGTGTGATATCTAATCTTTGCAAGATTTCAGCTTTAACTCTGTCATAGTCTGTAGCCTCACTCAGGGACAAATCCTGGCAGGCTGCTTTGCGCTGGCCCTACTAATAGGACCCCCACATGTCCTGCCCATCTCACTTTTTCCAGCCTGGCGGCTATTGCTGCCCACTCAAAGGCTTCCAGAAAGGCTTCTACATCATCCTCCTTGGACATTTTGGGTATATTAAATTCCCCGGGGCCCTGGGGTACCCTGGGTTGCTGTTTCAACAAGTGCTCTTGAACACTCATTTGTCTTAGGGACTGTTGTTGGTGTTGTTGTAGTAACTGTACTATCAGACTCAAAGTTTGCTGCATGGGGTCTGCCCCTGCTATTCCCAGAGTGTGCGCCATCTGGCTTTCTCGGCCGTCCTAGGAAGCCTTCGCCGCTTCCAGGCCAATGCACTAGTTGTGAGAGGTCCCAGCAGTGTGCGTGTCCCCCTCTGGCCCGACCTCCCAGAATGGGACCGCTCCCTACAAGACCACAAGTGACTCACCTGGATCGGACATGTGTACGTGCCTGTCTCGCCTGCCACAACTTGCCGTTAATCTGTATCTGTCCAGTTGGTCCAGCGCGTACAGTCCAAGGATGAGACTCATTTTCTTCAGGGTCCCGTTGTCCTGAGGGCTCCTCCACCCCTACACCCTCGCCCGGTCCTCCGATACGGGCTGTCCGCCCTGTCCACTCCTTTACTCGCGTGGGTTGTGGACACCAGCCAAAATAAACAGAGTATAGTCAGCAGAAGAAAAGGAAATCATGGCCAAGGGTCCCTCGGGGATACGCCCGCCCCATGCCTTGGCCTTGGTTCCAGAGTTCCTGCTCCCCTCTGGGACTTCACCTGCACTGGGCTGCTTTGCCCGAGCAGTTAACCAACAGTAACAACCAAAAAAAAAGGAAGGTGGGTGACTCCTTGGCCCAACAGAGCCTGTCCCGCAGTCACTCCGCTTCGGCCCCTACGGGGCTCGTGCCGCTCCCTGCGGCGATTTTCCATCTTCAACCCTACTGGGTCTGCTCCCCAGTGCCCGGACCCCTTCCTCGGGACCCTGCTTACCCCAAAGTGTCTGGCTTCTCTTCCCGGCGGCCCTGGTCCTCTAGGGAGCCTTCACCCCGGCGTCGCTTCCGGCCCTTGCTGCCTCTGGATCCGCTGCTCCTGGATCCGCCACCTCCGGATCTGCCACTCCTGGATCCACCACCCCCGGATCTGCCGCCCCTGGATCCGCCGCCCCTCGAGCCCGCTCCGGCGCTCCCTTTAAGTTTGCCCGGGTTGCTCCAGCACTTCCCACTTCCGGGTTCCTGGGGGATTCAAATTCCCGCTGCTCACCGCTGGCCGGATCTTGTGAGCGGTGCTGGGTTGGGTCGACTCAGGATCCCTCCGAGCCCAGCGCCTGCTTCACCCCCTTACAAGTACCTTTAACAGTGAAGTTTCTGGAAGTTCCTGGCTCTGTATTGATTCTTTCTTTTTCTTGCTCTGTAGTTTTGTAGGTGTTAATTGCCGCTCGTTAACTTATTTATCCAGACTTGCTACTGTGCTACACAATCAACCATGATTCATTCAGAGACCCACTCCATACAGAAATTCCTGTCCTTGCTAATATTGTTACATGGTACAACTTACTTTTAAACTTAAAGTACATTTCTAAAAGCATCTACAAGCTCTATTTTCTCTACAAGTACACCTTATATAAAAATAATAATAATATAATAAAAGAAAAAGACAGAGGAAGGAAAAAAGGGTAGAAAAGAGAAAGCATCCCCAAAAGGGGGCAAATATTGCAAAAGGGGTTTTTGCCATATGGAGGGGCTTCACATTTGAGGAGGGGGCAGGCAAAAAGGTTTTTTGCAACAAGTCAAACCCCTCCATACTTAGCTGTGCTTAATATCCCTATCTTCAGAGAAAGGTGGGGAAAGTAGTATTCAGGAGTAAGAAAAAAAAATCCTTTCTGGTCTTGACTGTCAGTCAGCAAACCTCTGAAGCTTGGGATTACCAAACAGGTCCCATACTGCTACAGTTACGTCTGTACGCCAATATGGAGCTTGCAGACACATGATCCCACATATCAAACATGTTGAGTGTTCAACCTAGCACTCCCTGTACTATTACACCATCTCTTCCATAAATTTACAGAGTGCAGCTTTTGAAATGATATATTTAATTTTCCTGCACTACTTGCCTTGGGAGACTATACTAAACTTTATGTCCCTAATTGAAATTGTCTAATTTCTATTTTTATTCATAGCTACTTTTTAGCCATTTGATCTCGTACTGATGGTGTTTTTAAATCTAACAAGCTTGTCTAACTCATCCTGCATAATCATTTGCAGAAAGAAATATCCTCTATCAATCTTCATTTTGTTACATTAAATATGGCAAGCTCTTTTAATATTTCAGAAGAAAAAAAAAGCTCCTTTCCTTTAACCATCCAAGTGGACCTTCTTTATACACAGTCCTATTTTTCTTTTTCAGGCATTGGTTACCAGAACTCTACTTGGTTATTCTAAAGTTTTGCCAGTGCATTATACCATAGTACTAGTATTTCCTTGTTTCTACTGAATGTGTCCTGTCTAATTCACACTAAGATTTCATTAACTTAAAAAGCTGCAATGCACTGGTGACTGTGGGCTCACATACACACCACAATTTTTGTCCTTTCATGTGCTGCAACTGCATGTCTGTTTGCACCAGCAGGATTTCCTAACATTTTAAAAATCTTTGTTGTGCATTAAACTAAAATTCCTTGGACATAGTTTAGTTCGGTTTGCCAGGAATTAAAGCATTGCATCCATGGATTTGTTGCCTGCAAACACAAGGCACTCAGAGACATGCAATGAGCCTCTTTGTCCACCAGATGGCGCTGTGACTGTTTTGTAGTTCACCCCTTTGAATTACTTTCACTTTCGAATTGCTTCCACTTTTTTTTTTCTTGTGTGGCTTTTTCTTTTCTTTTTCTATTTTCCTTGTTTGCTGGCTCCCTGCTTTCACAGCTGTGTGGCAGGGCACAAGCACAGGGTAGAGTGGAGCGGGGGCCTGCACCGGGGGGCAGCACTGGACCATCCCGCTTTCCTGAAGCACCAGCCAGGGACCAAGCTTTAACTAATTTGAAAACTCAGTGCGTGTAAACACAGATGCGGCGCTCCAAAATAAACAAGTTTAAATTTTATAAATCTATTTAATTTAATGAGGGTTAAAATCTGTGGTGTGAACAGGCACCCTGAGTAGCCAACACAACCAGTACAACCAGATCCCCCTCTTCCTCCAGAGGTCTAGACACCTCAGGCCATTATCGCCAAGCTTCTTGTTGTTTTATGTGTTGTTGCTTCATACTGATTCATACCATTCATACCATTTCTAATACTCCATTCTTCAAGATTATCTAAACATACCTATAATATCCAGTTCTTTCTTCATTTGGCAATACCCCCTGTGAAGTTCAGGACACATCGTGTTCCAGTACCCAGATTGCGAATACAAAAATTAAACTGGATGGATCCTGTGATTGGTGCCCAAGAAATAGCACTGGTTAACTGGTCTTCAGTCATATTACTAATCTTTCAGCATAATCTGCTGTAGCCTTTCATTGAACCACTCCCTTAGCAACTTCACAATTGTATTTATTCCCCTCCTCTCCAGTTTGACCAATACTTTTCCATAAAGCTTGACATTAAATGTTTTGCTTAAATTTAGTTAAAGTAAACCCCCTCTATTACATTTTCTAAAATATGTGGGTTTGAAGTTACTGAGGAAACAAGATCAACATACCCTTTTCTCCATTGGATTATGTACAAATGAGCAAGTTGTAGCAAGTCAACAGGATGTCAGGTGCTCTGTGGTAACTGTGTGCCAGTTCTTGCTGCCATACCAAGAGGAAAATAATTTAGTCCTGGAGGAAAGAGGGGTAAGCTACTGAAGTTTAGTTTTTGTTTACTGGTGGATGAAAGAAATCCCAAGGGATCAGGTGACAGGCAGTAAATCCTCACCCCCTTTAACTTGCTGTTATTTGTCTCATCCCTGATATATCACGAACTAAGCATGTGGCAAACTTTAGAAACAACCTTCTTTTTAACATGCCATTCTCTAATTGGAACAAACCTATCAGCAAAGTTTTGGTCCCATCTTTACCCATTTTTATGCCTCTGTTGCACATGTGGAAATGCAATCAGTGACTTGAAAGTTGGATTATTCTGACAATAGAGGGGGACTGAATAGAAATCCCTCAGTGTTTAATTGCTTGTATTCAATTAACGTTTTTCTCAGTCTTTTTGCTGAGAGGAGCAAAGGCTTAGCAGCAGTCATTCTGTGGATAAAAACAATTATTTAAAATTAAAAATAAATTTTTAAATTAAAGTCACCAGTTTTCAAAGCCTGCTTTGTTTTTCTGCTTTCTGATTTATCTGGGAACAAGTGAAAACAAAGGTTCCCCCTCAGACTTAACCAAAGTCTTTTGGATTTCGTTTCTGCTCCTCCCCTCCTCTTCCCCACCCCCCTTTTAAATTGTAATTCTGTGCGACAAGGATTCTACTTTTCTCTTTCATCAGTTTGAAACTTCTTTGTGAGCCCAGTCTTAGAAACACACCCACATTTTATTGGAGGATCTTTGAGGAGAAATTGTTCATGTGCATTGGTGTTTTAGAGGAAATAATAGTTGGTTTTCATCAGACATGAATGTAGAACTTGCTTTTCTGTTGCTTCCCTTCCTATACTGTCAGTGAGATGTGGGATGGTACCAAATCACAAATACAATTACTGTTGACATTCATTAACACTCTTGTTGAGATTCTCCGTAAGGAGGTTAAGGACTGCATGGACATGCCAAACACCCTCACACCCAGATAGAGGCTGCTATTATTACAAGATTAAATATGTTGGCAGAATAGGATTGGAAAACGTGTGTGACCCCAGCTTGAACTGTGCTCCTCCTGTAGAAAGTATTTGCCCAGATATTCAGAATCCTATTCTCAAACACTGAAGTTCATTTAAAATATCTCAAGAGAGTATAAAACAAAGTCATGTTGAAAATATGATTATGAAATATTGGATCACAGCATTTATTCATTTTTCATGCTTTCTAATATTTGTAATAATGATTTTCCTTTTGGAGCTATAGAGCATAGCAGTGGGTCACCTCAGAGACTAAAGTAATTAATTCTCTGACCTGCAAAATGTAGCATGTGGCCACAATTAGAAAGATGGATGTTGAGACTGAGCATAATCTCCCTTACACATAGAAACATTCATTAGTTTCAGATATGTATATATATATTTTTCTTTCATATACCACTTTGTGTTAAATTGGCTTAAGCATAATTTTAACTAGTTGCATTCTATGTCATATCAAGGATTGACACTGGTTTAAGTAGATTGATTTAAATCTAGTATATTAAAATTGGCTGGTATGAGCTTACAAATATGTAGAAAGCCTGATGTAGGGAGGCAAGCCACCATTTCAGCCGAACTTGGTCCCCATATCCAGGAGCTAAGATTCTTTTCATCTTTAAGGCCATGGCTTATTTCAAGTGATTGAAAATCAAAATGAGCAGCTATGTGAAAGAAAGTGCTGTTTGACAAAAGGACTATCATTTTTCTTTCCACATTTCTAACTGTAAACCCCTG
>NW_017729031.1:16362471-16370893 GCF_001723915.1 Gavialis gangeticus
TTAGTATATTAAAATTGGCTGGTATGAGCTTACAAATATGGAGAAAGCCTGATGTAGGGAGGCAAGCCACCATTTCAGCCGAACTTGGTCCCCATATCCAGGAGCTAAGATTCTTTTCATCTTTAAGGCCATGGCTTATTTCAAGTGATTGAAAATCAAAATGAGCAGCTATGTGAAAGAAAGTGCTGTTTGACAAAAGGACTATCATTTTTCTTTCCACATTTCTAACTGTAAACCCCTGGTGCCTGGGGTTAAAACCTTTAATTTGTCAATTTTAAAAACTAGAATCAAAGCTTTTGGAGATCTAAAGGCTGTATATCCAGGTATGATCACTCTCTTTCTTCAGTTCTGCATATAAAAGAAGAATCTTCAGATACCAGAAGCTTATGAATTGTAGATTTGTGATTAGTTTAATATAATCCTTTATAATGATGTTTATTGTAGCATTTTCTGTATGAGATGGATGAGACAGGTTCTCAAATGCCAGCTATTGCTGACATTTAATCTGGTATAGGTCATAAAATACCAAGGCAAGAGAACCATTCTATAATTTATTTTATATTAATAATAAAAATATTTAAATTAATATTGCAGAAAATGCTTCCCCTTGAATTCTTTATCATAAATGTAGTATAAATTTAAGACTGGTTGACTTAAAAGACAATTTTGAAAACATAGCATCTTAATGGAAAAGAGAAGATATCTGTAGACCATTAGGTATAGTTGAAGAAAGGTAAAAGGTTATGTAGTGGAGGCCAGAGTTTACATTTTTTTACTATCAGATGTCCCTAAATTTGTACTTGACTTGTCATAGATGCGTAATTTGACATGTACCACCATTTTGTCTCACACTTTTGTATTTAAAATAAAACTAGGGGGCAGATTACCTGCATATGCATCCGTGCACACGTTCCTATTAACTTTCTGCCGTAAAAAAATGAATCCTAAATGGGCTTGCAAAACTTGAAAATAACATGATCTTTATAAGATAAAGAATGAGAGAAAATTCATATCACCTGGGAAAGAGAGTGAACTAGTAACGTGTCCCATTTTCCAGTAATGAACTGGGAAATATCTGTGTGTTTGTGGATGTGAGCAATATATTCTAACACAATACAAATTTAGGAACCAAACCATCATGTTGAGTACTAGGACATCTCAAGCTACCTAGCAGCTACCAATTGGCTATGAGTGGAGTTGGACAGGATTGGAAGGCCCAGTTGTGATGAATATTGAGTCCCTGTGCTCTGCAGTTCCTCTACAGTTTCCTCAGCCCAAGCCCTTGTACTTGAGCTTTATTCCACTTGCCAGGAATTGCTCCTGGTTTTTCAAGTGAAGATCAGCTTTGTCTTTTTTTGCAGATTTGGGTATGTGCAGCCATAGTATATACCACTGTAACACGTGGCTGCAGATCTTGACACATTTCTGATAAGAACTGATATGTTTTTATGGGGACCAGTATTTCTGATAAGAGCAACTGTAGTATCTGTAAAGGACCATTAGTACATATGGGCAGGACTCATCCTTCCTCCTTTTTGTGTCCATTCATGCACATTTCAACCTTTACTGAGCTGCTGGGTGGTTTGTAAGTATTTCTCTAGCATATGTAAAATCTTTTTTTCTACATGTGTAGACTTCATGAATTCCTGTTTATTCTTTAAATAATTCAGCTGTAGAGATATTAAGCTGGTTTCTTTTGTGTTATATGCTGCCCAGTGTGCTGCCATTATATCACCCACTGCAATTATAATGGAAAAATGAAGGGTCTCTTGGGCGCTGAGCTTTCACAGTGAATCGACTGAATGTTATTTGGCACAAGTGTTTTGTGTTACTGTGATACACAGGGAAAATTCAGTGCCTAATTGCCCTCAAACTTTCATTTCAACCTGAGATTGAAATACTTTGGGTTTTCTAGCCATTGTTTAAATGGACTCTGAGCATTTTGGAGCTAAGTAGGACAAAAAAAACCTCAGTTTGGTATTTTTAAAAATGGGTCTTTTTATATAAGTAGGGTACTGTCAGCATCCTTAAATCTGTAATTGTCTGAGGGCGGGCACAGCACTAAAATACAGATCTATTTTTTTTGTTTGTCTTCAAGCTATACTCACTCCTGAGAGCCAAGCAGCCAATTTTAACTGAAGATACTGTTTTGTAAAAGGAAGGGAGCTAATGGACTGGAAACAACCATTTTATCATACAAAAATTAATACTCTGTTTCCATAACTAGAAACTCTGAGCATAGTAATGGGCAGGCTGTATTCATAAAAGTATACTTTACCTTTGACTGCAAAATGGTGCCACTTCACTTTAATAGTGATTGTCTAACTAACACTAGCCATTAACTTGCTGAAAAAGCCTGTTCTAATTTTCAGAAATTTAATGGCAGTTGTGGTCAAACTTCTCTCGAAGGACAGGGGCTGCATGTACATGTGCAACAAACTGAGCAGTAGATTAATTTGCTGCGGTGTAAAGCATCACAGTATACACATGTGACACTATTTGACTGCAGCAAACTAATTTTTACTGCCATACTGTGGCAAAAATAACTGTGCCTAAGCAAGGGGCAGGCAATTATTTTGGACCACAGGCCACATAGGCATTTCTGGGAACTGCAGTGGGCCAGTCAGCAATCCCCCTTCCCCCCACAACCAGTGGCAGGCAGAAGCTGCTGCTTGGCACAGAGGAAAAGCGGCTCCTCTCCGTCTCCACCACCAGGCGAAGGGGAAGGGCTGCTTTCCCCCCACAGCGAGCAGCAGCTTGTGCCCAGCCGACACCACTGCTCAGGGTGGGTGGGCGAGTCTTTAGCAGGCACACGGCTGGCTGGGGTTCAGACTGCACTCTCAGGATCCAGCTGGTCCAGATCTGGTCCGCTCCACTGGGCCGAGTCTGCAGCAGGCACAGGGCGGGCCAGGATTGGGGCTGCGTGCGCGGGTCCCCATCAGTACCACGGGGCTGGGCCCAGTGGTGGCTGGACTGACTGGAAAAGCAGTCCAGCTGTGGAGCTGCTCCAGCCACACTGCGTGCCCAGGGGGAGGTAGGGTGCTCCACAGGCTGGATGGCACCTGACCAGGCAAGACTGAGGGACCCGCCATGGGCCAGGCAAAGCCCCTCCATAGGCTGGATCCAGCCTGCAGGCCATATTTTGCCCACCCCTGACCTAACACACATGTAAATGCTGAACGGTGTGTACATTGCATCAGGTCAGCCCAGGCAGCAGGGGCCCAGATCCCTGCCTGCCTCCTAGCCACAGGGCTCCACATGCTGGGGCAGTCTTGTGCCCTAGACAGCCCCTCTGCCACCCAAGGCTGCCTCCCGGAGCCCAGGGCTGGCCCCCGGGTGCCCTGCCAGCCTGGGGTTGCTCTGCCCCAAATCAAACTGCTGCAGTCCCAGGTGCAGCATTTGCACAGGCACCTTGGACTACAGCAGTTTGGGCCATTAAGACACGGTGGCAGGCTATGCCAGAGTCCATCATGCCATCTTAACAGCATGTGTGGATGCACCCAAGGTGTATTTCATTTCCCTGTGATATGAAGGAATCTCAATACATCACACTGGCAGTGGCCCCTTCAGCGGCTTTTTCAATATTTTTTATTTTGCTGCTCTGTCTCCTCCCTGATTGGTGGAGGTTTTAAATATCCTGCGGTTTTTGCTTCCTCAGCAATCAGCAGAAAACAGTCCAGCCAGCAGGGCCCATCTGCCAATTAGGGGCGGGGGGCAAGCAGCAAACTGAAAAACACTAAAAGAGCCACTGCGGGGGGCACTTCCGGCATGATTTATGGAGATCCCTAATTATATGTATTGTAGTCTATATGTGGCATTATAATATTTGTAATGATTTTGCTATGAAAATTCTTGTTTGTTAATGAACAATGAACATGGTTGTTTTTTTGCTGTGTCTAGAGAATGCAGGCAATGATTCTTTACTGGTAAAGTTGTTTCAACAACTACCTACGTAATTCTTCCATCCATTAAAGCATAGAAATCTATCCTTTTCCTCTCCCTTTTCCTCTGTACCTCCCATTCTTGAATGTCACCTCTCCTTTCCTTTTGTCTTTCTATTCAACCGATCCCTGCCTAAGAAATTCTACTCCAGAATATATATAAAAAAAAAGATAGTATCGTCATGGATTCACCCTAAAACCAAGTCGCCGTTGGGGTTTACTGTGCCGCATGCTCCCATATTAGATTTATTCTCTACTTGTAGCTAGTGTAAAGCTGGGTTTAGTTTTGTCATTTTCATATTTGTATATATTATAGCACAGGGGTTGGCAACCCCTGGCACATGTGCCGAGCATGGCACATGAGGCCATTTTGCTCAGCACGCCACCACCAGCCCCAGCTCTGGGTAGCTGCTGCCAACCACGGAGCCTGCGCTACTCCCAGCAGGTGGCTGCCAAGCTGCAAGCCCTGCTGCCAGCAGCCCGGGCTCTATGGTTGGCAGCAGCTACCTAAAGCCAGGGCTGGGTGCAGCAGGTAGGCTGCAAACAGCTGTGCCAGGCTCTGGCATCAGCTTTGTACCAGCGCATGCATGCATGCCTCAGAGCGGGCGGTGGGAGGAGCCTGAGGCAGCGCAACCCCGGTCTCTCCCTAGCTCCTGGCACAGAGCTGATGGTGAGGCTCTGGAGCCCGGCGCACCTGTTTGTAGACAGCCTGGGCTCTGGGCAGCTGCAGCTTTATAAATGTCTAATGTACATTTATATAATATAGTATTTGATATAAATGTACTTTTGTAATTTCATGATGTAACTTTGGAAGACAATCAAGAGAGGTATGTAGCACACACCCAAGTCATTGTCTGCCTGTTATACAGAAAATCAATTGTTCTATTAAAATAGGCATCTGAGAGAAATGGTCTATCACTGCCAGAGGAATGCCAGGTGTCTCAGGAGGACCAGAAATTTCTGGAGGTTTGTGGTGACTTATGAGCAATTAAAATCAGGGGGGAGGGATGGCTTTGGCAGCCTTTTAGGTACAAACATAAAAAAATCCCAAGGTGGAAAACTTTTAAGTGTTGTGCTTTACTGTAAATGTCTTAGGTTAATTTAGGAGTGAACAGAACACATGTTCACCCTTTGGTGTGGGTGAGTGGGTAGCATTCAGGCTGCCTGCACTAGCCAAGGCCAGTACACTGGGGACACTTTTGCAGGCCTCCCAAACGTGTTGTGCTGGCTCTCCAGGCTGCCAGAAGTTCCTGAGCACAGCTCAAGGGGATGCCTGCCCCCAATAGTGTTTGGCATGGGGAAGCAGCCCCCCTTCTGCTGCTTTGTCAGCCACAGAAATCATAGGGAAGTAGGGCTGGAAGGAACCTGCAGAAGTCATTGAGTCCAACCCCCTGCCTGAGGCAGATTCATCCCTATCCAAGTCATCCAGTAAAAAATCTAGACCCTAAATGCTACATAAGACTGCACTTAGCCCTGGCCCAAACCCCTGTGGTTCCTAAAGGGAAGGCAGTTGGGAACAGGTGGGTCAGGCAGGCAGCAGAAAGCTCTGGCTAAGGGGAAGGGGGAGAAGAAGGGGAAGGGGCTCCCTGTTTGTGGGGCTTGGGTCTGACTGCAGCTGCAGGGGATCCAATGCTCTGTTACAATCTGTTATTTCACAGCCTAAGGCAGCAGCAAACAAGGGCCACTGGGCAGCAGAGGGCATCTCTGCCTCACCTGGGCTATGCTGTCCAGGAGATGCTGATGCTTTTGGGCTCTGGGGATTGCTGGAGACAGCTCCGCCACCCAAAGCTGAGTGAGGGATGGAGGGAGTCAGTGGTCGGGAGTCTGGGAGGGAGTTCATAGGACAAGTAACAGATGCAGGCTGGGCTGGGGACACCCAGGAGCCAAGATTCAGCAGAAGACACCATCTGCTGAGTGCCAGCAGGGGCAGACTGGGTGTGGGCATCTCCCAGGAGCCACAAGGGGGGCTGGGGACAGCTGCCCTGCCTTGATCTGCTGTGGATTGGGGTGAGGATTGCTCAGGACCAAGCTGTATGCGCGTGCACGCACGCACGCACGCACGCACACACACACACACACACACCATGGCAACGAGGATTGCATCACAGTACCCCTTCCTCCTTGTCACCAAAACCCTGCCCTCCTCAAGCACCAATTAAAGCAACAATGTCAATGGAATAGGGAGGTGGCAGAAGTAGCACAGCTCTCCACACCACCGTGCCATGGCTCCATGCACACACGGCACAGCAGTCTAAAGCCACTGCTTGCTTTCTCTGCCTCCCCTGCTGACATTCACTCATTCACTGCATCTCAGAGAGGCCCTATCCTCCTTTTTGTAGAGCCCTCTCCCCCTCTGCCCCCCACAAACACATAGGGAAACTGTATAAAGATAGAAAAATACAGAAATAGATGCTCTCTTCCCCCGTCCCATTTGCAGCTGACAGCTCAGAGCAGCCACATGCAAGTCAAGTTCCACCAGGCCTCCATGTGGGGGGAGGAAAGGGGCACACAAAGGCAAGTGGGATGCTGGCAGACTGTGACCTAACTTGAGTGAGGAGGGGATCTGGTACAGAAGTTTGATAGATCGGTCTAACCTAAATCGCTTAAGGGGAGTGATGTTTCAGGCTAGTCCTTTCTATGGAAAGGGTCTAAAATTTCTTTCACAACCCAAAGGGCAAGCTGCCTAAGGCTCGTAGAATTCCCTTTCTGTAACTGTGGGGTATACTGGTATAAGAGAAGTGGAGCTGAGGCTTGAGGGGGTAAGAAGTTATCCCAAGGCAAACTTGGTGTGTCACTCAAGACAACAGGTAGTACAGTAGGAAGAAACTTAGGGCTCTGTGGGTCCCCCACAGACCAGGTTTGTGACAAGTATATTGTATGCAATCCATAATATACACTTTACTTATAGTTTAGATTTTATTTTGCTTTCACGTTCATTTATTTGTCTTTATTTAGATTGCATTTCAGTTGTAGTTTCTCACTATTCATTTGATTGTGTGTAGTGCAATAGTAAACCTATATCAACGATGGCCCTTAATTATTACTGCAATAGAAATATGTCAAAACCCTCAAAATCTGTTTCCAGTTCTAGCTTCATATCTCTACCTGATGGTTACATTGCTCAGTCTTCTCAGGTGGTAACTAAGTGGCCTTCAAATAGCACTACTGTATAGTTTCCATTAAAGATAACAAAGTCTCTCTTTGTAATCCATCCTCACCAACAAAAAAGGAGATTCCTGGGAAAAATCTGTGGGAAAAGGAGAAGATACAATAATGGATGTATTACTAATTAGTGGAATCATAGACATTTGAAGGTATAGTATGCTAACTACTGCAAGATTATATAGATACCTCAGTGTTGTGTTACACTTCAATATTCACATTCCAAAAATCCAAATTTTAAACTAAATACAAGTCATAGATTATTTTTGCTAATCCTTTCAGAACAAGATGTTTAATAATGTTTCCTAATACAAGAGTAATACAAGTTAATAAAATAAAAAATCCATAGCAACCAACTGAAATCTTATCATTCATTCAACAGACAATGAAAAGGCTCTTTAATGACACAGTTCTATTGTGCAAATAGAGTGCTGCTAAGACCGTTATTTTTTTTTAGCAAAGCTATTAGAAAAAAGAGACGTCAGGTTGTGACTAGAAAGCTCCAGGGATTTATAATTGGATATTCAGCCTTTTGCCCTTAGGTCACTGATGTGATTGTAAGGAGCAGAGAGGGGAACAGTAGTGACAAGATATAGGTGGATTTATTTAGTCAAAAAATGGACTTAAGTTTTTTGAGAGAAAAGTATCTCAGAAAAGAAAATCTTATTAGGCTACCAGTATTGCAAGAACAGCCCTTTTGTGAGCTTTTGTTTTCAGTATCAGCTGCTAAAAAGGCATGAGAAGGTGACAGACATGTATATATATATTTCACTCTGACGGCACCTGTCAAAGACTCTAATTAATGTTAACTAACCTACATTACGTCATGTAATGCAGTCATCTCTGGTTGGCAGGGGCTGGCCATTAAGGAGCACAGAGCATTACACAATAGTTTAGGCCAAGAAGTGAAGCCAAATACTTTTCTACGTGAAACAGCAGCAGGAAGTTAGCTAGACACTAGGTGTGTGCAAAGCAGCTAGTATTCACTTCGGATTTGGATTTGGCCAATTTGGGGGACAGTAATTTGATTCAATTCAGCCAAATCTCCCAATCACCCAGGCTAGGCCCATGCCCCGCCCCTCTCCCAGCACTTTGAAGGGGGGGAAGCCACAGCTCAGCAGGGGCTGCCAGGTGGAGGGGGTGATTCCCACTGCCCCACGCTGCATTGGGGGGCTCTGCACAAACCCGCTTCCCCAGCTCCCTCATGGGGGCCCCTTATGGGCCAGGTCTGGCCCTTTAAGAAAAAAAAAACCTAAAGAAACACCAAGACTCTCCGCTGCTGCCAGTGGGGGGCAATCCCTGCTGCCCCTGCTGGCCCC
>NW_017729031.1:16375893-16377219 GCF_001723915.1 Gavialis gangeticus
AAAAAACCCTAAAGAAACACCAAGACTCACCGCTGCTGCCAGTGGGGGGCAATCCCTGCTGCCCCTGCTGGCCCCCACCATGTGGGGGGCTCTTCACGAGTCCCCAAAGCTCCGAGGCTGCACCAGGAGTGGTGAGTCCCGGGACTTTTCTCAGTTTGTTTTTTTTCTTAAAAGGCCAGAGCTCCAGCAGGTGAGAGAGTGGGGGGGGGGCAAGGGAGCTCATGCAGAGCCCCCCCCATGCAGCGTGGGGCAGTGGGGATTTGCCCCCTGCCCAGCAGCACCCGGTGAGCACCGGGGCTTTTTTTTAAAGTATGGAGCTGGGGTGAGCGGAGGCAGGGGGCAGGGGGATTGCGAAGCATTCCCCCTCAGTCCCCTGCCACCCCCCCAGTACTTACCAGCTTGGAGTGGCTGCAGCTCCCTGCTGCAGCCACCAGGGACTGCCTGAATCATCAAAGCACTCCAAATCTTTGCCAAAGTTTTGGAGAGCTTTGAATTGATTTGGACCTTTAAATTGGTCCCCGATTTGATTTGGATTCGGAGATTCAGCCACCGAATCGGGCCGAATCGCCTCCAAATCGAATCATCACCCGAAGCTTTGCACAGCCCTACTAGACACAACACAACTACTTGAGCTGGAATTTGGCCTGGAAATCAGGGTTAATGCCCAGCTCATAGTCAGGGTGGGACACAGGCATGGGTGAACCAGGTGGCTGCCCAGGGCCTGGACAGAAAGGAGCTCACAAATGATAACTTTTTGATTATTATTATCATTATCTCTGGCAAAGGGGAGCTTGATTACTAAAACCTCACCCGGGGCCAATACGTATCTAGGTACGGTGCTGCTCATACTAAATGTTTGCTGGGTTCTGCATCATATTCAAATGGTAGCACTTCTAGGAGCTCCATTTCTCCTTACTCTCTACAGCCAGTGTCCACTGGCTATCATGTAAACCCTGATAGAATAGCATGAGGTATATGAATATAGTTAGCCATTCTAAATACTCACAAGTATTGGCTTGAATCTTAAACAAAGAATTCAGGTTAGCTTATTCATCTTTATTATTGATAGCAACTGGAAGCTTCTGATACCTGCCTTTTTTTCTTTTTTTCTTTGGTGGCTTACATGTAGAGCTTCATGTTTTATGATTCTTCAGTCACAGAATTTTTCTTGAAGCTATAGATTGCTTGTGCCCAAGGATCTAAATGGTCACTGTGGGTGGAAAATAAACATTTCTGGACATTGTCGTAGTGTGGAAAAGCTAGAAAATATAAACAATGCAGTCCTTGCCTCCATGAAAAAATATTTCATAGTTTCATAGTTTCTAG
>NW_017729031.1:16377230-16378179 GCF_001723915.1 Gavialis gangeticus
GCGCTGAATGATGAATTCTAGCAGGCAGTGGTCACTGTTGCCATGGGGGTCAAGCAGCCGCAGCCCCCTCACCAGGTCATCGCCTGGTAACTGAAACTGCCACAGAATTTTCAGTAAGCTATTCAAAAAAAGTGTTTAGTACCCAAATATCTCATTAAGAGGCAACTTCTTGCAATATATTTATGTCCTTAGGTAAATAAAAAGAGTTGGTGTTCTTAGTCTGATTCTTAGAGTGTTTGCATACCTGTTCCTTATTTGACATCTTTGTTGGAAACCTCATCAGACTGACTTGGAACTGGATGTGTAAAGTCTCTACCCTCTGCACGAGGCTGGGCAAAATACAGCCTGGGGGTGGGGGTGGGGGGCTTGGTTCTACCTGCCTTAGGTACCATCTGGCCATGGCGTATCTTGCTGCCCCTGACACGCAGTGGACTTGGGGTGTCTCCACAGTGGAACTGCCTTTTTAGGCAGCCCAGAGAGTAACAGCTTCTTCTGATTGCTACTGCCACTGGCCCCAGCCTTGTGGTCGTGGTGGGGACCTGTGCACATAGCCTTGACCTGGTGCACCCTGTGCCTGCTCCAGACTCACCCACCCAGGCTAAGCTGCAGCAGCGGATGGGTAGAAATTGTTGCTCAGTACAGGGACAAGCAGCTCCTCCCTGTCACTGCTGCTGGCACTTCCTAGTCCAGACAGTGGAATCTGTGCTGCACCAAGCTGCTCTGCATCTCTGCTGCTGTCACGGCCACCTTTGAGATGCAGAGTGGTGACAATGCAGAGCAGCTGCTGGACAGCCCAGAGGCAGCAGTGATGGCACTGGAGAGCCAGGGAAGCTTGGCACATTGTGGGCTCTGTCAGCTGCACCAGAAAGCACTGGCAGTGGTGAGAGAGAGAAGTTGCTTTTCCCCGACACCGAGCAACAGTTTCTGTCTGGCTGCCACTGCTGCTCAG
>NW_017729031.1:16383179-16397941 GCF_001723915.1 Gavialis gangeticus
GAAAGCACTAGCAGTGGTGAGAGAGAGAAGTTGCTTTTCCCCGACACCGAGCAACAGTTTCTGTCTGGCTGCCACTGCTGCTCAGCCCAGATGGATGAGTTGGGACCAGGTGCGGAGTGTGCTTGGTCACGGCTGCATGTGCAGGTTCCTGCCAGTACAACAGGGCTGGGCCACTGGCAGCAGCAGCCAGACGGAGTGTTGCCACCAGGGCTGCCTAGAAAGGCAGTCCCACTGCAGAGCTGCCTCAGCCCCACTGTGTGCCTAAAGGCAGCAGGATGAGTCATGCCTGGGCAGGACAGAGCAGATGCAGGGCAGGCTGGGGCTGCACACTGTCGGTGGTGGCAGGGAAGCACTGCAGGGCTCATGGGCTCTGGGCTGTTGCAGGATGGGGGTGGGTGGCTCAGGTGGAGACACATGGGCTCCCATGCATGCTGCACCATACCCTGAAACCTTCCCCCACTAACCCCACAACCACAACCTCCCCTACACACAAACACACATGCCACAAACACTGTCCCCACCCACACCCTCCCCCACACATGCTCACAAGCCCCCCCTCCACCACACACACACTTGCATGCTTCTGGGGGAAGGCCCGCTCACTGCTACACTCACATACCCCACCACATACGCACCCACACAAACAGCCCCAGCCACCTTCTCCCTTCACACACCCCTCATCCCCCCACAAACCCTGTACCGACCCACAAATACCCACAGCCCATGTGCTCCCGTACACCCCATATCCACACCTCCCCACAAACCCCATACCAACCCACCCATACCCCCACACTCCTCCATAGTCTCTCAATATAGAGTAAGACTTTATTTTGAGCTATTATGCAATCACCTCTATACACACCATACAAACACTGATAAATTAAAGCAAAAATATGTTTTTAAAATAAAATTAAAATATGTTATTGTGGATGTTTGATTTTAATATATCATTTGTTGGGTGTTTTTTCTGTTTCCAAGATGGCAAAACCTCTTTCCAAAAGGAGCATTTCTGGGGGCAAGGGGAGGGACTTCTGGTGGCAAGGGTCAGGAGTTAGGGGGTGGGACTTCCAGTCCCAAGATGGCGAGCAGGGGGCAGGACACCAGTTGAGGGGTGGGGCTGTCCTTGCAACCCTTAACAGCTCACCAAAGCCCATTAAGCAACCCCCCATCTGAAATAATTTCCCACCCCTGCTCTATACCCTGGATGTGTAAAGGTCTCCCTTATTCCATAGATATTGTTTCTTTCAGGTTAAAATCTGTGAATGTGAGGTGTCCCTGTTCTATAGCCAAAAAGAAGTCTTTAATATTTGACCATCATGCTTGTACTTTTCATGTGCACTAAATCAATTAAAAATGAAATTTGTTTAAATTTAATAGTCACTTGGAAAATGTAGAAACATTAGTTTGTATTGTATTACAGCTTGCTAACAAGCACTGTCAGTCTGACTACTGAAGCCTTACAGCTTTCTAGATGTAAGCAGGATCATTTGGCTTCTGTAAGAATGCTTTCAGTTGGAGGAATTTTTTTGGTTTTTCTTGCCTCCCCTCCCCCAAATCGTATTAGACAAAGGGGGAAAATGGCAGGAGAAACTGCTTATAAACAGTAGGTCAGGTGTAGAATAATGACATTTTTACCGAAGTTTCCTACTGCACTCTTTTATATTATATTAATTTGTGCATGATAATTTGGTTCATTTACCTTTGTCATTAATTTAGTAATGCAATGTACACAGTTCCTTTTGCACAGACGGGCATATTTTTCTTGTGATCCATTTTGTCATATATAAACTGGAGATCTGAGACTACAGAAACCTCCTTATTTTTTTGTACTTTGTATCATATTATTAGCCCATAATTCTGTGATATTCATTATTATATAGGAATTACACCATGTTATTGTAGCAAGGCCCGTGGCCTTGGAGGTAGCTGTGACATCCCCTGGCAGCTCTGCAGCCTCTGCCTGGCTCAGGTTCTAACATAGCCCTCCCTTGTTCACTCATTCGCCACACCCTTTTATTTCTTGAAAGTTATAAAAGGGTGGCTGCCTGTAGGCTGTGGGTGAGCCTGAATCGATCCCCACTGTGACCCTCCTGGGTCCCTATAGTCACAGTCCTGCTCCTTCAGGCTAGTAGGCCCTCTCAGCCTGACAGGACCTCTGCTGGAGACCTGTATTCTTAAGGGCTTATTGCATGCCTCCAATCCTCCCTTACACCATGCCCTAAGCCTTGCAGGTCTTACCATAATGATGTTTTCTTCTGTGGGGCTTCAGCCTCTTTGGCCTCTGCTCCTTTACTCTGGCTAGGCCTTCTAGCCTGGGCCCACTGTATCAGACCTGACTTTGAGGCACTAGTTCTGGTTTGCTTCTCTTGGGTGCCAGGCCCCAGGCTCCCATCTGGTTCTATGGCCTCACTCTGTGCCCACTCTGGGCTCAACAGTCATTTGAGCCTGAGCCCATGAGTCCCTAGCAGGTCTCAAAGCAATCACGTGTCCCTTGGGCACTACTGGGACCTCCGTATGATGCCCCTGTAGTCCCAACCCAAACCACCCCATAACTACAACACAAACACTAAGCCCCCTGAGTTATAACATAAACATGAAGGGGAAGGAGCCTTCTGCCCCTTTCAGTGGGAAAACTTTTTCCTACCTTTTGTGCTGGCATACCTCCCAGCCTGGGCTCCTTGTGAGCTCCCAGAGCCTCACTGGGGCTCTATATACGCAGCACTGCAGTCCCATCCAGAGCCCTGCTGCCAGGAGCTCTTCACCCGTGGCTCCCAGGGAGACATTAGCTTGCTAGCCCTGGCCTTCTTGAGCCCTTGGACCCCAGGTCCACACACAGCCCTTCTGGTAGACACCTCAAGCTCTCTAAGGTTTGGTTTAACATATAAGCCAAAGCATAATTGCCTGTACAGACCCTTCTTTCAATGCCCAGGGAGCTTGCCCTCTGTTCCCAGGCATGCAGACTTGTTCAGATAAATCCAAGTCCCTTCAGGTGCCCGGCTGCTGGTCTGCAAAGCTCCTCACTTCATGGCTGCTGGGGGAGACTGCCTGACTGCTTTAGGCTCTGGGCTTATATAGCTCCAGCCTGAGCCCGCTTCTGGTCAAGTGAGTATCTCGTTGTTCCCTGCGCCACCTGCAAGTGGCCTCGGGCTGCTTCCTCTCTTAAAGGAGCAGGTATACCCCGTATCCTTGCTGCAGTTATCAATAGGAGTTGTGAAATATACCAGTTAAATTTGCAGTTCTATACATTTTCATCACATATATGAGATTGTTCTGTGATTAGATATGCAACATATCCAGTGCAAGTTGTTAGACTCTACCCTCTTTCAGGTAACATTTAAATGTTGTTTCCTAGCATATCATTACTAAGAAGGCAACATTTTAAATATGCCAGGTTATTCATCTTCACTAAAAATAAATCTGACCTTAATTGGAAAATAAAAACCTAAGGGATGTTATTTAATTTTCAGCTTTGATGCTTTTGATAATTCATGTTTCAGACTTGAGTGAAAACTTTTGACTTTTCATGTATCAAGAGATTATTTATTATTTCATCCAATTGTATGTGATTTGAAAAAATATAAATTCAATGCTAACTATGTGCTTCCACAATGGCAATACCTGGAAAATACCAGTATGGGGAAAAAAAATTACCAAGTTATCCCTATAAGGTGCTATTCTTTGATCTGATTTAACTTTGTGACTAGGTGTTTGATTATCATTCTCAAGGCTGACCCCAAGTATTGTTGCCATTTTTATCTTCCTAATGGATAGTTGTAGTATGTTCTGTGTAGGAGTACTCGTTACAGGATGCCCACAGACTTTGACTAGTACATCATGCATCTTTCAATGTTCTTAATAATGTTGGCTTGAGAGTGCATATTACATCAATTTATCATCAGGTTCTTTTACTTCTTATTTGCTTCCAGGTGCAACTCAAGTGGTTTGTTAAATGTGGTCTATAAAACCTGGTGCAAGTTGGGTGAAGGACATATGAGAGACCTCTTTTCATTTACTGTATAGTCACTACACTCATGATCAGTTAGGGTGCTCCAGTTAATAGGCCAATTTGTCCTGAATTCTTCAAGTCAGGACTTCACGTTATCTCCTACTCTGTCAAAAACTGAGTTTATTGACCTTAAGGGAAAGGGCAGTCTCAGTCTTCAGTTTTATTTTGAGGAAATATTTCATTTTTATATACTTTTTTTTTTAGCAAGTTATTAGATGCCTAACCTATGCACGTGTCAGACTTCAATAAATTGAAATGTTTTGTATCAGATTCTGACCCTGCATTGCTCAAATTGAGTAGAAACCACTACTCCCTTTGAAATTATTGGTAATATTTGCATAATAAGTTATTGCCTAATATGCTAACAGTGAAGAGCCATGGACTATCTTTTCTTACTATATGTAGAAATAGAAGCCACCATAATGAGACCTAGATGTTGATTGGCCTGTTCTTGCTATACTGTTAAATAATTACAATGGTAAACAAGATGCCAACTCTTAACTGTAGGTAAATAGGTGTGCATAGATATAATCTCATGTGAACTGGAATTCAGTGTCAAATTTAGGCTGTATATAAATGTATACCATTGGTATTTAATTAACAGTACACCTACAAAAATTGATTAGATCCAGAAGCATCCTCTAAAAATTATATTTAAGATCAAGTTTTGGAAACTAAAAAAAATAGACTTTATTTAGTTGGTGAGATACATTAAAAATGCAGCATTACTGCACCAAATTGCTCAAGCTAATTACACTGCCTAAATTAAAGAATATTGCATCATATTTAGACAGAGAAACAGATTAAGCGAGAATAAATTTGATAACTGCTAAAGCATGGAGTTTTCCAGGATTATGTCTCATTGCTTAAATCTCTTTACTGCAGATGAGAAAAAATAGATTTAGTTATTAAAATAAGAGACAGCGAGAGAAAGAGACCGGCACTTTTTATCTTTGTATAGGACAAAATCATTTTGAGTATTTAGCCTCCAGCAAAGGCTACAAACTGAGTTTTCCTTGTTGTTGGGTTTATTTGTTTGTTTTTGTGCCAATACATTTTTAGTACAGTATATACATATGCAATCAGAAATGCATCTGAGTACAGAGCAGAGAATATGGCAGTGGCTGGTTCAGTGTATATCTACTTTCTAGAGTGATAAGGAAACATAACTTGTAAGAGAAACAAAACCATGTGAGGATTTCGTATGAAGACAGAAAGTTAATTATACTGCCTGCTATCATATAATGTTGCTATGTACCAGCGATTGGCGTATCAATACTGGATAAGAAGTACCAGTGAAGGATGCATGTTAAATACACATTTGATACATTTTTTGTATGGCATTATGGAATAATGCAAATGTAGCATACTCCTTTTCAAAAGACAGAATTTTGATATGTCAATAGTGCGATGAAAACACTCAAAACATTTTATAGCTTTGTATAGAGTTGCAGTTTGGGTTCTTTTTTTTTTCTCATTCCCATATTTACGCATAGTAACAAAAGTTAAATTTAAATTTAGAAAAGATATATTTTGTTGCTGCAAATCTGATTTACAAATTTTATCAAATAAGCTCACATTTGTAATTTTAACTGAGATATTCACATAACTAAAGTTATGTTCAATTATTACATTTAGATCAACCTAACCAAGATTAGGTTTATCAAACTGACCTGGCACTCAAGCTTTCTCAGGGCTTAAATTACCCTAAAAATGGCATGCCTGGTCTAAAGTTAGTTCACCTCAGGAGGGTGGCCTGGGTTAACCTCGTCTAAAATAGGTTAACTCAGCCTAACGAATGCCTGCATTCATTCACAGCATAGCCTCAGAGGCTGGGAAAGCTCAGCCACTCACCCCAACTCTGCCAACTCTGAGTCCTGGCAACAGATGCTGAATCCCAACAGCGGGCCTCTTGGTGTTGGGATCCAGCCAGGTCTCAGCAACCAGGGGTGCAGTTGTGATCTCCCAGACCCAGGTGTGTTTGTGAGGGATCATGGCTGCTGCAATCTCCAAGCAGCAGGGGTTTCTCATCCCCCACTCTCACCAAGGCTGGCAGACCAGACCTGCTGTGATCTCCCAGCCCTGGGGACTTCATGCACCCCCAGGGCATGGGAGCTTGCTTGTTGCTGGCTCCCCTGTGCCAAGACTATGATGTGATGATCTTTAATGTGCAATCCCACAATCAAGCCTTTTGCCACATGCATGTGGCATGGCAAGAGGCACAACTGTCATCATAATCTCATCATGCCATTACCTGCATGTGTAGGGGGGCCCTAAGAGTACTAAGAAGTTATGAGTCTAATAGATATTAATAGTTGTTGCAGAAGTTCAGAATTTGTTCTACACAGCTTCCAGCCATAAATCCAAATAATAGATATTTCGTTTTCTAATATGCATTTAGATACACTATATAGTTTAATAAATAGTCGGTGAATCTATACCTGTGCCCCACTGCACAGTCATTTAGTACTTGCTAAAGCCCACCGATACTGCACAGTCTGGTGCCAAACAGGACGATAACTTTTTCATAAAAGTTGTTTCATGGGAACAGTTTCATGGAGTACTTCTCAATATATCTACTTTGAAGTATGGTATTTTTAAACCCTTGTTGTCATGTTTTGATTCTGACATGTTAACCATAGCTTGTAGAGGGGGAGCATGCCTTATTAAGGTGTGTGGATCTGTAGAAAAATACTAATTTGTCTTCACTTGTTTTTTTCCAAAGAGGTCAGAATAAGCACTTTTTTCTAGGCAATGCATTTAATTATAGTATGTAGTATATTATGTGTAGAATTACTCCATTTTTCACAAATACCAAGTAGTCTTGCTCGATTTATTCTTAGCAGTCGCACATAATTCCTTTCTCATTTTCATGTACGTTATATCTCTTTGGAACTGACAGAACCACTGAAGTGAGAAACAGCAAGTGAGCTTTCTACTATTGCTAGCTCTGCTGCCAGCCTGCTGTTTCTTGAAGAAACTTGGATGCCCTGATTGCTGAAGTTGGCTGAACACAATGCTGTGGACTTGAGACACTGCAGATTGTCCATTTGCTGTTGCTGAGGAGCCTGACTATTGTTACTATGCATATTTAGTTACAATTTTTCTGTTCTTTGTCTCCACAATTTCTATTTATATTCCTTTGGAATGCACTGCCTTCAACTCTGGAAATGGCATCCTAGGTTCTATGATTTTTAGATTCCAGGGCCTGAGTTCATAGACAAATAGGCCATGAGGACATTGGACTTGGATGATTCTGCAGTCCTTGAACTGCCTGTTGTGCTTCCAATTTCTTTTCAGGGTATTATTTCTACTAGGGAACAGGTTGAAACGTCTTTGTGTTTATCAGAACCTTTTCTAAGCCTTTTGAAGACTCACTGTTCTTAGTCTCTCATCTTTCATTAGCCTCAAAAACAAACTAAGCAAATTAAATTATTATCTCTTCCCTTTGGTCCCTTCATTCTGTTCACATCCAAGTTCATCTTTGCTAATTGTCATAATTATTCGTGTTATGTATTTATAAATAGCGTAGATTGAGAATGTATGTTTCAGTTTCAATTGCACATATGCAAAACATTGCTGTTAGCTCTCTCATAGGAGACGGAACTAAGATGAAGTACCATTGGTTTCCATTCAGGTCTAGCAAAGCTTATAAGACAATATAATGAAGTAATAATAATAAAATTGATGGAGTAAGAAAACAAGAGATTGTTTTTAAACAACCTAGTAGTTGTTCAAAAGGATATTGAGATCAATTCTTATTGTAGATAAGGAACCAATGTTTGTTTTTTCTCATTAGAGCACATATAAAACACGGGTAATTTCAAGTAACCAGAAAAGAAAGAAATCAGTAACTAGTACAAGAGTCATTTTCCTGCAGTGTTTTGCTCATTCAGAAGAGCTGAGTACAGAAAGTGACAGTTTGTAACCAGTATAGCAGTGAACCAGATTTGTTCTTATTGGTCCACAAATTCATGGCTACTTACTCTATCTGCTCCTGAGGCAGCCATCTGTGTTACTTTGATGGGAAAACTTTCTAAACCAATAAATGATTTCCAGGCTGCAAGTAGGTTAGTCTATTCTGAATGTCTGTAAAGGTGCTTGGTTTCTTTGAATATTGTGTTGTTGGGAAAGAACTGGTAGTTGAAAGATAAGCTCCATGCACTTCATGAGCTACGTTCTACTGGGTAGCTTCTGTATCCCCCCTTTCCTGAGAAGGAAGCACTGCCTGCAGTCAGGCTTTTTGCTACTTTTCACTTAGCACCAAATCTTTCTCTAGCTGTAAGAGAACAGACCAAAGCTAACTGTTGTTGTTAGTAAAGATAATAATAGTTGTTAGTTTATGGTAATGGTTGGAGAGCTCAGGGGTCCTGTGTTCCGGGTTGTGACAGGCTCACACCTGGTACTGCTGCTCCAGTGTCACAGGCATGCCCTTTGCACCTGGTGACATCCCACCTGACCCACTCGCCTGCCAGGGTTTGATGCTCCGAGATGACTCTGCAAGCTCCTGGAAGTTCCCTATGGGTCGGATGTGATGGTAGTAATGCATTTTCTGTGGTGCTCCTCCTCCCCTACTCCCTACCCCTTTCCACTTAGGTGATATTTACTGTTGTTGTAACATCAGAGGCAATTGCCATGTGGGGCATCCCATGGTGTTAGGCTGTGGCTGGTATCCTTAGGGGTCCACTCACCTTGCTCATGCTAATACAGGGCTATGAAAAAATGTTAAGTAAATTGATAAAATGAAGGAAAAATGCCTTGGCTTGGTGGCCAGGCAGGGCACCGGTGCCTCACTGTCCTGAGTTTCTTTCCCCTTTTGGGGGTTTGAGTTACTTCAGGCTTTATGCCCCCTCACTTTCCTGATTGGGCCTCTTGGGTCCCTCATGAAGGCACCCTCTCCAGAAGATCCTTCCTGTGTTGGTGACGGGCCAGGTCTGGCTTTGCCTTGGGGTGGTTACCTTTGCGCCCCCATGAGGCCTGTGCTCACTCCCTGTTGGTGCTCCCTTCTTGTTGGTGAATCCCTGGTCCATGGGCATCACCAGTGGGCCTTTGCAGTTCGAATACTGCCTTGGAGAGCCCTTCCCTGGTTACCCCCTGTGGATGGCCCCTGGGTATCTGTAGCTGGAACTGTTGAACTCGGGCCTCAAGGAACTGTCCTCAGATGAGTGCTCAGCCCCTGGTGTGCTGCAGGTTGGACCTGGATCTGTGCTTCCTGCCATGGGGCTTGTTGGTGGCAGCTCCCCATCACTCCAGGTGGGCACTGTGCTCTCAGGTTCTCCCCAAGTCTTCCCTGGGCGGGATGCAGCTGACTCCTCAGCTCCTGCTTGGGGCACAGCCAGCCCCATGGAATGTGCAACCTGTGCCTTCTTGGTTTCCCCTGCAGCAGGGAGAGTGTTCAGGGCTCTGCTGGGGCTGAGAATAGCCAGGACCACTTCTGATCCCTCAGGTGCCATTCCCCCTTGCTCCTGTCTCCAGTGCATTTTTGGCCCATCACTTAGGGGCTCCAGGCCAATCAGAAGTGCACTTCTGGCTGGCATGGTGCTGGCTTGGCCATTTGTCTATGCTGTGGGCTGGGGGGTTGTTACACAGTTACCGTATTTCCTGTAGAAACCCCTCTCCTTTCTCCCTGTACAGGTATTTCATTCCTTCTGGCTATTCAGCTTTGTGGCAAGTAGGCCTTATTTTTTAAATGACGGTGCATTTCTAAGACTTGTTTCTTCTCTCACTGACCTCCACGCAGGAGGTGCTCTAATGCTTTCTGTCCCTATGATTACAAGGGACAAGGAGGAAAGGGAAGATGTTTGGAGGACAGCAGATATTAAAGTATTGATATGGTCATATACACTGTATTGGTCCCTTGCCCTGAAATTCACCTTATGTATTCTCCACAATCTTGGCTTTCAGTTCCACTAACTTAACTTTTGATTCTTGACTGATGCAGAGAGCTTCAGCTGAAAAAGAATATGCCATTATATTAAAATTATTTTTCTAAGTCTGCAAAGAGCTTGAAACAATAACTTTGAGGGGTAAATTTGTCCTGTTTATCTGAAACAGGACTACTGGATACTAGAATTTTGTGAATGTAGAATTTGGGGGTTTTTTTCAAGATATTATAAGATTTAGCATTTCTGCCATGTAGTCAACATTTCACTACAGCCAAAGATATAGCAACTGTTTGTGCATCTGTTCTCTTGGGACTTGCATGCCTCAGCATCTTGCTCTGTAGCTTTCCCTACAAGGAAGGATTTATTTATTCCATGGGAGTGCATGCTTCTTCTGCTTTGTGGACAGAGGCAGCTAGAGGTTTGAAAGCCAACTGCTCAAAAGAGCAATGAGAACCACAAGTTTAGGTTAACCAGCTGGGCTGCCTGGAGAAAAGCACAGTAGCTGAGGCCTGACATTCAGGCTGCTTATAAACTTCTCCTTTCCCCACTATGCTTGGCAAGTTAGAGACCCTGATTAGGGCCGTGTTGTAACTGGAGAGGCTGATTTGCCTGGGCCATCTGGAGTACATTAAAAAAAATCATTGGATATAATGGTTTCTGGAAAAAATGACAAAGTTTATTAATATATTCAAATATGAGCCATAGTTTTGCATTTTTAGGGGACATAGGTAGATGCAACTGGAGAACATTTCATGAAGATGCAAGATTTAAACATGGCACAGAATTAGCAGTTCTTGCCAAAGGATCTTACAGTTCAGAGAGATTGTCTACTTATACCATGCAGTAGGCGGAGCCATAGGTATGCAAAAACTTGAGAGAGTGAATAATGCAATTCAGGACTCAATACAGCTGTAATTAGGTATCTGGTTATCTATGTTGGGTAGTCAAAGGTGGGCAGATGTGGTGCTAGCCTTATCACTCCCTTGTCTGCCTCTGGCCACAGGCACTGGTGTACGTTAACTGTGCAAACTCAATACATCACTAGACTTGGGTGGACCTTCTGAAGTCATTCGGTGCACCTACATGTGCAATTAATGCGACGTGATAAACTCCAGAGCACACTGCTTCTGGGCACAGCATCTAATATAAACTTTGGACAGCAACACTTTGAGCCAGGTTGGAGCAGGCCTGGGCTGTCAGCAGGCCTGGGGGCTCAGCCCCAGGCTCCGGGTGTGGCAGCCAGTGGCAGAGGGGCTGGCTGAAAGTGCTGAAAGTGTGGAGCCGTGTGACTAGGCAGAAGTCAGGGGTCTGCCCCCCACTGCCTGGGATGACAGGGTGCAATTTATGGTTGTGGTCACTGGCTTTATGTATGTTTCATTGCAGTTAATTACTCCCCCATAAAACAGTATTGTTCTCAACTATTTGTTAGTTTGTACATGTTGCTAATTCAGAGCTACAGTTTGTTTTGAAGCATGAATTTGTATGACCAGCAATGCAGAGGTAAAAGTGGCAATTTGTCAATGCCTGTTGCTCCTAATTTTCTAGTTGTCTGCTTCATCATCTTTGTGTTCAGTTTACTGACACAGACAAGTTTCCATTACTGGTGGTACTAGAGTGGCAAAATTGTTGTGGGAGAAAACAAATTATTACATTCTTTTTCACGATTATTTATTTATTTGTATTGTGGTAGCATTTAGGAGCCCCAATTCCTAGCACCAAAATGGCCTTGTGCTAGGAACTAAACAAACACTACTAGAAAGACAAGTCCTTGTTCTAAAGTGTCTACTGTTCATAGCCTAGGCAGCTAACTTCTGATTCCATAAACTTTATTGTTGGTGTAACTCTTAAAAGGAAATATTTTTGTGGTGTTAAGTTAAGCTTTGATATGAACAGTTGAGTATTAGAGTAGAAAAGAACCATTAGCTCCTCCAAGTCATCCTTTATATGTAAGATTGCTCTGTGTGTGTGTCCCAAGTACACTAATGGCATGTCTATACTACCTCTGTGCCAAGCCTGGAAGTGCTCCTGTGAAGTGTATTGCCTACTGTGTGTGCCAAGTCCCCCAAATAAGACACTGTTGTTTACTTAGAGCAGGGGCCAGCGACCTTTTGCTGGCTCAAGCCAGAGCTTGAGCCCAAGCAGTGATTGCAGGCCAAAAGTCCCTGAAAAACTTCCAATTTGTGCACTTGTGTAATATTCCCTGTTTTAGGCTTAAGATTGTATCATAAGAAATGTAAGTACATAGGGCGGGTTAGAGGCTTTCTGCATCATCAAGTCTAGTATCCTGCTTTTATAGTTGCTAATCTAACTTCTGAAAAATTGCCATTCCAGAGCCTTAACCACAGCTACCATAAGCAATACACAATGAACAATGAAAAAAACCCAAGACAATCTTATGACATGCCATAGGTCAGTGCAAGAGAGATGAGGACACTGCCTGTACCTTACCACTTTAATAACAGGGAAGCAGTTGGTCAGCAGATGCTCATAAGATCCCAGGACAAAGACCATTCTCCATACTATGGGAAAAGGGAAAGACCTTTACCGCCTGTACCAATATGCCATAGTGGAAAGAAATCTTTGCTGACCTCAGACTTGCTCATTAATGTGACTCTGAGTAAGATTCTTCAGCCAGAAACATTTGGGTTTTCTAAGTACAAGCAGATATATCAGTGCACCTCTAAACAGTACCCTACGCCAGCCTTAGCCAGCATGCACATGCCAGTGCCTAAGGGAAAGGCAGGAGGGGAATCATAAACACCAAAAACAAAGAAAAAAAAAAGTTAGTAGCAGTCAGGGGACAGGGATGGGGCAAGAAAACTTTCTGGCCCAAACTGGTAAACAGCAAAATCCCTGAGGCACAGAATTACCAAACACCTTCTATACAACCAGAGCTACCTTTGTACCTCGACACGGGGACTGCAAACATGACTCCATATCACAGAGGCTGGTTGCTGAGCCAGAATTCCTTGTTGAGCCAGACTATCCTATTCTTTAACATATCCAGTCTAAAATTAGAGTGATTCATGCTCTTCCCCCAAACCTCCTTGCTTAAAAAAGCATTGCAAATCTTCTCTCACCCTAGAGCTAGAATAGTCCAATCTAAATTTATCCATAGTCATTTGATTTGGTGCCAGTGTTGCTTCTTAGCCTAAAGAGCTCTTCCCCTTTCCTAATTGACACCCCACAAATGCCACTGAATTTGGGATCCCCCCATCTTTTACATTAACAGTTTTGCAGACATTTGAGCGAGGCAAAGTAGTGTTTAAAATAGCCTTAATTTGCCTTTAAAAACTGATATGGATTGCAATCACATATCTGTAATAAATATGTTTTTAATATGCTGCTTTTCTGATTTATAATACTGATTATGATTTGATTTCTCTGTTAATTTTATTTTTTTCTATGAACGACTTTACTTCACATATTGTCATTCATAATGTGCACAGTTATTTTGACATACCAAGCCATTACGTTTTACACTGGACTCACTGGTGACCTTATTTAAAAAAAAAAGAAAAAGGAAATTTGTTCATTTTAACAAAATGGCCCGGACTTTGTCTATACTTTGGACAATTAAAGCAGCATAATCCTGCTGTACTTTTTTAATTAAAAAAGAAAACTATTTGGTTGTCAGATCCTCTGACCTACACTGAAAACTTATTCCCATTTATTGGGAGATATTAATAATGCAGTACAGTATATGTCTCAATTGGCTACTTAGCAACTGTGCTTTCTTTCCAACATTACCAGAGTTTTAAATTCTCAATAGAGGTTACAATAACTACAGCTAATTAAATTTTTAAATTATAATTTAGCACAAAGGTATCCCAGGCTTTATATACTGTTGCTCCATTAATGCTTGGAACTAATGGATAATTCACTAAATTTGGAAAATCAAATCTTTGATTCTCAAGGTAATATTAATAATATTCAGTCACTAGAAATTGGATTATTCTTGAGATCATGTTAAAGTCATGGCAACATGGTCTTTTCTTTACAAATGTAATTTAGTCTTATGAGAAAGTAATCTTGTTAAAATATTGTCAGGTTAATTGAAATTGATTTGTATTTACTAAACAGAGTGAATGCTAATCAAATATCAGGCTTAGACATTTTGCTGGTAAGTTTAAGTCTTTGATAGATTCCTATTAGTCTTCCACAAAATGATTCATTAAGTCTGTGGAAAGATAAACAAACTGGAACTTCTTCAGGGCTAAATGATCCTTTCTTGTCCTTTCCCCAAAATTAAATAAAAATGAACTATAAAGTAGATTACCATCTATTGTAAAATGGGTTTTTTACTGGTATCTAAGAGCATTTATCCGTGTATATACTGTGTGGGTTTTTTGATTTCACAGGTTTGCTACTCTCTACTCTTTGTAACAATCTTAATATCTATGTAAACAAAATTCAAATGTAAGCTCTCTATATAGGAGCAAATACAAAGATGGATAAATACAAACACAAGACATATTTCCTTTTACCTAATGCATTTAACAGCATAAGAATTTCAGGGCTTATCAGCAGCAATGATTCCCTGAAGGCACATTTTTTTATACAGTAAAATAGAAAATAATACCTAGAAAAGCTGAACCAAAACCCAGCATAATCAAGGATTTTTTGGAATATTTCATCATCTTTAGTTAACCTGCTCCCTCATCTGGACACAAATCTAAAGAAGTCAGTCATTTGGGAATAAACTACCTTTCTGGATATGTGAATGTTTTTGTGATTGGAAAAATGTTAATTTGTTTTCAAAAAGCAATGCAAGAAAGAGAGAAATAGCAATGTTGTTAGCTGGACTCACCAGGTTCTTGGCTCCTACACAATGAATTTTTTCAACTGTCACATCCTAGGTAACAGTGTAA
>NW_017729031.1:16402941-16415754 GCF_001723915.1 Gavialis gangeticus
CCTCATGCCTTACAATATTCATTAGCAGATTTCCCTGTTTATGACTGATAATATGTGGTAATGGTTATGGGTTACTAACAGATGTAACCACTGAAATGAATTAGAATGAAAACGTATTTTACAGCATGCCCCACTGGGGAGATTCACAGTATGCACACGCACTTAAAGCACATTTTATTTTCTTTCAACAGAAAACTTTTCTTTACGGACTATGGGAATGTTGCCAAAGTTGAGAGATGTGACATGGATGGGATGAACAGGACAAGGATAGTAGAATCTAAAATTGAGCAGCCAACTGCTCTCGCATTGGACCTGATCAATAAATATCTGTACTGGGTAGACTCATATCTGGATTATGTAGAAGTTGTTGACTATCATGGAAGAAACAGGCATACAATAATTCGAGGACGACAAGTAAGTATTGAATGGAAGATTCAGCTAATACAATAAAAAGCAATGGTATCAATATGGATGTATCAATTTATAGTAGTATGGATTTGTTTTGGTTCAAGAGAGGTAATAATGTGCTTAGCCATATATTCTACATTATGTGCCAGTTAGTCCCTTTAGCAGTTTGTGATCTATATTCATGCAGTGCCTCTCAGGAGGCACAGAAAATATAACAGAATCATGGGTGCGGAAGAAAGCACAAAAGGAAATAGATAGGTGATAACTTCAGCAGTAGGATATTATATTCAGCTAATGGACCCAGTGAAGAGGGGATATATATCATCAAGGATATTGTGAAGAGAGAATTAAGAAGGGAGAGGAGGTAGCATTACCACCTTACGAAGGAGAGGGAGAGGGTAGTGGACATGCAGCCTGATAATGTCAGAGAAGGAAGGGACAACTGGTGAAATGAGTTCCCCTCTCCAGGTCAGCTTAGATTCACATAGGTTCATGCCATATTCACACTTGAGGGAATAACAGTCTTTCTATTGATTTGAGTTTTGGGTCTATATCCTTAAAGCTTGGGATTGAATAAATGCACTGGGCATCAGCTGAAGACAGTGATGGATATACTAAGGCTGAATCTGCTGCTGCTACTCTGGTTGTGACTGAGGAGAGGAAAGTCTCTGTGGCAGCCTAGACAGCAAGCTGGAGACGTGGTGGGATAGTAAGCAGGTCAAATAGTCCCTGTGGCATCTTCAGGGGCTTGAGATGCAATTTCCTGATCTCTCGTAGACATCTAGTTTTATCTCAGTTTAAGATAACTCTAATGTACACAGAGTAGATAGTGAGAATAAATGCTTTCTGATATAAATTACTGCAGTAAAGGTAACCAAGCTGCTACTAGGCCTTGAAATTAAACTGAAGTCCATTTCAAGGGCAGCAGGATAATATAACTTTGATTTGTAAAATATGCATGTATGGCATGTGATGCAGGGAAGAGAAAAGAGCAGCCTGAGTAGCCTGGATAAGAAGAGGATACCGGATTTTTCATTTTTTTTCCCAGGAAAATGGATTTACTATACCCATTTGCCAATTGCATTGGAAAGGAGGATGTTGTACGTTTTGATCCTTTATGTTTTGGTGCTGATATTTTCTGATTCTGAGAAGTCAGGTTGCAGATCATAGAAATAACTGACACACACTGTACAGGATTGATCTAAGAAAGTAAATTAAAGCAATAGCAACTACATTTTGACCTATTTTCTCTCTTCCTATTATCTGTGAAGCTCAGATGTTAGATAATAGTTCTAAAAGGAGGTTCAGATGTTCATGCTAACCAAGAATTAAGAGACTAAAAGCTAATGCAGGGTGGGAGGGTGGGTGGAGGGAGGTGCCCAAAAGTTAGACCAATATTGTGGTTTATTAAAGGTGCATGAAGAAGGTGCAGGCTGTTAATTACCTTGGTCCACTCAAAGGCCAAATTTTAAATTTGGTTACTTCATTGGGTGTTGTCTCTGCTTATGACAAAGATGAATTTGAAGTGAGTTTCTGTGAAACTGTTAGCATTACTGTGAGTCTTAAGAAGAAAAAAGGAAATTATATTACCAGATCAATGGGAATTTGAAAATACATTTAAGGTTAGAAAATGCATTTGATAAACTATGGAAGAAGGAGTTGTTTTTATTTTGAACTCCTCTAGAGATTCCTGTTTATCAGATACAAACAAGCATTTTCACTGGCATTATTTTTAAATATTTAGAGCCTGATTTGGTAAATAAAACTGAGGTGAAGTGATATTGTATTGCATATAATCTCTTTGGCCTTTACGGACCTACTTTTTATATGCATGATACTAAGGAAGCAGCACAGACAGCTAAAATAACACCCACAGGGATGCGTAAAAAAAAAAATCATAAAATGCATCATAAAAGTAGTCATATTATTCCAGCTAAATAAGAATAGTAGCCCACATTGGACATAAATGAATAATCAAACTTTAAAATATTGACAACTGAGTGGGGTAGGAGGGGGAAAGAGAGATCATTTAGCAGAGTAGAACTTTCTCTCTCTCTCTCGAGTTTCTCTTTCAGTATTAAACATTTACAAAGGTTAGTAAAAGGCTGACATTGTACCAGAAGTCACTCTTCTCTTTAGGGCATAGTATCACAGGTGCATCATTGTTTTCTTTGTTATTTTCTTCTTCTTTGCTATTGTTTGATTAAATCTTGTTGCATTTTCTTCAGAAAAAAGCTCCCATTGACTTAAATTAGAGCTTTGACTAAGTAACATCTGAATATGGAGGCCAAGATTAATCCAGCGGGAATCATTTTGAGAAATAGACAGGATTTTAGATGCACAACTTAAGGGCTTACACAAAAGTGTTTGTGAACGAGCATAAAATAGTTTAATGAATGTTTTTAGTGAAAAAATGATTGATTAATAAAAGTTTCAGTTTAGACATATCTGCCAACATATTTCTTTTGTTTGTTCACTTTTTAAAGTATATTCAATGAATTGTTTTGCATTTTTATAGCTTAATAGATTAATCACAAACAGGCTTTGGAGTATTGGATGTTTGATATTCAAGCTGTGTTTGATAATTGAAATTGGTTAGTTAACTAAGTATAATTTCTGTTCCTTGATTGAATGAGTGCACCCACACACATCTGGTGTGACTACTATGAATACAAATTTGAAATTCATATTTTGAAGCATTTCTGCCAGTAAAACTCTGTCACATAATTGTTCCCCAAAAGCTGACACAGAGAGAGTACCAACATGGCCAAACTAAACATATTTTAAAAATTAAGAATATATTAACAGAAAGCATTTTGCAGAAGAATTTTATCACATCTAATTAAACTATGACTTAATAAACTACAAGCAAGGGGGTTTTGGTGATATATTTCATTGGACCAATAGTTGGGAGAGACTATACAGCTGGTCCAACCAAAGATCTCTCTCTCTCTCTCTCTCTCTCTCTCTCTCTCACACACACACACACACACACACACACACACACACTCCCCTCAAAAAAACTTGCTTCTCTTTTTTTCCTGGATCTTTTTGGCTACAACAGCTCTCAAATAAACTAGAAATGGAGTCATCTTCATGTGAGCATATATGATCATTCTGTAAAATGAAAATAACCTTTTACTAGTCTCTCCTTTATCACTTTATTATGATATACAAGCGCTAGTGTTGTGTGCATGATGTGCAAATGTAGTTCTCACACTGGGGAATTTGCCATCTAAGAGACAGATACAGACCAAACAGGATAAGCTGGAACTCTCAGAGAAGAAATGAACTTAGAATAATAAATATTTTTGAGAGAGAGAAGGATTTGAGGGTGATATCTTTTATTGGACCAACAGTATAAAGTTAGAATAAAGTTACCATGTTTATTAATCTTTGGGAGCATATAGAAATCTGTTGGGGTAGCAGACTTAGAGAGTAGTGGAAGTATTTTTCCTTGAAGTTGGTATGAGAATGATATAGTTTCATATAGTTTCATAGATTTAGGGTCGGAAGGGACCTAGTAGATCTTCTAGCCCGACCCCCCGCCAGGGCGGGAGAACAACAAAACCCCAAAACAAGAAATGGGACTCAAATGAGTCCAGCCAGGTAGGCATCCAGCCTCTTCTTAAAGACCCCCAGGGTAGGGGCCAGCACCACTTCCCTTGGAAGTTGGTTCCAGCTCCTAGCCGCCCTAACTGTGAAGTAGTTTTTGCGGATGTCCAATCTATACCTCCTCTCCATCAACTTGTGCCCATTACTCCTTGTTATGCCAGCGGGCGCTAGGGGAAACAGCGTCTCCCCCAAACCCTTCTGGTCCCCCCTAGTGAGTCTATAGACAGTCACCAGGTCCCCCCTTAGCCTTCTCTTGTGGAGGCTGAATAGGTTCAGGTCCCGCAGTCTCTCACTGTAGGGTCTGCCCTGTTGTCCCCGGATCATGCGGGTGGCCCTCCTCTGGACCCTCTCCATGTTGTCCACATCCCTCTTGAAATGGGGCGCACAGAACTGGACACAATACTCCAGCTGTGGCCTGACCAGCGTCGCGTAGAGGGGGAGGATCACCTCCTTGGCTCTACTCGAGATGCACCTGTGGATGCACGACAAGGTCCGGTTAGCCCTGCCAACCATGACCTCGCATTGTCGGCCCATGTTCATCTTGGAGTCAATAATGATAATATGATAATACTTTCCAGTTCCAGAGTGCATACCGGTGTAGGATTCTTCCCAAGTTCTTTATAGTATTTGATGTCAAAGACTTCTCTATTGGCGTCATCAATATAGTTTTGATGGTTGAGGATGACTATAGCTTCACCTTTGTCCATTAATTGATTACTGTTTTGTTGTTGGATCTTAGGGGCTGCATGGCTTTCTCTCTAACAGAGAGAGGTTGTTATGGTCCTGGCTTTTTTGAGAATGGCATTGTTAGCTTTCTGCCTAAAGTAGTTGATGTAGTTGTCCATTGTGTGGTTACTTCCTCTGGATGGTGTCCAGTCCCATGTTCTGTTACTGTTGTTTTCTCAGTTGTGACAGGAGGGTTGTCAGGAGTGGTTGTAGAAGTATTCTTTCAGACAGAGTATGCAGAAGAATTCTTCTGATTCTCTGCATATTTGTATCTTATCTGGTTGTTTCTCAGGGCAATAGTTCAGGCCTTTGGAAAGTAGAGATTTATCAAAGTGGGACAGGATATTTTAAATACTCTTTTTTTTTTAATTTATCCTGGTGAAGCCCTTGCTTTACTATTGAATATCTGATTAAAGTGAAGTGGAATCTACTTATGATTTAGACTCAGCTCAGTTTTTTTACAAATATTTATTGACTTTTCTAAAAACTATTTCAGTTACATAACTCAGTATGTAAATATCACAGTGTGGCATTATAATTGGACTTGAATCAAGTTCCTTTCTTTTTTCTCTTTTCAGGCAAGGCATCTTTATGGTTTGACAATATTTGAAAATTATTTGTATGCAATTAATTCCGATAACTTCAACGTTCTACGTATAAACAGATATAACGGCACAGATACTCAGACATTAATTAGACTTGAAAAAGCAAAAGAGATCCGTGTGTACCAGAAAAAAATACAACCAACAGGTAAACTAAAATTTCTTCTTTATGATGTAGACCTCTTTAAGCCATATTAAACCATTGTGTAACAACATTGAAATTATTGAAACTTTTAAGTCAAGGCTTTAGTTGTCCTTTGTATTGCTGGAAATAATTTTGATGTAGAACCCCCCTGTTGTGCTTACAGAATTTTCCAACAGAATAGTTTTCAATCAGAAAATGCTGATTAGAAAGAATCAAACCATTCTGTGGGAATGTGTCAGTTCTGATGAAACTTTGGATAAATGCCAGGCAGCTGCAGCTACCTGCCTTGTTTCCATCAGATCATTTGCTAGACTTCCTATTTTTCCATGTCCTTAATCTCCTTTATCCCTTGACATTTCACCTGGAGGGCTGTTTGATAACCTAGGTTCCTACTCTTTCTGGATCCATTAAGCTAGGAGGGTTAACACTTCATGGGATTCCCAGATCTCTGAGATTTCCAGCCTAATAGGCTGCAGAGGAGCAAAGCTTCCTTGGCTTATTGAGATGCTGTGGGATATTGTCTTTAGGTATGAGAAATCCAGGGTTTACCAACTGGCCAACTCAAGGAGACCCCTGGTTGTCAGTTTTCCCAGCTTGCAGGCTGTTGTGTGGCAGCAGCCTTGGAAGCCACTGGGCTGAAGATTTTTTGCACCCCTCCCACCCTCCTCAATCTATGTGGGATTCCAGGGAACCCAAGAAACTTTGTCTGCCCACTTGAAGGCAGTTAACAAGTCAAATTTGAAACCAACCTTTTACGGCAGGGGAGACGAAGGGTGGGAGGATTTTTGTTTTCCTTCTAATTCAGAACTGTTTTTGTTCTGATTCAATGTGAAAAAAAATTAACCCTCAAAAAGGGGGTGGGAGGGAGAAGAACACAATAAATTCCATTGCCATTCTCATTCTCATTATGGACCTGATACAACATATCATGTATGCTCAAAAGGCCATAGAAATTGTAGGAGGTTTGGATGTATAAGCATTACAAGGGGAAAATGTACAAAATGATAGTTTTCCCAACAAGAGCTTTTTGATACGACTCAAAATAATACACACTAGAATTATTGCTACAGCTTTTCTTACAGGAACAGTGATGCATGAGCTGTGTGAACCAAATGAACTTTATTATATAGACAGTGTCATGTCAAAAAAATAACCTCTAAAGCTGCATCAGGCTTGGACTTGATGTATATTATTGAATGAACTGATTTTCACCCTATACTTAAGGACATTGATCTGTAGATTTCAGCTCACGAAGAATGCTGCAAAGAAACCTATTGGTATAGGCTGACCTTTTTGTATACATTTGAGGTTCCAAGAGGTTGAGTACACAATATATATGATTACAGTGCATTTTTGTTACCTCCCTTATGATTATGCTGTATATTCCCATGCCCTTTGTTACACTATGCCATTTATTTTGTTCTGAATGGTTTTGTTTGCTTTTTAAAGATTTGGTTGTATATGCAGTCTCAGTTGGGTTACATTTCTGTTGCACATTTGGAACGTTGCTCTTGTACAATATTTTGTTCACAGGGAAGGGGAAAGTCTCAAAAGTTTGGGGGACAAAAGAAACAGACTTTTAGCTAAATTATGATGATCAGCAGTCACAGAGTTGGATCAGAGGGTGAAATTAAACCACACAAAGCCAACATTAATCCATTCTACCTACAGGGTATATATATGAATGTGATTTACTGTGGAGCTGACTAATTAGCTATGCAGTAAAGTGTCACCATCTACACCTGTGCCCATATTAGGGCACAGTAAATTAATTAACTCCACTGTAGGACAAGTACTGTCCTACAGAGGAGTAGTTACATGCACCAAAATTCACATGTAGATGGTGACCAGAGCTGGCTGGAGCGTGACGGCACTACAGTATGGGGCTTGCCTGCTGGCTAGCCCCTCACTGTAGCAACCTTTCCACAGCATGTTGAGCTAGGGAGAAGCAGTCCCAGGCTGGCTGGCTGACCCCAGGAGGGGACTTGGCCAAAATGATTTCTTGAAGCAGATATTAAACAACAACTTTTGCTGAAAAAATGCAATATTGGTCAGGTAATAGGCTATAGAGTACAACAAGCATAGCAAGAAACTTACCACCCTTAAGAGGTCCAGCAAGGGTGTACCAGTTCACCTCAGCTTCACCCTGGCACTGGCCCTGGTTATGTAACTAGTCACAGCTGCTCTGTCATGTTCATCATGGTTTTTAGTTGAGCAACATTAACTTTAGTAGCATTTTAATGGTATACAACATCTAATCCTACCTTCTTAAACAGTGAGAAAATGTCTCTTACCAACATGCTGGTAATTTTCTATTTGCCACCTTTCTGAGGGGACCTCATCCTGGTGCTTTGAAAAGTTCTGTCAGGTGCAAAGTACTCCCAGTCTCTCATCTCTATTAAATTCCCAACCTCTTGGCTAACTGTCTAATCAACCAAAGAGCCGGGGAAGTTAGGTCATGCCTGCATCAGAAGCAGTCATCCCTTAGCACTGCTTTTTCTTTGAGGTCCCACCTGTGAAATTCAGTCTTTGATATCAACCATTGCAGCTTACAGATTAATTATTGAACATAACAAGCTATAACAAGTATTAACACAAAGGCCAAAATAATTGGCACAAAGGTTATAATCACTATTGAATGTAAAATCAAATTTAGTATTTCCATTGGCTGTTGGTGACTATATAAGGACATTTTTTCACTATAGCTATTAGTTGTTGGATAATAGTTTAATACTGATTCATGTATATACTCACATACCCATGTTTTATTCTGACTAAAACATCTTGGGCCTTAAGATGTTGGACCTAAAAGTCTATTACTTGGGGCTATATCGATTTCTTTAACACTTCAAAATTCTCCCTAAATTCACGGGACTTACACTAGGCATAGCCATCTTTATAATGTACTATGTTAAGAGGTGTGCCAACAATTCTATACTTTCCTTAACTGACACTTTTGAAATCCATATATACAACTTGCAGATTTGATTTGTACAAATCAGGTTTTATTATTAACAATTCATTTACCATAATTGCTCCAAAAACAAAATGGTGCATAGTGAGAGAATTTAAAGAAACTTTGACTAAAGTTTAATTTTCACATTAAGCTTAGACAAGTAGGTTTGATAGCTGGATATTTCCAGATGACACAACCATTCATCAAGAGTTTCTTGACAGTCATCCAGTAGATGAGTCTGATAAGTCCCATCAGTGTAATTAAAATTATTTCCCTATGGTGGCAAGGGGAGGGGATCACATATGCCAGCATTGAATAGGGGGTGACCCACAGTTGTCAGCATTTGAAGGGTGATTTAATAACATCTGTTCCCATACCCAGAATCAGCCCCTGCAAAACAGAAAGCTAAATTTAATTCCAAAGGCCCATTATTCATCCATGGGTATTTACACACCCGATATTCCAGTTTTCCTGAGTGAGTTGGAAGGTTTCAAATCCTAAATCTGATATGCTGAATTTGATTTTGAGTTCATCTACAACATGCATATTTTCTCTGACAAATTTTGGGCGGGTCTTTTTACATGTTTAATGGGGTCCATTAACTGAATATCTTTCCCAGGATACTCATTTATTTTCTATGCATTTGTCTGTAGAGTCCAACACCCCTGCCAGTACTCTGATTTCTCGCTTTTATCCCAGACAATATACTAAGTTCACCTTTTCCTTCTGCTCTTGCCTATCCATACCTATACGCTACAAACTGTGAGCTCACTTTATAGCTTTCAAGATAATTCCCTTTCAGAAGTGGCATTCACAAAAAGCACAGCCCTCTTCTTAGCCTAGTTTCAAATCTGGCAAATTACATGTACTTATGAAAGTTCAGGGACTTGATGGGCAGGATCTACCGATAGATCAGTGTGAGGGGGAAAGGAGTCTAGGAGAGCTGGTTGTATTTTAAAGAAACCTTACTGAGGAATGAACTGTCCTAATGCACAGGAAGATTATCAAATATGGTAGAAGAACAGCTTGGCTTAGCAAGGAAATCTTCAGTGAGCTTATGGAAGTGGAGACCTAGATAAATTATTAGGAAGGAGTATAAGAGTATTACCTGGGCATGCAGGGATGAAATCAGGAAGGCCAAAGCATACTTGGAGTTGCAGCTATCAAGGGATGTGAAAGGTAACAAGAAAGGTTCCTACAAGTATGTCAGCAACAAGAGGAAGATCAAGGAAAGTGTTGGTCATTTACTAAATGTGAGAGGCAGGCTAGTGATAGGTGATGCAGAAAAGACTGAAGTACTCAATGCCTTTTTCACTTCAGTCTTCACAGGCAAGGTCAGCTCCCAGACTACTGCACCTGGCAGCACAGTTTGGGGAGGAGGTAAGCAGCCAACAGCAGCAAAAGAATACATTAGGGACTATTAGGAAAGCTGGACATGTAGGGGCCATACATGATGAACTGAGGGTGCTGAGGGAGTTGGCTGATGTATTTGCAGAGTCTGGCTATCATGTTTGAAAACTCATGGTGAATGCAAAAAGTCCCAGATGATTGGAAAGGGGCAAATATAGTGTCTATTTTTAAGAAAGGGAAGAAGAAAGATCTAGGGAACTACAGATTGGTTAGCCTCACCTCAGTCCCTCAAAAAATTGTGGAACAAGTCCTCAAGGAATCCATTTCTAAGCACATTTGAGAAGAAGAAGGTGATTAGGAACAGTCAGCATGGATTCACCAAGCATAAGTCATGCCTGACCAACCTGATTGTCTTCTATGGTGAGATGACTGGCTCTGCAGATGTGGAGAGAGCTGTGGACATGATATACCTTAACTTCAACAAGGCTGGATACAATCTCTCGCAACATTCTTGCAAGCAAGCTAAGGAAATACGGGTTGGATGAATGGACTGTAATGTTGATAGAAACTTATTTGGATTCTTGGGCTTAGAGGGTGGTAGGCAGTGACTCGATGTCTAGTTCACAACCAGTCTAAAGTAGAGTGTTCCAGAGGTTTGGTACTGGGGCTGGTTTTCTTCAGTATTTTCATCAATGATCTGGAAGTTGAGATGGATTGCACCCTCAGCAATTCTGCAAATGACACCAAGATGGAGGGAGTAGTAGATACACTGGAGGATAGGGCTAGGATTCAGAGATTGGAAGATTGGATTCAGAGAAAGAAGACTGGGCCATTAGATTCAATACAGAGAAGTGCAAAGTCCTACACTTAGGACAGAACAATCCCATGCACCAGTAGAAGCCGGGGACCAGCTGGCTAAGCAGCAGCTCTGCAGAAAAGGACTTGAGGGTTACAGTGGATAATAAGATGATTATGAGCCAACAGTGTGCCCTTTTTGTGGAGAAGGCTAACAGCATACTGAGGTGCATTAGTAGGAGAGTTGCCAGCAGATCAATGGAAGTGACTCTTCCCCTATTTTCAGCATTGGTGAGGCCACATTTGGAGTACTGTTTCTAGTTTTGGAGTCCCCACTACAGAAGAGTCCAGTGGAGGGAAACAAAAATGGTAGGAGACTGGGGCACATGACTTCTGAGGAGTCACTGAGAGAACTAGGCCTATTTAGTCTGGAGAAGAGAAGAATGAGAGAGGATTTAATAGCAGCCTTCAACTACAAGAAGAGTGGTTACAGAAAGGATGGAGCTAGACTGTTCTCAGTGGTGGTAGATGGCAGAAGAAGGAGCAGTTGTCTCAAGCTGCAGCCAGGCAATTTAGGTTAGATATTTGGAAACACTTTCTCACTAAGAAGGTAATAAAGCACTGGAACAGTTTGGCTCGAGAGAAGGTAGAATCTCCGTCCTTGGATGGTTTTAAGAACTGGCTAGACAAAGCCTTGGCTAGGATGATCTAGTTGGGGATGGTCTTGCCTTGAGCTACATGACCTCCTGAGGTCCGTTCCAACCCTAATTTTCTATGATTCTATAATATCATTCAGTGTTCAGAGACTTAGGATTATACCCCTCCCAATCACCATTTAAGTTCACATGCATCCTTGTTTTCCTTTTGTTTCATTATGTATAACACTCCAATATAGGCTGATCTCTTGCAAAAGAGAGTCCATCGAGACTCATCTAGCAACACTCACATGACCATTGTCTTTATTAACAGTAGTGGGGGGGAAGTGGTAAAATGGCAGTCGTGCAGATATGACCAGGTATAATCTCTTTTGGTCAATTATTTAATTATTATTTAATTATGTAATGTAACGTCTGGATCCTGTTTTGGGAATATACCATTAATTTATAAAGGGACCCCATTAACTGGCCAATGTATTTAATTTTCTCATGCCCAAATTAAGTGGTCTCAGTTATTATCAATGGGGCATTATCATTCCACAGTTACCTTGGCAGTATTAGGTAACAATTGATGCTGTTCTTTGGAAGCCCTTCTTCAGCACCACTATACCTAGGGTAACCATCTGTCCTGGATTGCCCAGGGCAGTCCTGGATTTCAGAAGCCAGTTCCAGGCAGCCAGTGAAAATTAAAATGAGCATTTTGGGCACAGGACATGGAGGGAGAATGGCAGGAGCTGTGAAGTAGGCAGCCCTACGGTTAACACAAAGTGTTACTTCACTGGCGATTGTTTAATATCTGTGAAGTAAAGAACATTGGTTCATTAATAGGCCATTGACTCCCTGCAGCAGTGGAAGGGGAAGGGGGAGCAAGGAAAGGGTAGGCAGGGAGCATCCTAGATTTCATATTAGTCACCATAACTATACCAGATATTGGTCTCATAGTCACAATATCTTGAGTTACAAACTTCTATTGGCCATATGTGATTCAGAAGACAACTGTGATGGGAGGCCTAGGGCTCCTGTCACTTTGAGGGGAGAAAATGCTGCAGTTGGGTCCCAGGGCAGCTAAATAAAGGCTAGCTGTGAGAACACAGGTAGCCAGGAGTCCCTGTAGCTGAGGAAGGGAGCTACATAAAAAAAAGGGGGAACACCTATAGTTAGTTTAGAGACTACTGCCTAGAATAGACTGGCTGTAGGAGCAATGGCAGCCAGGAGACCAGCTAGCTAATAGGGGACTGGCTGCTAGCAGACAGCCAGGTGGCAAGCTGCAGGCTGCTGAGCTAAGCCCTAGCTGAGACAGCCAGCAAACTATCAGCAACAAGAAGGAAACACTTGTGGGGAGCTGCAAGGCCACATGACTGGATAGAGAAGGGCTTAGAAGGTAGATAAAGCCAGTGCTTGAGAGCAGGCGGGGCGGTCAGGTCCTGCAGGCTGAAAGGGAAGGAGCTTCTGAACATGGAGGCTGCAAGAGACTTCCTGGCTTACTTGAGAGGCCCTGAACAAACAAGATGCCCACAGCCTACAGGTAAGTAGGACCCAGTATGCGGGGGGGGGGGGGGG
>NW_017729031.1:16415764-16425868 GCF_001723915.1 Gavialis gangeticus
GGTGGTTCAGCCAGAAAGCTGAGGATACAACCCAGAAAGGAGAAGTTTTGTTATGTATGGCTAGGGATCTGGGGCCTTTGTTGGGACCCAGTGTAGAGATAGTTTTCTATTTCAGCCATAGGACTTTATTATTGAGCTGTAGTCAATACCCCTGGTTTAGGTTTGGGTCTAGAGCAGAGGTTTGGAGGTTCCAGCCATGCCTGAGGAGCACGTGATTGCTTTGAGCCTGGCCGGGGGGGGGCTCAAATAGCAAGAGGATTAGAGAAAGTATCAGGGACCCATAGCCTGAAAAGGATGAAAACCACAGTCAGGGACATCAGCCTAGAAAGCTAAAGACCAGGGGCCAAGCAGCCCAGTAGAGTGAATTCTGGGGCCAGGACCCCAGAGTGAGAGACAAAGACCAGGGGCACAGAGATGGATAACATATGGCTGGAGTCCAGAAGCTAGGTGCAGGACAGTGGGTCTTGGCTAAGGGATCAGCCACAGTAGAGGGGCAGAAACAGAAGGATAATGCCCCAACAAGGGAGTAAAGGCCTGAGGCAGCCTGGTGTCCTGAGGCAGCCTGGTGGCCTGAGGCAGCCTGGTGTCCCACTTGAGTAATAATGTGTAACACCTGCAAGGCACAAGCATGACTGTAGGGGAGGTCATAGGCTGTGAATAGTCCATAAGACAATAGGTGCCTTGCAGTATATATGAGCCAGGAGGGCCTATCTACTGGAGGACCAGGTTTGGGCTACTGGGATCCAGGAGGAGATCCACGAGTGAAGGAGGGACAAGAATGTGTTCTAGAACCCTTGGGCTTTATGACTCTTGAATGATCTAATAATTGCATCAAGGCATGGCAGGACAGAGTGGAAGGGAGGGTACCTAGAACCAGAGTAAGGCAGTAGCAGTTTGGCCATCCAGAGGCGTCACAGCTGCCCCCAGGGCCTGGTCCAGCTACAACAATGTGCTGGTCTTTTTCTTCTTATGGTTCCATTTTCCTCTTTGGGCCTGCAGTTGGGGGCTCTAACTTGGTGATATTCTACTGGTGGTAGCCATGAGAGACTGTTCCCTTCTATCCCTGGTTTTTTATGCCTTGTAAGTCAGAGAGCAGCTTGTGCATTCTCTTACTCTATTTATACTTCTGTGTCTCTTTTCCTCTAACTGTAATGATTTTTCTGACAATGCTTCCTTGTTATTAATGGCAATTCCCAGTGTAACAGAAGATAACAGAGGATGTTTGCCTTCTTCCTGATCAGAATATAGGCTCACAATCAGTAGTCACTGGCTCCGAGAGCTCTGAGTCAAAGGCACAGAACTGTCTCACTCCCGTTACGAGTCTGTCTCTCTGAGGAGAAGGGACTTGATGAAAAAGAGCTTTGGGACTAGGCATTGTATAATATCTGTGATTGAGAACACACAATGCAGCAGTAAATTGGTCATTTTTATAGGTTACTGCATAAAGTGACTTTGGCAAGAATTTACTGTCCATTGGAAGCCACAGCAAAAATATATTGGTTAAGTTTGGTCTGTTCAGACACCTTAGCTTCACCCAGACTCTGGCCTTGTTACATGACTGTCACTGACCCTGTTTATGTAGCTACTCACCTTTGTGGATATCTTCTGTCTGGCTTATAATGATTTCTTCCGTAGCAACCTTTTAACGGCTACTCACAGAATAATGCAAACAGCAAGTGAATATATCTACCCAAAAGGCTGGTAATTTTCCAAGGGTGCCTCATCTGGTTATTTGGATCTTTTGGCTACAGCTGGGCTCTTCAACCCACTAATGCCTTTCTAGGGCATCATTTAAATACATTTTTAAAAAGCCTTCTTTTTGATGTATTACTCTCATTCATTCTTCTTCTGTCTAAAGTCTCAACATGTTGGTGCATATAATTATCTTGTTTAAAGGATTTCAAGCATGCTGTTTTTCATTTGTTGTAGTCAGAAGCCATGCATGTGAAGAAGACCCATATGGATTGCCAGGGGGATGTTCACACATCTGTCTGCTCAGCAGCAGCTACAAAACACGGACTTGTCGTTGCAGGACTGGCTTCATTTTGGGAAGTGATGGCAAGTCATGCAAAAGTATGTTGTTAATATCAAACACTTTGCCAGCAGCTAATATTTTACAGCAGAGTTCTGAGTATTAATTAACATCATCAATAACAATAGAAGAAGCATGAGATGTTATTAGGTAAAATTTGCTTGTAATATGTACCTGCTGCTGGTTTTCTCACGTACACCTTTTTATACCATTTGACTAGCATAGATTAAGTCTATGGAGGGAGGTCAACTAAACGTGCGGTATCATTAAAGTAAAAAAAAAAAAATCCTCCTAATTTTTATTCAATGATTTTTACTCTCTGAATATAGCATGTGCTTGCATAATACTTGAGTACTGTAACACATCGTGTAAGTCACTATTAATTTCTACCCACACTTCCTACTCTTGAGGAGTCCTGCTGTGTAAGTAAGAAATGCAAGGTTAGGTTTTGCCTATGTTAGTGTTTGAGGGAGTAGTCAATGTGAGCAGCATAAGACCTTTCTAGGACTTCAGCTAAACACTTTGGACTGAACACATGCATAATACTAGTAGTAATAATAATGATAATAATAAAGAGAACTACTTCAAGGCATTTAGATGCCAATATATTTTGATACATATATGGGATTTAAAGGGAAGCTCTTGTGCTTTTGGACATTGGCCATGAGTAATAAGCATGTAATGAAGTATTCAAGCAAGTAATGCATTATTTCTCTCCTCCTTTCAATGTAATTAAATATAGTCACTGCTTATAAATGTAAGCCAAACTTATATGGTTAACCAATCCATCCAAAAATTCCAAAACATTCCTTAGAAAGTGTTGCCACATTTTTTTTTATCTTACACTTATAACAGAGATTTACAGCATATTCATAATATGAAGGGGAGTATCTAAGGAACTAACAATGTCTCCAGTACAAGCGAGGACTTCCGATATTCTGGGCTTGTTTTGAAATTAATGTTCCCAAGTTGCAAGTTACAAAATCTGCTGCAAAATATGAAATAATATGAGTGGCAGTTGTGTTTTATACCTCATCTTGGAAGAATAATTTGTGTCAATTCTTAGTACTGTACCACATGGGAGAAAGTTACTGTAATCTTTGCTTTGTTTCTGACAGTCTTCAGATGAAGGATTTTGAATGGTCGTTTTGAATTTGCTGAAGTTTACAGTATTGTCAGATTTAATGAATGCCATAGTCAATGTCTTCAATAGACTCAATAGTTCTTAATGAATTGTAAAATTAAACACCTACAATATTATAAATGCCTATTTCACGCTGGCTACAAAGTTATCCTATGATCTGTCATGTTTTTGCAACATAGACTGTTACAGACAAAAGAATGATTAATTAGAAATAACTTAATCACAGAAGTAATTTGTGTTTTAATTAGGGTAATGTAAGTAGCTAGCCTTGAGTTTAGAATATTTGAGAGTTTAATTTTTGATAGTGTATAAAAAAAACCTCAGTAATTGTGCCAGTTAATTAAACAGTGGCATTATGCAGTGTAAAGAAGATTAGGCAGCATTGGTTGTTTATGTTTGTAATCTTTCTTTTGCAGGACCAAAGAATGAGTTGTTTCTGTTTTATGGTAAGGGACGCCCAGGAATCATACGGGGAATGGACCTGAATGCCAAAGTAGCAGATGAATACATGATCCCCATAGAAAATCTGGTCAACCCTCGTGCTCTGGACTTCCATGCAGAGACCAATTACATCTACTTTGCTGATACTACCAGCTTCTTGATTGGGCGACAGAAAATTGATGGCAAAGAGCGTGAGACAATCTTGAAAGATGGTAGGTGATGTGAAGTAATACCAGCAACAAAAATATCTTATTAATGAGGGAGTAAACTGATCTGTGTGGACCCCAGACCAATCAAACTCTCATTCTCAACCAGAGGCCAAAGGAAACCTTTGTAAAGTTGGAAAAGTTTAATTTCTTTTTCCCATTACTTTCTTATTATTTTCTAGTTTCAGCAAGGCAATTTTGTTATTATCCATATATTCTATACTTTGAAAATCCAGGTGCAGATCCTAACATACTTTTGTGTTAAGTCCATAAAAAGAAAAGTAATATCAGTGGAATAAAAGTTTTATAAATTCTGCTAGATTAAATTGCCTAAAACTGGCAGGCATCCTGCTGGATTCCCAGGTGAAAGAAAAACCTCTAAAAGGACCAGTACAACCTCTTAATTGACAGGGAGCTGAAGAAGAGGCACAGCCCAAAATAGCAACTGTCCAGAGTACGAAGCAGGTGTTCTGAATCAACACCCACAGCTAGTGGGACTTCATTTTAGTTTTAAGTATAATCCAAAATATTCTGTATTTGATTCTCAATTTCATTTGAAATGCATTCAGACTAAGCAGAAGACATGCAACACATTGATAGCCATTGCATCATCTTAATTCACATTGAATTAATCTTAAATCTTAAATCAGGCCTGTGCAAATAGGGAACTATTCGATTCAGATTCAGCTGATGCAGATGACGGTGCTTCAGTTCAGATATTTGAATCTCTTTTTTGATTGAATTTGGCTGAATCAGCTTCGCAAGATTCAGACAGATTTGGAGATTCAGCCATAGAGTATAATGGGGAATCAATGAAACATCTATAACTTTGTTGCTGTTTGGTTGATTTGGATGAAACTTGCAGGATTGATAGCCTCTGATGAGGGCATGAAGTTTGCCAAATTTCAAGGTGATAGGTGCAGGGTTTCTGGGAATCTGCACCTCAAATCCTGAAAGCAAAACTCATGTCACCTGTGCATGTGAAGCCACAGTGGGGTGAAAACTGCAGGGATGGTAGCTCTTGCTGAAGCCACAAAGTCTGTCATGTTTTAAGGAGATAGGGTTTGGGGGAAACTGCACCTCAAACTGTTTGCAAGCAAAACTTATGACAGGCAACACTGTGTGTGTGTTAAGGCACGGGGGGTGAAAACTGCAGGCCTGCTAGGCCGTGCTGTGGCCACAAAGCCTGCAATCTTTCAAGGAGAAAGGTGCAGGGGGAGTCTGGGTTCTGGGGCCCTGTACCTCTGACTGCTAACAGGCAAAACTCATGACATGGGTGCTTGTGCAACTGTGTTTGTCTTGGGGCATGGGGGTGGGAGGAAAACTACTGCAGGCCTGGCTGCTAGGCCCTGCTGTGGCCATGAAGCCTGCCAGCTGTGTATGTCTTAGGGCATGGGGGGGGAGGTGAAAAAACTACTGCAGGCCTGCCAGACCCTGCTGTGGCCATGAAGCCTGCCAGTTGTCAAGGAGATAGGTGCAGGGGGGTTCTAGGGCCCTGCACCTCTGGTTGCTAACAGGCAAAACTTGTAACATGGGTGCTTGTGCAACTGTGTCTGTCTTGGGGCACGCGGGGGGGGGGAGGGGTCGGGAAAACTACTGCAGGCGTGGCTGCTAGGGCCTGCTGTGGCCACAAAGTCTGACAGCTGTCAAGGAGATAGGTGGAGGGGGAGTCTGGGTTGTGGGGCTACAGGCAGGCAAAACTCATGACATAGGTGGGTGACACTGTGTGTGTGTGTGTGTGTGTGTGTGTGTGTGTTCATTCAGGTACGCCCTTCCTGCCACTGCGGCCTCTGCACAACATGGCAGTGTGCCCCAATGAGGCCTCCTCTTCCCCTACAGCCTCAGCCGGGTCCACCACTGTAAATGGTGGCAGGTCAAAGTAACTTATCTGGCTCAATACCAATAGCACTAGCAGCATCAAAGGTACCCAAACTGAATTGTCAGGCCCTTCTTTGCTCTCAAATAGGAGCACCTAGTGCATCATTTCTGTTAGATATGCCTTCACTGTGTGATTTTGTGTGTGTGTGTGTGTGTGTATTTGTGTTCAGGTGCACCCTTCCTGGCACTGGGGCCTCTGCACAACATGGCAGTGTGCCCCAGTGAGGATTGCTCCCCATACAGCCTCATCTCAGTCCACCACTGTAAATGGTGGCAGGTCAAAATAATGTAGATGACTCAGTAGTCAGCACCAGTAGCACTAGCAGGCTCTAAAATAGCTACTGAACTGTCACAAAGCCTTTCTTTTTATAAAAGAATTGACAGCAAGAAGTAAAGATATTGTGTTGGATATATGTTACTCATGGTGTGTGATGGCATATGAAAAATGGAAAAGTTAGAGAAATATATCTTAGGAAGCTTTTGAGTTGAAAAATCCTTTGTCAGGCTGAGGAAGTACCTGCAGTTGGTGTGGGGTGGTGGGGAAAGGGGGATGTAGCAACGCAGGTAAAAATGCAAAGGTATCCGGGATGTCAAATGTCCGGCAGATTGCACATATATATGCTATGTTGTGTTCTTCTTTGATCTCGTCTGAATCTAAATGTGTGACTGACTGATTAGTTCTTTTGTTCTTCTGTGTTGTCTCTAGTCTGTATGTAAACTATTAAAACTAAATATAACTAATAATAGTAATAACTAATGTAATAACTATACAAAATCATCTTCTATGTGTGTGTGAGTGTGTGTGTGCAATTTGTGTTTCCCTGCACAGTGATGGATTACACTGCCAGGGAAACCACTAACACTGAGCTTTCTTTTTTAAAAGTATTGCAAAAAAAAGAGAACAAATATAAATGGAAAGAAATGAATTGGATAAGTATTAAGTAAAGAGATTCTAAGCTAATCTAAACTATATCCGATCCAATCCTTTCTAAGAACAAAAAGGAGCAGGCAACTGACTGACTAGGAAGCAAGCCAGGCAGTCCAGTACCTTTCTGATGCTGTTGCTCATTCAGATCCAGCTCACAAAAGGCACAGCAAGCCTGCAGACACAGGTTTTTATGCTGTTTCTATGCCCCTCCCCCCCAGACACTGTGACTGGAAGGGCAGTCAAAGACCAATCACACTCACTGGCCAGCTAGAGATGTCAGTCTCCCCCCACCACTCCCCTGCCCCACTGTGCTCCCCCTCCCTCTTTTAAGTTTCTGTTTCCCCATAAAGACTGCCCTCTGAATCTCTGAATCGCCAAATCTTTTCCAAATCTTTTCTGAATTGATTTGGAGGCTCCAAATTGATTTGGAAAGTTTTAAGCTTCTAGTGATTCAATTTGGATTCAGAGATTCAGCCTTTGAATCGGGCTGAATCTTCTGTGAAACAAATTGTGAACTGAAGCTTTGCACAGCCCTATGGAATAGGATAGGTCAGCAGAACTGTTACCTGAATTTATGACACTATCATGGTATCTCAGGGCTTTCATATGACATTATCATGGTGTCTCAGGACTATCATGACACTATCATGATGTCTCATGGTATCTCAGGCCTAAGGAGAAAATACACTTATCTAATATTCATGTAAAGCTTTAACTGCTGCTGTCCTGGGCACCCGTGTTGACACTGGACCTGCGAGCAGCTGACTCTGGCTTGCACTACTTTGGAGTTTATTGTGTCATATTAATTTAATATGTAGATGCACCCATTATACCCAAATATCTAAGGGACCCCCCTTAGGCAGGATCAATAAAATATTGCAATCCTTAGAGTTTTTTGTGTAGTCTCTGGTTTTCTTGCTTTTGTATTTTTTGAGGTTTTTAATTTCATTTTATTGGTAGTTTTGTTAACTTCATTGTGGGGTTGGCAAGTCAGTCAATTGACTGGTGAAATATTGTCAATTGACCCATCAAATGACTGCATATTTTTGGCCAGCCAAAGATTATAGCAGTTTTACCCAAAAATGGGTGGGGGGGGAGGTTGTAGTTTTCTTGACAGAGATATGACTTTTTATTGTTTTCTGGCACAATTCTTAATGGAAAATTTGTGTTATTTCTGTGTAATATTTGAAGCTATTGGTAATTTGTTACAATTTTTTACTAATATTTGACCAAACTTTAAAGTTCAATTAAACTCAATAAAGTTCAATTAAACTTTAAAGTTTAATGAACTTTAAAGTTCAGTGAAGTTCAATAGACTGAACTTTATTTGACTGATAAATACCCAACCCTAGTTTACTGTAGAATTCAAGTATTTACACTTTGTGGATTAATGGAGTAGATCAATATGTAAGTGTTGTGTCAGTCTTGCTGTGCTGGAAAGGCTTTCAGAAAGAGGAGTTTTCCAGTGTCTTCTAAATTTATTCTGACTAAATTAGCCTAAGATGCTCAGGACATTTTCCCACATAAAGAGGTCCCTTTCAGTAAGAATTTTGTCCCCAGCTTTCATAGACATTATTTTGTGTGCTATCCTTTTATTTTATGACACCAAGAGATTCAGACATGGGGGAGGGTAGATGACGTTATATTTGTAGGCAGATATTGGGTTACAGTAGGACTATTTGAACAGCTATTGCTGATACATTACACTTCTGAAATTACTCGTGCAGTCATGGTGAGCCACTAGTTCTCTGGTAGCTGGGAAGATTGGTGAACTTGTATTTATAATTTGGAAACTATGAGATTGAAATAGAAGGCCAGAAATGTTTGTCTTCACATCTATGACATGTATAAGTTACTACCCACCTCAAAATGATATTCAATCTAAAGATAAAATGTTGCTTTGTATCGGAAATGATGTATTGTTAAACAATATAAATCCTTCCCTAACAAGCATCTAAATTTAAAATATTGTACTTGTTTTCTATCATTCCTAGCATTTAATTTACCCAGGATTTTTAAAGAGATCTTTGTAATGTTTGTACTGTAATTTTCAACAGTGAGAAATAGACTTTTGAAAACATGCAATTTAATAGTAAATAAGCAATATGTGAATTGTAGCTTTATTAATAGTATATCATTATTATTGTTTCTGGTACTTTTAACGACAAATAAAAAAAAATCTCATTCCCTGCCCTTAGGTGTTTACAGTCTGTTAGAACTCCATATAGTTTCATGAGTTTGAAGCATGTTTAAAGAACACTTGTCAATGTATTTTTCATGATTTTAAAAATTAATATGGCCTCTGGCAATATCACCTCAACTTTTTATTCTTGTCAGATACCATAAATTTAGCAGAGATGTATTGGATCAGTGCTTAGATGGGAACTACTAAAAAAAATGGATGTTTCAGGTGGTGTTTTAATGCAGAGCACTTTAGGAACATTATAGTGTTAGGGGGCGTTGTGGTCCTATTGGTATTATTTCTTAGATTACAGGTTTTTACAGTTTGTACATGATATTTTTTGCAAGAATAAGTATATGATCCTAAGCAATATTATAGCTCATGTAATTATAGTCTTGCCTACATAAGTGCTTGATCCTACAAGCACTGAGTGTGCATTGAGAATACAGAGCACTGTGCAGTATTGGAGATTTATTTCCCCAATCGTTTTCAGTTGAAATTCTTTATTCTTCACATTCTGTAAGAAATTGTATGTAGTGTAGTGATAATTATTTGAGATGTCATAGTAAATTTCATCTGAGAATGAGCTGAATAAGTGATACCTTTGTAAGCAGCAGAATGGAAACTACACAGGGTTCCAAACTTAGAATATAAACCCATTTTCACATACTCAGAATTAGGGCCTAATTAAATGCTGAAAAAATATATATCCACAAGAAATTAAAGGAGAATTTAAGAACTGTTAAGATAGACCTCCCATGATTAGTAATGTGTGGAGTTTATAAGTCCTCCTGGTTAGGCTGGAGCTCTAATTTTACCCATCTTTGTTACCTTAGGGTGGTTTAGTGTCATTCTGAGAATTATAAGGTTCCTGAGTTGCCGCAGGGTGCTCCTGACACAGGACACAAACTGGTCGAATTGGTTTGGGACCCCTGCTGCTCAGTCAGGTGTCTGTACATTTCTGCCTTCCTTGTCATCTTCCTGAATCCTGTCACTCTCTCAAGGAACCAACTTACCTTTTTCCACACACTCTTGGCATATGTAGTGCTCTGGGTCAAGATTCAGTGGGGGTCTACTACAGACCCCCCAACCAAGAGGAGGAGCTGGACAGGGAATTTTCAGGCCAGCTTGCAGAGGCACTAAAATCAAGGGATGTAGTGGTCATGGGCGATTTTAATTACCCAGACATCTGCTGGGAGGAGCAGTCAGCCGGGACGGACCGCTCCAGGAGGTTTCTGGCTGAGATGCAGGACCTCCACTTGATTCAGGAGGTGCACAGTCCCACCAGAGGAG
>NW_017729031.1:16426984-16446223 GCF_001723915.1 Gavialis gangeticus
GGCTAGGAGCTGGAACCAACTTCCAAGGGAAGTGGTGCTGGCCCCTACCCTGGGGGTCTTTAAGAAGAGGCTGGATGCCTACCTGGCTGGACTCATTTGAGTCCCGTTTCTTGTTTTGGGGTTTTGTTGTTCTCCCGCCCTGGCGGGGGGTCGGGCTAGAAGATCTACTAGGTCCCTTCCAACCCTAAATCTATGAATCTATGAATATGGGCAGTGCCATAGGAGGGGGTCAATGGCCTCTACTTCTTCTTAGAAAGTTTCCCTGGGGCAATTGGGTCAAATCCCTCCCTGTACCTCCATGCCCTCACTGCGAGTACTCGGTGCACTATCAACCAACTCAAGTCCCTGTGGTCCTTGTGGATGTCCTTGTGGAAGAACTGGTTCCAGATGGCTTGGCAGTCCCCATTGGGAAGTGTGTCCATGGTTGATAGCCTTTCTCTGTTTCTGACTGCCTTCTGTATCTTTCTGTGGTTGGACATAGTCTCCGGGCTTTCCTTCTGTATCCCATACTCACTCCAGAACTCTTTCAGGACCCTGTAGAGCCAGAGTTGCTCCATCATCCACCGTCTCTCATTGGTTGGTGTGTACACCCCCACCATCTCAGGTGACCTGCAAAAAACTTTACTAAACAGGCTGTTTTGGTCTCTGGCCCAGGTGCCAGCTTGCAAATCTAGCTCATGTACCATGCCTGCAGGAACAGGTGGATATCTGGCATCCCCCAGCCTATTTATTTTTGTACAGAGTCTTCCTTACCACCTTCTCCATTCTGTGCATGATACACTTTGCAGGGGATGTGAGGTACAGATAGGCAGGTGCTTTTGCTAACATTGAGCTTGGTCCCCGCTGCCACTTTGGGTGTCAGTGCAAGAAATACATGCCCTCTTGCCATGTTTAACATGTATGGCCAATACTTGTCATGTGCTGTATGCAGCACGTTAGCTCCGGGACTCACAGCACACATAGGGAGATCATAGGGTGCAGACTGCCTTTAATGTGAGATCTGGACCCGGAGCTGCACATTGCACAGGGGTCCAGGGCACAGGCTCCATGCGGCACCCTCAACCAACCCCTGTGCTGCCTGCAGCACCTTATCCAGCTGCACACCATGGACACTAGTACACTCCCTGTGCTGGCTCCATGTGGTGTGTGCACAGCGAGCCCTGGCACATGTTGCACGTGGCATGCGGGCTGGACGCAGTGCCATGATTGCTGCACCAGGGAGTTGGTCCCAGACCAGCCTGCAAACTGGCATATAAGGCTGAATGACTTTAACGTCCCTGACCTACACATTTCTGTATCCAGACTTACTCTAAACCTAAATCCTTTAACCACATATCAACAAGTCAGTTGCTTAGGACAAATATACCTTTTCCCAAAGTTTATTTTGCATGTGCTACCATGACACCAAGACAAATCATCCTCCTTTGAGTTAAAATAACAGTAATTTCATCTGTGTATTCTTTTTATTAATCCATGCCTCTTCTCACTGCTGCTCTACCTGGACATCGATACAGAGGGCATTTATAAGGGACAGAGTAGCTGTAAAAACATCAGTCTGTATTCTAGCTGTGATTCTCATTAGTCACAATAGTCACTCTACCTTTCCCTTTCATTTCTATTAAAAATATGAAATATCAATTTTCAAGTTAAGGATGTCATGAAGGCTTGTTGCGCTGGAATTCTATTGTTTCACATATACGTATCATACTGTTTTAGGTGTCTTAGTATTATATCTTAAATTTAATTTACTTTTTAAACATGATTTAAAGGAAATTAATACAAAAATAAGAAAATGGGGGAAATATAATGATAGAAAAAAATATTAAAATTGTAAAGGATTTGAAGCCATGGTGGTTCTCTTAACATGATAATAAATCTATAGGTGTTATAGAATCATGCTCAGTGAAAGGTTGTAAGATGTTTTATCATGTTACAGCTGCACTGAGATTGTAATGGCTCCTTTTACAGATTCCTTTATTGCATTTCAAGTATTTAGCAGCTTAATCAAATTAATATCCATTTATTGGGTTAAATTGTAGCACTTTATCTTAGCATATTGTTTAAGTTAATTAAATTTATCATGTAGTGGATTTCTATAAGCAGGAAGATTTTCTATCCTGCTCAGGATAAAGGAGAGACCCACTGGGCTGTGTTGTGGAGACTGGGAGAGACTGATTTATAGCAGAAATAGATAATAAGTGTTTCTGGTATGAGAAAATGGGCTGTATGAAGAGTATGCTCTGAAAGGGAAAAAAGTTGGTATACTGCACATGATGAAATAACCTTCAGACTAACTGAAGTGATGAAACTTAATACACGGCACTCTGTTAACAGGTATACCTCCTCCTCCCTCCAAGCTTGATAAAATTTATTGATTAGAGAGAAAAAAGTTGCAGCGGTAAAAGACAGAATATTATGAAACATACTGACTGTGTATGCAAAGAAAAAACACTCTTCTTACAGCAATTATTATTTTTTATTTTGTTATCAGATCTGCATCTAAACCTGTACATTAAATAGGATCATAAAGAAGTTAGGCTGGAAAGGACCTCATGAGGTAATCTAGTCCAGCCCCTTGCCCATGGCAGGATCATCCCTACTAAACTATCCCAGCCAAGTGTTTGTCTAACCTGCTTTTGAAAGTTTCCAGTGATGGAGAATCTGCAACTTCTTTAAATAGCCTGTTCCAATGCCTGACCATCCTTAAAGTCATAAAGTTCCTCCTAATCACCAACTTAAATTTCCCCTGCTCCTAGTTCTGTTCTCTACAACCACAGAGAAAAGCTCATCTTCATCCTCTATCACCCTTCAGATATATGCGGTGGGCATTTCCAGGGGGTGCACGGCCACTCTCAGAGGGTGCATGTGCACCTGTGTGCACCCTCTATACATTGCCAATGAAACTGCCCATGTCCCTCTTGAATTGTGGGACCCAAAAGTGAACGCAGAACTCCGGATGAGGCTTCACTAGTGCTGATGAGAGTGGAAGAATCACTTTTCTTGATTTGCAAGTCACGCTTAGGATACTGTTGGCTTTTTTTTCCAACAAGAGCACCCTGTTGGCTCATATTCAGTTAATGGTCCACCATAAGCCCCAGGTCCTTTTCTGTAGTATTGCTACCTAACTAGTTAGCCCTAGTGCATGTGGTTATTCTATCCCAAGTGCAGGACTTTGCACTTCTGTTTGTTGAATCCCATCTCACTGATTGCAAACCATTTCTCCTGCCTTTGCAGGTAATTCTGGATCCTAACCCTACTCTTCTAAATGTCTTCAATTCCACCCAATCCCATCATCCACATCATTAATGAGGATGTTGAACAATATCAGACCCAGGACAGACCCCTGGGGAATCCCATTTGATATCTCCTCCCAACTAGGTATTGAGCCATTCAAGACTGATTGCAGAGTACAATTATCCAACCAGTTATGTATCCACTGTACAGCACTTTCATCTAGTCAGTAATAACCTAGCTTGTTAATGAGAATGTTGTGGGGGGAAGTGTAAAAAGCCTTGCTAAAGTCAAGGTATATCACATCTGCTGCTCTCCCCGCATCCACAGAGCCTGTCAGTTCAGCATAGAAGGAAGTCAGATTGGTTAGGCATGGCTTGCTCTTGGGTAATCCATTCTGACTGTTCCTGATCATTTTGTTTTCCTCTAGGTATTTCACAATGGATTTCTTGAGTACCTGCTTTATGATTTTTCCAGGTACAAAGGTCAAGCTGACTTGCCTGTAATTCCCCTGACCCTCCTTCTTCCCCTTCTTAAATCTGGACACTATATTTGCTGTTTTACAGTCATATTGGACCTCTCCCAACCTCCATGAGTTCTCAAAAAGGATAACCAATGGCTCCAAATTTATCTCAGCCACATTCCCCTAGTACTCTCAAATGCAACCCATCCAGCCGTGCCAACGTGACAGCATCTAGCTTCTCTGAGTAATCCCTCACCTGTTTTGCCATTACAAGGCTGTTTGTCTCCTTTCCTGTCTCTGCTGCCAACTACTCTTTAACTGATAGCTGCCGTTATTTGTGAAACTAAAATAAAAAGGGCATTAAATACTTCAGTCTTCGTTAAAACGTCTATGACCAGACTGCCTTCCACATAGAATATATGGTCTTCCTCTTACTTTTACTACACCTGTAGAATCTCTTTTTATTGCTGTTTATGTCCCTTCCCTGCTGCATCTCAAGTTGTGCCTTGGCCTTCCTAATTTTCTCCCTGCATGGCCATGAAATACTCTTAAACTCTTCCTTACTACTGTGACAAAGTTTCCACTTTTTATAGGATTATTTTTTTGAATCTCAACTCCTTGGAGAGATCATTATCTAGCTAAGCTGGTCTCTTGTTGCACTTCCCATATTTCCATTGCATCAGGATGGTTTGCCACTGTGCCTTTAAGACAGCCTCCTTAAAGTACCACCAGCTCTCCTGGACTCTTTTTCCCCTCAAAGATGCTTCCCCAGGGATCCTGTCCACCAGGCCCCTGAGTTTGTTGAAGTTTGCTTTTCTGAAGTCCAGAATATCCTTATTCTGGTGCTCTCCTTCCTTCCTCTCCTTGGGATCTTGAAATGTATCATTTTGTGTTCACTGTCACCCAAGTTACCTTCCTCCTTCACATTCTCAACCAATTCCACCCTGTTCATGAGCACTAATTGGAAAATAGCTTTCCCCCTTGTTGGCCTTTCTACTAGCTGAATCAAAAATTAGCCCCAACACACTCCAGGAATTTGCTGGACTGCTTGTACACTGCTGTTTGCCTCCCAGCAGATGTCCAATAATTAAAGTCCCCCATGAAAACCAAGTCCTGTGATTTGGAAGATTCTGTCACTTGTTTCAATAACATGTTCTGTGTGGTCAGAGAGTATATTTTGGTCTGTGCTTCTGCAGTGACTAGCAAAATTAGAGCTTGTCCTATAACTGGGTCTTAATGTATAGTCACATGTTTGCTTGCAACATTTACAAATCATTGGAATGCTGCCATGTATTAAAGTAAGTGCATGTCTAAAGATGTATTATCTGATAAATCTTGCAATAATCCTTTCCTAAAAGAGAGCAATTTTCCAACTTCAAGATGGCATTTAACACCTGGTAAACTGCTTGAATGTGTGTTTGCTCATGTTTTCATCAATGAACTGGAAGATGGGATGGAGTGCGCCCTTAGCAAGTTTGCTGATGACATCAAGCTGAAGGAAGTATACTAGAGGGTAGGATTAGGATTCAGAGACATACATCCTCAACAAATTGGAGGATCGGAGCAACAGAAATCTCATGAGATTCAAGTATGAGAAGTACAAAGCCCTGCACTTAGGATGCAACAATCCCATGCACTGATACAGGTTGGTAACCATCTGACTAAGCAGCAGCTGTGAAAAAGGGACCCGGAGGTTACAGTGGACAATAAGCTGAATATGAGTCAGCAGTGTGCCCTTGTTGCAAAGAAGGCTAGTGGAATATTGGGCTGCATTAGTAAGGGCATTTCCAGCAAATCAAGGGAAGTGATTCTTCCCTGTATCTGTAATTGGTGAGGCTTCATCAGGAGTACTGTTTTCAGTTTTGGGTCCTCCACTACAGACTGGACCCTCTCTAATTTGTCCACATCCTGTGGGGCTGGTTAGGGGTTTGGGACACAGGACTAAGAGGCTAAGGGAACTGGGCTTATTTAGTATGGAGAAGAGAAGACCAACAGGAGAGTTAATAGCAGCCTTGGACTTCCTGAAGGGTGGTTCCAAAGAGATGCATAAATGTTAGGGTCAGAAGGGACCTCAGTAGGTCTTGTCCAGTCTCCTTTTGAAGACCCCCAAGGTAGGGGAGAGCACCACCTCTTTTGGAAGCCAATTCCAGATTCTGGCAACCATTATTGTGAAGAAGTTCTTTCTAATGTTCAGCCTAGATCTGCTCTCCATCAATTTGTGGCCATTGCTCCTATTTACTCCAGGGGTTGCCCTAGTAAATAAAGAATCTCCTATTCCTTGCTACCTTACTTTCTTGCATGTTAATTTACAAGAACAGAAAGAGATACTGTATCAAAGGCCTTCTTAAAATCAAGGTAGATGACATCTACATCGACTCCTGCATCTAAGCATTTTGTGACCTGGTAATAAGAAGAAACAAGTTTAGTCGGGCAGGATCTACCTGCAATGAATCCATACTGATTTCCTTTCAGCATTATTTCCCCTGCTGGACTCCCACAAATGTGATCCTTAATGATTTTTTCCAGAGTTTTCCCAGAGGTGAGACTAACTGGTTTATAATTTCCTGGTTCCTCCCTGCTCCCATTCTAGAAAATAGGGACCACATTGGCACTTTTCCAGTCCATGAGTGCTTGAACAGCCATGCCAGTGGTTCTGCAATGACACTAGCCAATTCCTTCAGCACCCTTGGATGAAGTTCATCCAGGCCCGCTGATTTGAACAGATCCAGCCCCTCCAAGTGCCCCTTCCCTAACTCTGCACTAACAGTTGGTGGGCTGGTGTCCCTCCTGTGTCTGTCTGTGATCTAATCAAGAGCTTTGTCTTGGTCTGTGTCTAGGAATACAGAGGCAAAGGGCTCATTGAAGAGCTCAGCTTTGTCCCCCTGCTCTGTCACCAATTGCCCTAGTTTGTCCTGTAGGGGTGCTATGCTACCCTGCACCTTCTTTTTGCTCCCTATATACCCAAAGAAGGACTTTTGTTGTCCTTAATTTTTGTCATCAGCCTAAGTTCTAATCCTGCTTTGGTCTTCCTAACTGATTCCCTGCAAGTGCAAACCAGGGAGGTATACTCCTCCTTGGTAGCTACCCCCCATTTCCACAGGCTGTATACTTCTTTCTTTGCCCTTAGGCTTTCCTGGACTTCCCTGTTCAGACAGGAGGGCTTCTTTGTCCCCTTTTATGTGCAATGGGATGGTCTCCTTCAGTTTCTGTAGGATTGCTCCCTTGAGGAATGACCACCCTTCTTGGACCCCCATTTTGCCAATGCTCTTGAGCTTTAACACCTCACTAACTAATCCCCTGAGCACACTGAAGTTAACATTTCTGAAGTCTAGCACTTCAGTCCTGCTGGTTAGTTTACCCACCCTTCGCTGGATAGTGAATTCAGTCAATCGATGGTCACTATCCTCTAGGTTACCTTGTACCTGCAGATTCTACACGAGATCAGCCCCTGTAGCTAACACCAAGTCCAGCAAGGCATTTCACTTGGTGGGATTGTAAACCTCCTGCATTAGGTGGAGGTCCTGTATGCAGGTTAAGAACCTACCTGAGCGCTTAGATTTTGCTGACTGCTCCTCCCAGCAGATGTCAGGGTGACTTAGGTCACCCATGACAACCATCTCTCTTGACCATATAGCCTCTGAGAGCCATCTGGAAAATTCCAGGAATAGCTCATCTTCCTGGTGTGGCAGTCTATAGTAGACCCCCACTACCAAGTCCCTTTCCCCCTACCTTGTATCCTGACCCATAGTACCTCGGTTTGGCCCTTCTCTGATCCCATTTTGATTATAGAGGATGTATATTGTTCCTTAATGTGGAGAGCAACACTCCCCACACTTTTTCCCCACTCTATCCCATCTGTACAACCTGTAACTCTCAATGCCTAATGCCCAATCATGAGTAGGGTCCCACCAGGTTTCAGTTAGTCAAACCAGGTTGAAATTGTTGCTGGCAAGCAGCAGGGAAGGGTTCCTGGCTGTGCTCCATGTTGCCACCCCCATAATAGCCCCCCTGTTCATTCATTTACCTGAAGTCTATGTCAGAAGCTCTTGTGTACTCCTACACGGTGTGTACTCCTACCTATGAACTGGCCTGCGAACTGCTCCCCTGTTGGCAGTCTCTGTTCACTGGCTCCCTAGCCACAGGCTCTCTGGTCACCTGGGGAGTCTCCTTTTATACCCTTCTGGGCCTGGGATGACTCAGGCCCAGGCAGCAATCACACATCAGACAGCAATCCCACAGCAATCAATAATCAACACTCACTCAGCAGTCAGCACTCACTCCCAGCGTAGCTAAACCAAAGGTATAGGCAACTGGATCACTTACCTTTCCTGGGCAGGATCTGGTGCCTGGCCTGGCTTCTCTCCTCATTCTTCCTCCCTCTTCTTGCCTTCAGCAACTGCCTGCAAACTGCTTCTTTGTTGGCAGTCCCTGTTCACTGGCTCCCTGGTCACAAGCAGGATGGAACTTGATTCTTCTTAGTGGTGGCATATGACAGAACAAGGAGCAGTGGTCCCAAGTTGCAGCATGGGAAATTTAGGTTAGATATTAGGAAAAACTTTCTCATGAGGAGAGAATAGTAAAGCACTGGAACAGGTTACCCAGAGAGGTCATGGAAAATCTCCATCCTTTTAGGATTTTAAGACCCAGCTAGACAAAGCTTTGGCTGGGATGATCTAGTTGGGGATAGTCCTTCTTAGAATAGGGGGTTGGACTAGGTGACTTCCTGAAGGTCCCTTCCAACCCTTATTTTCTATTATTCTGTTTTAGCTGCACTTATTAAGTGTTAAATTGAATGTGTGACCGCCCTTAGGTGGTACTTCAGTATACATACTAATCTCATCTTAATGACAGTACCTTGAACCAGATCGTTCAGAGGATGCTAGAAACTTGTTAGTTGAAAAATGTGGAATTTCTTCTATATGGTATTAATAGCAGCACAATTCAAACTGTGTACTGTTAAGTTTAGTTTGGCTGTTTTTCATGTACTTATCTGGTTTTAGGCAGGATTTCTATACAAATGGTTTGTGTCACACATGATTGGTTTTTACGTCACACCGATGGCAGTATATGAATGTGTTCTTGCATACATTCCCTGATAAAATTCTCCTTTCAAGTGCACATTTATATGGAAATTTCTGTCTACTGTATATTATCTCTCACCTCCAAGATAGTCTTTCTAAACACATTTTTTTCCTAGATAATTGAGTTAGCATTAGGGAGAAATAATTAATTTGGCTAAAACTAGAGTTCATACAATGTAGCAGACATAAGAATGATGGGAGAAGTGCTAGCTCTAACATTTTTCTCTCCATTTTAGAAATCTGGTTGATATCTTCTGACACTAGAAATGCTAACTTAGTACTATTTTATATTTGGTTATGATCAGTTGCTGCCTGACTTTGCAAATGGTAACAACCGTATTTAGAACTTTGGGGCTAGATGGTCTTCTCTACTGAGCTTTGGTGGTAGAGAGAATATAACATCTATCAGGGAGCCCACTCAATCTCCTATATTCTCAGGGCTAACCAGCACAACTTTTTGTGAACCCAGCACAATCTGGAAGTTTAGGGAGCAGGTCAATAGTCAGTGCACAGTTGAGACAGAAGACAAGAGCTCTGCCAAAACATCTTCTTCATCCTGATATACCTTTACACTGAGAAATGGGAGTCAATCAACAGAAGAGGGCTGAGAATGTGTGCCCTTGTGAGTGAGGAGTTTCCCACCAGCCATGGAATTTTATGCATTGGGTATTCTTTGACCAGCTCAGGAAAGGCAAAAAATGATCAGAGAGAGTTTTCCTTTATAACATACCTAAAAGAACATGGACCACATTTGGATTTACAACAAACACGACATTGTATGAATTATTCACTTCATCCTTTATCCACCCATAACAACTTTACCGTCAACAACCATCTCTTCCTCCAAAATACAAGCATAGTTATTGGCACAAAGATGGCACCTCAATATGCTAACCTCTTCATGAACCACCTGGAAAAAACATTCTAGAAAATTGTGCCATTACAGGACTGAACACCTGTATAAGCTTATTGTCTTCTGACACAAATTCAACAGCTACCAACCTTCAATAATTTTTTTTATGAATACTCCTACACCAACATCAGCCTTCTGGATATCACAATCCATGTCTGGGATGGCACCCTACAAACCACTGTATATAGAAAAGTCACAGACCACCACACATACGTTCATAAAACCAGCAACTACCTCAGGTACACCAAGAAAGCCATAATCTGAAGTCAGGCCCTCAGATACCACCACATTTACTCTGAGAAGAACATTTGCAATACCCACCTCATCAACCTGAAAAACGGCTTTACCCAGCAAGGACACTGCTGCAGAGAAATGGATTGCATCTTTGAGAAGTCACATAAATACTCTACAATAATGTACTACAATACAAAAAAGAAAGCTCCCATGGATCACACTTGCCTTGTCAATAGAGACCATCCCAAACTGAAACCTATAATCAATTGCCATCTAGAATCAAAAAAGATCAGACCCTAATGGAAATTGTTGTGACCTTCAAACTACACCCAGACTTGGTTCAACTTGTCATCAGAAGCATACTCCTCTCCAATGAACAGACTTTAAATGGGACAAAACCCTACTTCAACAATTAATGTAAAACCTATTAACATATCTCCAGTGCCACAACAGTGATCACAACAGCAAAACTGTATTATGTGAATACAGAATCCATGGATCCTACACATACTACATTCTTTGTGCATATTTTTTTCACTGTACCTGATAGACTAATGGAAATTATGTGGGTGAAACTAGGCAAGAACTATGCAGCAGAATGAACTCTCACAGAAAAAATAAAAGGGAAAGAGACATGCAAGCACCAGTAGGAGCAGGTTTGTCAGAGTATCGCCACTCCCTCTCTGATCTCACAATTGTCATGATGAAAGGGAATTTACAAATGCTTCAGAAGATAAACTTGGGAACAGAAATCCATTGCTGAACTTCATAATATAGACAGTAGGTTTATGGCTCATCATAACACATCATAACACATCAAATGCTGTCAATAATCTGCCTCCTAGTTCACAGTCGTTCCCCATCCATCCAAACAGACTGTATGTGCTTGGAGTCTTTTCTCTGATATTTAGTTCAGCCTGCATCTGCTTCTTTGTTAGACCTGAAGAAAGGCACTTGATCCCTGGACACTTGTCTAACTTCTCTCCCTGCTATTCAGTTGATCCGATATCTTTTTAAAAAATATTTTCCTTTGTAACTAAATTTCATACTTTTAACATGTCTACTTGGAGATGAGTGGCTGAGGATGTTCTTTGTATTTAAAGTTATTTTTAGTATTGAAGGAAATGAGCAAGGCAGAAGGACATGTAGGAAAGGCAGATTATAAAGTAGTGAACAGTGGACCAAGGAAGATACAAGAAAGAAAGGGATAGGAAGTGATAGAATTGAGAGTAAATGAATGGTTAGTCATTAGCTTGGGATTTGGAAGATCTGGCTTGCATTCCTTCCCATGGCATATACTTTCTATGATACTATAAGTAAATTACTTCCCTGCTTTGTATCTCAATTCTCTATCTGTAAAATGAGGGTAACATCACTTCTATACTTCACAGCAACGTTATGAAGATAAATTCATAAAAGGTTACCAGCTAGTGAAATGCTATGGTAATGACAGCTTTACATATAACTTTTGGAGGAAGAAAATAAAAATCAATCTTAGTAAGAGGAAAGCAAGGATTATGTCATTTCTTACTAGTCAGGAGCTAAGGAGTCCTCCGTGTTTTCAGGTTCTAAACAGAGTGAATAGTTAATCTTTAAAATAAACAAAACATTTTAATGGATATTAATTGCAGGAGCATTGTGGGAGTGTCATGAAGCCTTAATCAAGAATGGGACCCATTATGCTATGTTGTATAACAACAAGTTTCTGATCCAATAAGCCTTCAACAAACATAAAATATGAATTTAAGTATGATTTAATGTATATTTGTTCATGTGAGAAGCTGGACCAACCAAAGATTTATTTGGAACACTTCTACATCCCATTGCATACTGGACAGCTAGTAAAATTACAATGAACACCAGCTGTTTTGCCCTTTTCGCAATTATAAATTGAAGATGAGTGACGCACCAACTAAATAATATTTCTTTCGTTTTAGAAGTTGAGTTAGCTTTCAGGCATATTTAGAACCAGTTTTCTTACATGTTTTTGAATGTGATACAGTGGAAGAAACAAGGAAAGGGCATCATAAATGCCTTATTAGTGTTTAAAATTCATGGGGTATTTTTAAGGATTTAAGTGTGGTTTTGTTTTAATGTAAAAGACTTAACTGTTTTCCAGTCTCCACAAATTTTAAATCTTTGAATAGTTACTCTTCCCTGTGGTTATTTTTTCTATCTGGCACAGAGTATCCCATGCACTTGACTCTGCTGGACCACCTGCAGCAGTTTCCAAAGGAATGGTTTAGCTTTTATCTTTTATGTACCATATTATATCATATTTCTTTAAAATCCCTTTTACCATCCATACAAAATAAGCAAACTATTTCATTAACAACAGTTATCAGTAACAGTTAATTATTCTTTCTCCGTTGATATAAAAACAATCATTAGGAGGACTATTAATATGTTTATTTTACCTTTCTGCTAGTAAGATATGTTCTTTGGTAAATTATTTTTATTACATGATAAAATTACCTAAATATATAGCTTATGTTAATGCTTTAAATATTTAAAGTTTGGGAATAGCTGTTGATCTATGAAACTACATATAGTTTAACATTGCAAACGAATGCATGTTAAGCTTGCAAAATTCACCTGTATATACTTTTAATGCAAATTAAATCTGTTTGACTATTTATCTGCAAAGCCCTATATAATTTGGTCATCTGGGAAGCCATCAAACAAATAAGGAAATTAATTTGGGTTCTTTGTTTAATAGTTATCTGGGAGCGCACGCGCGCACACACACACACACACACACACACACACACACACACACACACACACACACACACACACACACCCCCATAGATTAAAAGGGGAGGGAGCTTCACAGAGCTGGGGATGGGAGCTTGTTTCCAGCTCACGCTTTGCTGTTAGAGAGTGGGGCCTGGGAACAAGCTCTCCAGCCCCCACTGCAATTGCAGTTGTAATCATGGAGCAGGGGCTGGGAGCTCCTTGCATGGGGATAGTTCCCTGACCAGCCTGGAGCTGACTGCGACAGTTCCCAGGCAGCCCCAGGCTGCATGGGAAAGCACATGTAGCCTGGAGGTGGCTGGAGACTGTCCTGTTTCAAGCAGTTCCCAGCCAGCTGTGGGCTGCACAAACAGACTTCCCCATGAAGCCTGGAACTAGCTGGGAACTGTCCCAGTCAGGGGCAGATCCCAGCCCCATGCCCCAATGGGGTGATTGAGGTGTGGGGCTTGGAAAGAGCTGCATGGGTGGGGTGGGTCCCAGCCCCCTGACCCAATCCCTCAGTGAGGCAGCTAGCAGTGAGGTAGCTGCTAGCTACCCCACTGGCAGATCAGGGCAGGGGGCTGGGACCTCCCCCTTCCCTATAGCTCTTTCCAAGCCCTGTGCCCCTGATCGGAGAGCCAGGCCCAGGAGCTCCCTGCTGCTGGGGCAGGGGGACATTTCCCTGCTGCCTGGGGCAAGGAGGCAGCTATGTCCTGGCCCGGGGCTTGGTGCCAGCCCCTGTGCTAGCACCCTGGAGGAGTCTGGAGCTCCCCCAAGTGGTGACAGGGTCCATTGCAGGGCAGCAGGGAACTGGGATCAAATCTTCTTCCTAATCTCTGAATGTGTAGACACATATCCAAAATCCCCTTCTGTGCAGTAGTTTACTGCACAGTAAATCTAGGATGGAGTAAACACGTGTAGATGAGCCCACTGTGTACAATATCCATGGTTTCCAAATTATTCTCACTTACAACCTCCACATCCATGCAAACAGTTTATAACATATATAAACTGAAAGTATTTTGAGTGATACCTTCCTGAATGCTGACTACTTTATAAATTCACTAAAACTACAGAATCCTAATAACTGAAAATATCTTTGTTATTCATTACCTAGAATAAAACATTTATCAGTTTTATCCATTATCCTCCATTTTCCTTTTTTGGAAGAGATAGTGTCACCATGTCCATTTTTAAGGAGACTATGCCCAGTTTAAAAATATTGCAATATTTTAGATTTATGAAGTAGCTTTCATCCTCCAATAGGTTACACTTTCTATACTGACAATATCACTGAATTTCTTCGTTTGGAAGCTGCAGAGGGAATGGTAATCCAAATACATGTACAGTGTTGTGCAACAGTACTCTTTCCTGCCCAGGGCAGGGGGTCGGATTTGATGATCTGCTCGGGTCCCTTCCGACCCTACTGACTATGAAAATATTCAACCTGGGGGGAGGTGGGTAGCGGAGTCCCCCAGGGCTCGGTCCTGGGGCCTGCGCTGTTCAATTTCTTCATCAGTGATCTGGATGATGGGGTGGAAAGTAACCTGTTTAAATTCGCTGATGACACCAAAATCTGGGGGGAGGTGAGCACGCTAGCAGGGAGGGAGAGATTGCAGAGGGATCTGGATAGGTTACAGGGGTGGGCTAACAGGAACAGGATGCGTTTTAATACGGACAAGTGCAGGGTGCTGCACTTGGGCAGTAGGAACCAGCAGCACACTTACACAATGGGGAACTCCCTACTTGAGAGCACGGAGGCAGAAAGAGATCTTGGAGTCATTATTGACTCCAAGATGAACATGGGCCGACAATGCGAGGTCATGGTTGGCAGGGCTAACCGGACCTTGTCGTGCATCCACAGGTGCATCTCGAGTAGAGCCAAGGAGGTGATCCTCCCCCTCTACGCGACGCTGGTCAGGCCACAGCTGGAGTATTGTGTCCAGTTCTGTGCGCCCCATTTCAAGAGGGATGTGGACAACATGGAGAGGGTCCAGAGGAGGGCCACCCGCATGATCCGGGGACAACAGGGCAGACCCTACAGTGAGAGACTGCGGGACCTGAACCTATTCAGCCTCCACAAGAGAAGGCTAAGGGGGGACCTGGTGACTGTCTATAGACTCACTAGGGGGGACCAGAAGGGTTTGGGGGAGACGCTGTTTCCCCTAGCGCCCGCTGGCATAACAAGGAGTAATGGGCACAAGCTGATGGAGAGGAGGTATAGATTGGACATCCGCAAAAACTACTTCACGGTTAGGGCGGCTAGGAGCTGGAACCAACTTCCAAGGGAAGTGGTGCTGGCCCCTACCCTGGGGGTCTTTAAGAAGAGGCTGGATGCCTACCTGGCTGGACTCGTTTGAGTCCCGTTTCTCTTTTTGGGGTTTTTTGTTGTTCTCCCGCCCTGGCGGGGGGTCGGGCTAGAAGATCTACTAGGTCCCTTCCGACCCTTAATCTATGAATCTATGAATCTATAAACAGGGTGGCATGGGGAATTTTATAGACATCATATTTTGCAAAATGTATCTCATACTCTCTAAGATTCATAGAAAACTTCAGTTAAGACCTTGTCTGGAAAATCCTGTCTTGCAGGGAATTCAATTTATCTACCTTAAATATAAAGAGTTGAAAAACCTTTGTCTGCCTTTGAACATTTTGTTTCAGGATGACAAAGGTGTAATCTTGAACTCGTGTCAGTTGGTTTACATTATTTTACCAATGAAGCCATCTTTAAATCTGGCTTAAAGCTGTCCTATTAGGCATTCTCCTGTGTAAAATTGTACTGAGCCACTATAGCTTCTCCTATTCAACCCCTGCTAGTCCCTGCAGGAGAGGACACGGCAGGGATCAGAGGGAACCAATTTAAATTGAGACTGCTTCAATTCATATCATGACCCACTCCCCACAGACAAATGGCCCAGGATCAGGAGAATGTAAAGATGGTTTTAAGCCATCTTTGCCACCCACTCCTTTGGTTTCATTCAAAGTATACCTATGGGCCTTAATACATAAATTAACTTACAGATGTGAATTTCTTATATATTACGGTTACATAATTATATAACCCCCATTATTAATTTTAATAAATTTTTCAGTAAATATGCACTTCGGGTAAATACACGTAATGCTTTTCTGTCATTATTTAGAGAGTTATAATATGAACTCTTCTTACTACCGTTACTACAAATTTAACAAAATATTTAAATGTTTGCTTTTCTGTGTAAGCATGTACAGCGGGGACCCTTATTTGCAGCAGCAACTCTGCAACCGTGGGCCATTGTTCAGTCCCAGCCCTAGCTCCATGGTTAGGGGGCCAGGCTGGGAAATAAGGGTCTCCCAGCATGAGCCCCCATCAGCACGGAGTTCAGTGTGGGAAATAAGTGGGCTTGGAGCTGCTGCTGGGGGAGAAGTGCCTCCCAGCCTGAGCCCCCAACTGCAGAGCTCAGGCTGGGAGACAAGGATTTCCCAGCCCCTGCTCCCCAATCACTATTTCAGAATAGGAGGCTTGGATCTCCCTGATGACGGGCAAGAGAACATAGTTCCCACTCAGGCTTCTGTGGCAGAGCGTGCCCTGGAAGCAGGCAGCAGATTTTGCCCCCCATCAGGCCATCTACACTAGTGCTATGGCACCGTTACTAATGCCGAGTAAATATGCTACTTGCATTTGCAGGTAGCAATTTTACTTGCTATTAGAAGGCAGGGTTAATAAGAAGTAAGCATGTGCACATGCTTACTTCCCAATACAAAGTTAAATGTTTTGTGTAAATCCAGTATATTCCCAGGAATAATTATTTTCAGAAGCCATATGAGAGAGAGGTCTGCTTTTCAAGAAACGTGTGGTTCTCATATCTTTCCTCCTCCTTGGATGATACAGCTATTCTTCACTTTTTTATTTAGGATTTTAAACAAAAATTCAGTGTACTGCCCAAGAAAAAATAGGCAAAGATTTTATTTGTTCTTCTTACATGTATCCATCGTAGACCAAAAGATGTATATTAAAAAAATAGAACACGGGCACATGCTAGTAATGAAATCTATTTGTTTGTTTGTTTCTGTTTTGTTTGTTTTTAACAGATCTTGATAATGTAGAAGGCATAGCAGTGGACTGGATTGGAAATAATCTGTACTGGACAAATGATGGACACAGAAAAACAATCACTGTAGCCAGATTGGAGAAAGCCTCTCAAAGTCGGAAAACTTTGTTAGAGGGAGATATGTCTCATCCTAGAGGAATTGTTGTTGATCCTGTCAATGGGTATGATGTAGTATTATTTTATTATAGTTCCTCTATTTAATTTATTTCTGCTATAAATGTATTTAGGATCAAATTCTGCTCTTTGAGCAGCTGATCTCAGAAACTTAGGCTAAATTGTGTGTCAGAAGAAATGGGCAGAGTAGTCTTTAGACATTTGATTCACTGGTATTATGCTATCTTCCAAATGGCATAAGAACTGTATCATTCCTTTTATCTGGCATACACAAATCTCATTGCCTTCAATGGGAAATGTGTGCATGGATCAAGGGCACAATATAATCTTAAATATGTCAATCCATGCTCATTTCCAAATGTGAGTGTGACCTGTCAAAAACAATCTTTCTTTTTTAAAGCTGTTACATTATTCATATTGTGCTATTTAAAGAGCACAAATATAGAGTCAATTCAGTGAGCTTAACATCTAGCTTTGGAAAAAAAATGACATACAAAATATGACCTTCTTAGATGTGCAACCAGTATGAACTTTTCTTATTATCTAGACATTTATACATATTCTTATGAGCATTTTCTTCTGAATGAATACCACACAACACACCCTTCTAATAAAATAACACACACTTTAGTGCGTATACTCCTTCATGAAATATTCTCAGATACCATGTTCCTTTAAGACTTTTGGCCCTGAATTCAATGAATAGCTACACTGGGTGTGTGTGTGTGTGTGTGTGTGTGTGTGTGCACGTGTGATTATTCTAATAAACATGCATTATTAATATTGGTCAGAATATTTAAGCATTACAGAACAGCCTCAGTGAAGGAGTACAACAGGAAAAACTGGCATTTAATATACTATCTCTTTTATAGGGAAGCATGTTATTTGTCATGAAAATCTGAAGCCCTTAATGTAAAACGGTCTAATATTATGTCATACATCTGGTATTGTATATGTATTGCTCAATGTGGGAACATAGGATACCAGAAATAGCATACTAGCTCAAATCCATGGTCCGTCTTGCCCAGCCAGCACTTCAGGATTTATTCCAACAGACTTATGCTAGACAGATACAGTATTACAAGAGAATTACAACATATATGTAACAGTTGGATATTGACTGGCAATTGCCCATTTAACGCTATTTGTGTACAGTATAGCTCACTGAATATTCTTATATAATAAATGCCTGAATCTTCTTGGAATCTTACTAATTCTTGGTTTCACCCAAACCATTTATATTACATTTGGTTGTACCAGCCACAGTTACAGTGTGTTAAAATGGATATAGACTGGAGATTATCAGAATTTTGTTTCATAAATATTTCTGAACTTGATACCAGTTTCAGATAATATTCATCAAGGGCTAAATATTCTCCCCACTTTAGCTGTACACTTAAGATAATGTTAATCCTGCAGGATATGATTATAGGGTGACTGGACCCACTATTATTTCTTAACACTTGATTTTATTTACATTGCCACCTTTTAAATCCATGTTTTTCCTTTAAAGAAAGCAAACTACTACAAGAATGCTACAATTAGCTTAAGGTGTATAGTGTTACTATCATTTGAAACCCAGTCAAAACAATACCTGCAATTTTTTTGTTAAGTTTTCCAACTCGGAGATTCCTACCAGTTAAATATCCAACACATTGTGGTATTGTATGGATATATGACCTGGGAAGGAATACCACACAACACACCCTTCTAATAAAATAACACACACTTTAGTGCTTATACTCGTTCATGAAAGTTTTTTCCCCTCCCCCTTGCCTGGGCCCTTCCCATCCTCCCTGAGGGAGAAAGTTTATTATGGCAGTTTAATTATCTTCAGGATATTGAACTAGAGATAAGCAAAGTAAAAGCAATAACTGTATTTTGATGTGCAATTAAAGCACGTTAATATAAATGTCAGTCACTTTTTGGTCATGGTTTAGCATATGACAGGAGATAACTAGAACAAGGAATGCAGAAAGTTAAAAAGTAATTGCCTTTTAACAAGTCATGCAAATGGCTGCAAACTATATTGATTTATTTTGTCTTTCAGTAGAGAAAGTAGCACGTTGACCCAGTTGTTTGCTTGAATCCTAGGCAGCAGATATACACAGGTCTCACTGATTCTATAATCAAACTTAATATGGTTCAAGTCAGATTTATAATACAGTTTATTAGCCTTGGGCATCCAAATTTAGTTTTGATCTTAACATTAAATTATAAAGCAATAAACCTCTTCCTTTTCAATTGTGAACAGGAAGAGGTAGAAAAAAAAAGAATGTTTGCTACTGCCATTTTTTAAAGTATTCCCGAGCAAATGGTGATTTTTTTTCCATCCTTTTTTTTTTTTTTTTACTAAAAAGTATAAAAATGAAAATA
>NW_017729031.1:16446327-16449894 GCF_001723915.1 Gavialis gangeticus
TTTTTTTTTTTTTTTTACTAAAAAGTATAAAAATGAAAATACCAATGCACATGACTATATAGAATAAAACTGCTGACCATAAGAATGTAAGAAACAAAACATTGGGTCAGATCACAGAGCCATGGAAATCAGTAACCTTCTTCTCTCAGTGGCAGTGTGTGGATGCTAAGGACAAGGGTGTTTCAGCTGGGTGTAAACAGAAAGATCTGTGTCTGGCCACTGTCCCCTACAACATCTGACATTCAGACATCTACAAGGTTATATAGGCACTCCTAAGTACCATTAGCCCTGAGCATCATTTAAAGGTATAAAGATGAATAGGGCAATTTGGTTTCATGATAAAAAGACTCTTTAAAAGAAACATTTTATAACCTCATTGGATATTTAGTTTCTTACGATGCCACCAATTATTGACTTAACTCTGCCCACAGATAGGTTGTAAGTGGACTAGTGAGCCTGATGCCTTTTCTCTGCCTCCCTCTGCCACAAGGGAGCTCTTTTGCCAGTCCTTTAAAAATGAAAATACAGTCCTTAATCAGAAAACAAACACATTGGGAAACCAAAGCTTATAACCCATCAAAAGGGCCATAAGGCAGGCCTTTTTTGCTTTGGCCCCTTCCTAGTTTCAAGCTTGTCTGGATTTCAGTCTGTCTCATGCTCGTGGACTGTTTTTTCCCCCTAACTCCAGCTCCCTGCTGGCTCTCTCTCTTGGGTTTTTAGCTGCCTTCTCCATGAGCAGCTAACTGCCTCACCTGGGCCACTGCTGCAGGCTGCCAGCTCCCTCTGAAAGGGCCAGACTGCCCTGTTACACTGGTGAAGTTCAGTGAATCCCATGAAACATTAATGTCATAAACCAGCTTTAAAGTCAAAGGCCTCATCCAGACAAGCACAGCCATGCAGTACATGGCACTGTAGACACTCCTGCAGTGCCACATACCACACAGTCTGATTTTCTCTGTGCTGGACATTCGGGGGTCAGAAAAAACCATGGGGAGAAAAAGCAGAGCTGTGCCAGCGATGAGAGCGTGCTGCCTGAAGGCAGAGCCTGGCTGGCTGGAACCACACTCTGCGGCCAGCCAGGCTCCACGTGGCAGGATTGCCACTGCTGCAGCCCCAAGAGGCCCCCAGGACCTCAGGTAAGACTGCTGGGGCCAGCCCAGTGCTGCCCCAGCCTCCCCTACCCAACCAGGGGTAACTTGTCACGCACCAGCATGCATGTGACACGGGTGTTCCACGGGAACAACTAGTGGCAGCACAAGGTGTGCCACTGCTAGTAGTCCCTGGGGAACCAAATGTCCACACATGTCTGGATGCGGCCAGAGAGGCACACACAAGCCAACTGTATCCTTACATCATTCATATTCACAAAGCACAGTTAGTATATTTTTTCTAATGTACTTGGAATCACATTCTTATAAACTTAAGGTCCAAATACCATGGAGTAGCTCCTAGGATTCCCTGATAGATGCTTGTGATATTTCAGTCTCATTAATTCCAGGATGTGCTTTGCAGAAATCTAAAGAAGCATAAATATATGCTAATTCTCTTACATTTGTTCAAAAAGTGCTACTAAATACCAGCCTTTTCTAATGGCTACCACACAGGGGAATTGCACAGTTTTTTCCCGAGAACTGTATAACAAATGTGGTTATACATACACTCTCTAACAAATGTGGTTATGTACATACATACACTCTCTACATTAAAAGATAATTAGCAAGGTTAGAAACTCAAGTACTCAGAAATGCCAGACATCAGGCTGCCTTTACAATCTTAATTTGCCCCTTCTGCATTTATCTTATGTTACCATTTTTAATTATATAGCACATGGTATCTTTTCCCGCAAGGCTCTTCATTCATTGCATAGGAAGAACCCAGCGCATGTGGGTTGTATACTAAAGGATGCTTTTTGTGGGTCTCCTGCTCCATTGGTCGCAGTGGTAGGAAGGTGTGCAGTGAACAAGGTCATATAAAGCAGGAATAGAAAGGATGGAGCTCATAGATATGTTTAAGGCTGACTTGATAAACTAGATTGTATCCCTGCCTCTGCCACAGGGTTCCTATATGAAGCTAAGCAACGTGCTTACACAAAGCTTCTTGCTAATTAGACTATGCTGATTTTGGGGAGACCTGGTAGTATTCTTTTCAAAAGTCTTGAGTCCTCTCAACTGAAATCAAAGTCCAAAGACATGAAGTGCTATATAATGCTAAGTGCTCTGAAAACTCATATTCCTGGTTTCTCACGATCACTAAGCAATGGTTACTTTTCACCTTAACTCAGTTCCCCATCTTTACCTTTGGGATAATAATGCTACCTCATTTTACAAACTTCATGAAAATAAATTGCTTATTAATCAAACAGATGCTGTAGTGATGAGTTCCGTAGACCATTCCACGAGGAGATTATTATTTCTTGTAAAACGTGAAATGAATAAAGCATGGAGCTGTGCTTTGAATAGTCAGAAGGAAGTTAATACCAATAGAGAGCACGGTCCATTCTGTGCACTGGTTGAGGCAGAGGTCCCTCTTGTGGGAGAAAGATTATATGATCATGTAATTAAGACTGTCATATACAAAAGAGTGGTCATTTACTGGCCGCCAGTCTCTTATTCTTGTTTCTCCCCAGATTCCACTCCTGCTCCTCTTGTCCAGTCTCTTCCAGTCCCTCTGCAAGTTCTTTGTCTCAGTTTGCTGTCTCCTGCTTCATCACCTTGTTAGGTCTCTTTCCAGTCTCCTCTGCTTTTGGATCAGGCAACTTTCTTCTCTGTGTTCCAGGGCTGAGCAGGGGGCATTGACAGCACAAAACCAACAGACTCCTGCTCTCTCTTCTTCTGCCAAGACCCATACAGGTTCACACAGATGCACGCAAGTTTAGGGCTGTAAGGGACCTCATGAGATCACTGGGTCCACCCCTCCTGGACATGCTATGTTCTGTAACAGCCTAGAGCTAGAATTTGGGGGAAAATCCTTTTTGACTCTGAGCTGGTACACTTTTGGTGAACACGGAGAGTCTTCAGGGACTTTAGCTGCTATACTCTAGGCAGAGCATGTATGAAAACTAATTTTAAAGGTGTAAATCTTGTTCAGATTTGGACAGTTTTTCACAAGAATGGCATACAACAAATTTCTGACCGAAACAATCATTCTGCCAAATTCCAAGTCCATGCTCAAACGTGTAAGAACATTAGAAGAGGTCAAAGGAAAGGTCTTCAGAATTTTTTAGAATAGACAAAACACTGCATTTTTCCTGATTCTCATTTTGGAAAGACCTGAAATATTATGCCTTTTTTTACCATTTATGTTCAGTCATAATTTACGTTCAGTTTGGCAACAGTCTTTGGCATAAAAAAATGTATCCCAAATGGTTAGTTTGGCATACTTACGAGCAACTGAAATCAAGGGTGGACAATGGGAAGTGCCAAGAAATGGTACTTAATAAATAATGGTAATAGTGCCAAATATAGTAGTAGAAGAGATAGTTAGCTATCCTAGTCTGAAGTCAGCCACAAGGTGGGGTAGGTTGGCACCTTAGGGAGCTTGTACATGTGACAGGGGTTTAGAAACCTA
>NW_017729031.1:16449905-16450238 GCF_001723915.1 Gavialis gangeticus
CACCCTCAGACTGACCATAGCCTTTCCATTCAATACTAGGCAAATTTACTGTTACACAGTGATAACAGAAAATAATTAATACACACAATTAAGTAGTTCTCTGTATCTACCAAATCTTAGAGCTGTCATCATAGTCAAAGTACATCTGGCCAGGATGCAGGCTTCACTGTGAAGCTGTCTTTTAGGTGTCAGATGTCCAGCAGTTTGGAAGTGGGATGCTGAGGCCCATACCCCCCTCTCCAGTGGGGTGAATGAGATAGGCTGGTCACAAGCTGTTTCTCCATGGTGGCCTCAGAGACCCTTCCTGGGGGAATGGGGATGGGGACCCATCTC
>NW_017729031.1:16455238-16457965 GCF_001723915.1 Gavialis gangeticus
ATACCCCCCTCTCCAGTGGGGTGAATGAGATAGGCTGGTCACAAGCTGTTTCTCCATGGTGGCCTCAGAGACCCTTCCTGGGGGAATGGGGATGGGGACCCATCTCAGGGAGAAGGATGGGGAGGGACAAGACAAAGGGAGGGACCTCTTATTCTCAAGTCTCTTTTTTTGTATTCTCCTTTCCTCCTGATGACTCTTCATTCATGGCTATCTCTGGTTGGTTGTCTCTGTGGTTGTCAGAGTCCATGTAGCTTATTGCATGCACACATACTAATTTGGTCTTTCCAGGCCTTTCCCTAATTTGGTCTGTTCTCCCAAAATCATGACTCAGGGCCCACTGCTTTGGGGCCTTGCAGCTGGTGCAACTTTTATCTCATGTTACAGGAAGTATAATATGTACTCCCATGCTATTTTTCCAAACGATGTGTTCTTGTTGGCCTCGTTGTGTTAGACAGCCTGTCTGCCTCCAAAGCTGTGAGAAGCTCTGTGTGTGAGGCCCAAGCTCTTTAGAAATCAATTAACCCCTGCTTCCCATCTTAAACTGTTCTAATATATATATCTATACTATAAGCCAATTCCCCAAAAAGCAAACCATTAAATACCATTTCTAAGCCAACAAATTGAATTGATAGGTTTTTAATTGCAACGATTAAAAACCCACCATTTTAATTCAGGGGCTACTGTCATTGTTATGGCAAGGAGCCCACCAGCAGCTTGTACAGACAGGCTGTCCCAGAAAAAAAAAAAAATTAATGAGGGGCCTGGTCTTTATTTTATTTTAGTTTTTTACAAAGCACGCCCACCTCTCCCATGGTTTGGGGGGTGAGCTGCTAGCAGGCCCTTAGCTGTGGGGGGAGGGCCCTGTCCTTCCGTCCATGGTGAGAGAACCCCTTGGGGCCACCCAGGCAGGTGGCTAGTGGGCTGGTGCTGCCACCCAGCCCGATCCAACTGTTCCTTGAGCCTGATCTGGGGCAGCATCTGGCCTGCTAGCAGCCTTCCTGGGTGGCCCTACCAGGCACTTCCAACCTCGTGGGAAGGACTAAGCCCCCTCTCAGTTCAGGGGCCACTCAGCCCACCAGCAACTTTCCCCCTGGCCGCAGGAGACACAGGTAGGCTCTGCGGGAAAAAAAAAAGAGGATCAGGACTCTCACTGCTTCTGCCCTCAGCTGTCAAAAGGGTGCAACATTACAAATAGTTACATTGTAAACTGAACTACATTGGATGTAGTTTAGTTTGTAATGTAACAAACTCATTTACATCGTAAAAAAACCCCACACGTGTACACACGTGACACAATTAAAGCACAAAAATAGGCAATTTTCATCATGTGTGCAAGTGTCTTTATAGACTACCTTGTTCAGAAATGCATAAGCTTTAGTAGGCAGGAATCTACTGTATTAGACAAAGGGGTCTGTCCTGTGTCCAGTATTGTTAAATGTCTTCATTAGTGATTCAGATAATGGGATTGAGTGCATGCTTATCAAATTTGTGGATGATACCAAGTTAGATTGAGTTGCAAACACTTTTAAGGGAAGGGTTTGGATCTGAAATTATTTGGATAGACTAGAAAAGTGGTCCACAGTCAACCAAGTGAAATTCAACAAGGACAAGTGCAAAATCCTGCATTTGGTATAGAATAATTGCACATACAAGTACAGACTGGGGACTGACTGACTAAGCTGCAGTACTGCAGAGAAGGCCCTGGGGGAAATGGTAGACCAGAAGCTGAATAGGAGTCAACAGTGCTCATTTGTGGGGAAGGGGAGACAAAAAGCCAAACACATCCTGGGTTATATTAACAGGAGTGTCACTTGCAAATCAAGGGAAGTGATTCTTCTGCTCCATTCAATATTGGTGAGGCCTCAAGTGGAGCACTGTGCCCAGTTTTAGGCCTTACACATTGAGAACGATGAGGCCAGATTGGAAAGTCCATCAGAAAGCAACAAAATGTTAAGAGGCTCGGGATGTATGATTTATGTTGGAAGGCTGAAAGAACTAGGGTTATTAACATGCAAAGCTAGTTTTAAGCACTCTTTAGGCAGCTTAAAGTTATGCCACTCCAGCCTGGGTTTATCTTTCATCTGTATTACCCAGCTTGTGTTACTCTGATGTCTAGCCACTCTAGGCTACACATCAGTGTGAATATCCCACAAACGTCTCCTCCCACCCTGGCCTAGATTGGTCTCACTGTCAATCCTTCCCATGGGAGACTGGTGCCTCTTGAGTCTGGGGAGGCACCTGCAGAAGCCGGCAGTGGTGGCGGCAGGGACAGGGATGGAGCTGATGAGCACCTGCAAAAGCTGGCAGCAGCATCAGAGGCAGGAATGGGGCTGGTGAGCACCCACAGAAGCCACCGCCTCTGGCATTGGTGGCAGGGACGGCCCTGTCAGGGGAGGTATGTGCCCCCCCCCATACCCTCTCTACCAGTGGCTGTCCACACTGTCTGTCCTGGGAGAGCAGGCAAGGAAGACTAACCTGCCTTCCTAGCTACTGCCACCACCCCTGTTCTCTGGGGCAGGCTCAGGCCAGAGAAGAACAGTAGCAGTGAAGGGGGTTGGGAAGGCAGGTTAACCATTCCCCACCTGCTCCCCTGGGACAGACAGCGTGGACAGACACAATTAAGTGGAGGGGGAGGAGCAGGGCAGGTGGAGGACAACCCTGAGGAGTGTGGGGACGGAGCACTGGGGGTGGGGAGAACTGGGGGAGCCCAGGGGGCAGGAGGAAAGC
>NW_017729031.1:16458032-16468215 GCF_001723915.1 Gavialis gangeticus
CCCAGGGGGCAGGAGGAAAGCCTGGAATTGGGCGGGGGGGGGGGGCAGGAAAGGATTCTTACCTTTATTTCTTCCAGGCCCCTGCTGGCCTGAATGTGTGACTCCTCTAAACTTGAGCTAGCACTAACACTGATCAACATTTGAGCAGCTCACAGTGTAATGTGCAGCAAGGACCTATCTCCATTCTCGTTGTAATTGCCTGTCAGGTATTTAAAGACTGTTCTCAAATCCTCTCTCTATTCCAGACTAAATAATCCTAGTTCTTTTAGCCTTCCATCATAAATCATACAAATGAAACGATGAAACGAAACACCATCCCTTCCAAACGGCGAAACAGACGTCAAAACGAAACAGTGGTGTTTCTCACAGCCCTAGTTAATAGCTCCAGGAACCACTTAAAATTAACACTAACAAGGCCGATAGATTATTTTCTGTGGCTGGAGGGTGCAGGACTAGGAACAATGAACTGATGGTGGTCAAGCATTGGAACAGGCTCCCCAGAAAAGTTGTGGATTCTCTATCCCTGCGAATTTTCAAGAGGACTTCAGATAGAGACTTTAGTCAGAGATGATGCTGCCTTGAACAGAGAGCTGGACTGGGCAACCTAGTGAAGTTCCTACCAGTCCTACTTTCCTATAATCCTATACTGTCAAGTGCCACCTTGCCCTGCCTTCTACCAAATGCGTTGTACATACTCTTTCTCTTCTTATTGAAGTCAAAGCTACTCCTATGATTACAGCTAATTATTTCAATACCACGCTTTGCTAAATTAGGACTCAACTCCTTGCCAGTGCAGACCCACAGTGCACTGTTTGACAGCTTGCAGAGTAAAGAAATTGGAAGGGCATGCTCAGTTAGTCCCATGTTCTAAAGCAAAATATATATAAAAAAAAAAAAGGTTGTTTGAAAAAAAAATAAAGATGTTACTGTATTAATGCATACATTTGTGATACTACTATCAGAACAATGTATTTGTAGTTAAAAGAAATCACAAAAGTTCCTGGTATCATATGAAAGGGATAGAGAAAACTCAGGTGAAAAATGAAACTTAGATATCTCAAATACTATAAATGAGGATAGGAAATATAATGAGAGACTTTTTAAACAAACCTTACTGGCAGATTTTTTTAGCATGCAAAGAATAAATGTTGGAGATTTAAAGGCTTTGAATATATCTTTGCTAAAACACCTACTGTTTCTTCTTGTTTCTGAAAAAAAGTGTTTTAAGGGGAAGCAAATCATAATAGTATTTTATGTAAGTTTGAGGCTTTGAAATGGTATTGAAATGGTATTCAGAGTTTCAAGGTCACTTAACCTGCAGTTATTAAACTTGTGTGTAGTTAAATCATTCTGTGTGGGTTTTTCAGTGGTATTAAGCTGCAATAAAAGAAGAGGCAGATAATTTGCATCAGGAAGACAAATTAGACTTGGCCAAACAATACCAATACAAGTCTGCTCCTTGGAACAAAGTCAACCCAATTGCTGGTCTTAAAAAAATTCATAAGTCAGATGAGATTAAATAAAGTCTGGAGCAGCTCATTAATAGTACTCTGACTTCTCGTGTCAGTCAACCCACTTTTTAATCACATAATTGATTAATTTTGTGTGTATTGAACAGTGCTGAAATGACACAGAACCAAAGGGACTTTTTCTTTTGCTGTAATTGCAGCTTTTCATTTAAAAGCAACACTAGAAAGAAATATTCATGCAAAAGACTCAGTCAAATGAGAATCATTATGTTCAGTTACAAACTTTTGTTGAAGGTCTTGTACAATATAAATCAGGTGATTCAAATGATATCTTAATGGTCCTATTTATGCTTTTATAGCTGGATGTATTGGACAGACTGGGAAGAAGATGAAATAGATGACAGCGTGGGAAGAATTGAGAAGGCATGGATGGATGGCTACAACCGGCAGATTTTTGTGACATCAAAGATGCTATGGCCAAATGGTTTAACTCTGGACTATCATACCAATGTGTTGTACTGGTGTGATGCCTATTATGATCACATTGAAAGAATATTTTTGAATGGAACTGATAGAAAGGTAAAAGAAAATTGATGCTGTTTTGCCCACAGGTTTCCCCTTTCACTGAACCATATAACATTATGTTAAAAATATTTTTCCAGCTTTTTTATTTCTTCCCTCTGTGGCTTTATAAGTATACCCTGTGTGGTGCCCAGCAGCAGCAGCACTGAAATGTGGTTGGCACTCTCCTACAGGAGACCATGTTCTGGCCTGAAATTTTCTTCTTAGGTTCAGAAGCAGTGATACAAAGGTTTGTTTTTACAATCCTTCTTTTCCTGCCATGTGGCAGTGAATTATGCTGGGATTGAGTCACCCAGCCATATAGTGCAGCCTTCCAGTAAGGACAAATTTAACACCATTATTTTGGCTCTGCCAGAGGAAGCCTTTCTTTTGGCTCATTTGGTACATAGGCTTCCCGTGGAATATAAGGGTTCCTGTTTCAGTCTCTTTTGTAACATGCAGCAGACACGCACTTAACACAGCTCGTTAATAGATGAGGGATCTTGTTAATTGGGTACGTCAGGTTCAATAGCTAGATACAAATTGAGAGATACAACAGTTGCTTTGTTATTACAGAAGCCGCTAGAAGTAGCACAATAGCTTAGAGTTCAAGGGCACAACACCCATGTCAAAACACTGAGTTTGGAAAATGAAATCCACCCTATAAAATTGGACCAGGTATTTCCCCTGGGGTTATCAGTACAGACTATGTGGTGAAATAACAGGCACAAGCCATTTTCTCCCATTGAGCTGAAAGGTAGTGCCACGAGGTCTAAACAGTCATAGATATTATGACTTCCCTTTCATACAGGACCGTAGCTGTCTCGCTTGCTGGCAACCAACATAAATTACAGCTGACATGAAAACTGTCTTCACCAGGCTGCTTTCCTGTCATTTCTTTCCTCGCAACCTTGTATTTCTTAGTTTGCATCTTTTAGTCTGTCTTTTAAAATGTTTGTGCTAGCCTATCTGTTTCATTTCTGTCCTATTTGTGCTCTTCCAGTGGCACAAAGAGGATGGCAAATTGATTTACCAGTGCAGGTAAGGATTCCCTTTTATGACTTGCCTTCTTCCTCAGCCCCATTGTTTGTGCCAGCATTGGGAATAGATATGTGGGGGGAAGGAAGTGCCATGGCCAGAGATCCTTGAATTGTAGCAGACTTGTGAATGGCAGAGGAGGTCTGCAGCTGGCATTCCTTGCACTAGCTTTGAGCTGCTACATATTTTAATCACGACTGAATTGTTCCCTCCTTCCCTCAGCGTTTGATGAATGCAAAGAAATATCTCCCCATTTGGGTCTTACTTTGCAGAGTATCTTGGCTGCATTCAAAGATTTTGGTGGTATGAGAAACAAGATGTTTTAATAAGAGGTTTTGTTTGTAAATAGTAAACAGTGACATCCTTAGTCCATCATTAGAGCTGGAAGACTATTTTCTGTTGAAACTGCTCTTTACTGAATTTTTTTATAAAAAATATCCATCTCACCCAAGAGCTTTGTGTATAAGCAATGGATGCTTTGTGGAGGAGGTTGTTGTAGTAGGTGTTGAAAAGCTGAACACCTGCCAAAATAGTTTGTTTTGAATCACTGCTGTGATATCTCCTGAGAGTTGTTTGTCTCATCTCACCGTTTTTCTCCAGGGGGCAAACGGCTTGGATGCATTTGATTTCCCGTGATGCACCATGGGCTTCATCTCCCTTCTTTAAGAGGGGCACTCTGGGAGAAGGAAATTAGAACAGAAAGGAACTTGTAGAGGGAGACTGAGGGCTTGAGTCGCTCAAATTATAATTCCCAGGAGGCACGCTGAAAACAAATTTTCCAAATGGAAATATTTTGGGTTTGAGATTTTTTTGGGTTTTTTTTGGCACTTGAATTTTCAGCAGAAGGGCAAAAATAAGTGACACATTTAGGGGGTTTTTTTTGTTTTTAATTTGCCAAACTTTGCTGCAGAAAAGCATCCATTGCTTATACACAAAGCTCTTGGGTGAGATGGATATTTTTTATTACACCAACTGAATAGCAGCAACAAAATCCTTTCTTCCCAAGCTTTAGGGCACATACAACCTTCTTCAGGCTGAGGAGAATTCAAAGATTGTAAGAGTCCTTCTAGGTAGAAAAGAAACTCTGTTTTGCACAGGGGAGGTAGAGGGTGGAAGTTTTTCCCCCTGGGTATCTCAGAGTCCTTTTGTGAGAGTGTTGCTCTATGATGTGCAGATTCATCCCTAGAGGTGTCCAATGTCAGAGGCAGACAAGGAGGTGAAAAATCCTTTCTTGGTTTGGAATGAAATTTACTTTTCCAAACGGCTAAAATGCGATATCTTCCGTGTTTCAGAGATCTAGGTTGTAGCCATGTTGGTCTGAGAAAAAGAGATACACAAAGCTCTTGGGTCAGAGGTGATACATTTTATTATACCACATGCCCGAAAGCTTGCAAAGAACAGAATTGTTTTGCTACTCTTTAGCTCGTGTAATAAAAGATACTGCTTGTGACCCAAAAACCTTGTGTATCTCTTTTTCTCAGAGCAACATGGCTACACACATAGATCCATTGCTTATAAGCACCCCTCCTTATCATGCAGTTGTGGGTGTGCAAGAGGCTACAACTACCATTAAGCAATTCCTGAGACTGGCACTTGTAGAGTCATTTAATGGAGATAGGGCTTAAAGTATTGTTTTTACCCACAGCCCTAGTAACAAAACAAGTGACAAGTATGCATCTAAAGAATGAAGAAAAATCACTGGATTTTATTTGAAAGCTGTCTTTATTTCTGGACACCATTAAATAGTCTTTCTTGCTGCAGTCATTCAGTTCAGTTTAACAATACTGAGAGTAATGACTGCAGACTTAGTAGTTAGATGTTAGTAGAGGGAAAAAAATTGAATGTGGGAGGATAAAAGTTGGCAAACTAAGTAACCTTGTTTTGAACTATCTATATTTTGCTTCTGAAAGAAACAAGCATACCAAATTTCACTCAGGTGTGAGAGAAACAGATCCCAGGCAATTCCTGCAATATGTGGGATTTGTGTTTACATATACTGATACTAGAAATATTCAGTAGTGTCTTATAAGCAGAAATCATTCTTGGAACATTTTGGTGGAACACAGCCTATAATATCCAATGCCTGTCACTAGCATACAAGGCAACAGGAGATATGTTTACAACTCATTCACGACCGACTGCTACTAAGAAACAAGTTGTACCATTTACTCCTGCTCTACATGCACCATTTATGGAAAAACATTGGTGTGAGGCATCCTTTGTCAGGCTCCAAAAAGTGGCCAGAAAAGATTGTTATATGACGAGTGCAAGTGGAGCTGGAGTGAGTCGGTGTGGGCTTCTTTCTTCAAGTTCAAGCTCATTTTAGAGGAATGTAGATGTACCCACAGAGGTACCTCGAGACAAGACAGGATCGATATGTATTACCATGCCTTTTACAAAGTGTTCTTCAAATTGTGTGAAAAGAACTATTTGATATTAGCATATCAAATGGTTTTTAACATCTTACTGTTTAATACCTTAATTTTATTGAATTAAATCTTTATATGTATTGACAAAGTTGTTCTTGTATGTGCCTTCTCCCTTTTCTCTCCATCTCTGGAATGTGAACCTCTTAAACTGTTTGATAGTCATTTAGTTTCTGATCGATACTTTCTGTTAATTGCAGGTAGTCTACAGTGGAAAGGAACTGAATCACCCTTTTGGCCTGTCACATCATGGAAATTATATTTTCTGGACAGATTATATGAATGGCTCTATTTTCCAGTTGGATCTAAAGACAAGGAATGTAACACTATTAAGAAGTGAAAGACCACCTCTTTTTGGACTTCAGATTTATGATCCCCACAAGCAGCAAGGTATTAACAATATATAGTTTCTCTATAACATTTCCCATCAAACAAGATGACAAATAGGTATATAAAAAAGATATTTTTTCATACTTCCCTAGTGTCTAGAGCTAACCATCTGATTAAAAAAAAAACAATGAAAATATGGATTATAAAGGGATATAAAGATATTTTATGGAGTTCTAATCCATTTGTTATAGGGGTTCCAATCTATTGCTCATTTTACTCCAAACTACAGCATAGAATATTATACACAATATTGCAATATTAACTGTAACTGCAGTTATAGAATGGATTTTTTTTTGTGGATTTCGGCTTTCCTATGCACGTAAAAGAAACTGAAGAAACCTGACATACAGTAGATAATGCATCACTTCTATTTGATTTTATAAACGTATTATTCTATCTGCTTTTTTGTGAGAGATAACAGACCTTAGAGAAATATCACAAATACAAATCCTAGTTGATAAGTTAATTTACAGTCATGTGTTGACACTATCCCATTGCTTCCTACGGGAAAAGTACCAGATTTAGGCGTGGGTTAAATAGTGTGATTACTGGAAACACAGATCTCCAAAAGATAAAGGGGGATATGTGTTACAGTTTTAGTTTTAAATACAAAATTATACAATACTGGAATTTAGAAATGTATGTAGAGAACCTCAAAAGAATAGAATCAGATCTGTAGGGCTATCATTCATCATTTAGTGTATGCAATAAAAATAGATCAATTCTTTCATTTTTGCAGATCAGTCTCCCATGTTTGGCTTGCTCATTCTTCTATTGTGTGAAGCAGCATCTCTACTTTTCGTATAAAAATGTGAACTCAAAATGAAAGCTAGCATGTCTGTGTGTATAGATGGATATAAATGCTGTACCTCTCATAGTAATTTTCTAACATAAGCCATACTGAGTCACAGCAATCAACATATTACAATAGTGATTATCATGGTTCGTAGAACAGATCATCTGTTTGTCATTTTCTAATCTCTCTGAATGCACCCCTTTATGGGTTAGGCCACATGTTTTGACATATCTTTGAGTTAAATTTTATAATTTTCCTACTCTTTGTCTGCAACCTGGATATATAACCATCCAAATGTTTTTGGTTCAAACTGTATTGGCAACATCTATTACAATATTTATTATGCTGCCAGCATTGCTGCCAACACTTACACTATCCAGGGATTTGACTGTTTCAGTCCTGTTTCTTTGACATCTGCATCTAGAGACAACCTGGAGACCTCTAAGAGGTCAGCTTCTCTTTTAGGGGAGAAAGTCTTTTTTCCCACTCTGCCTCAGAATCCAAATGTTGTTCACTCACCTGCTGGTCCTACAAGTGGGCTTTGCTCCCTGAGGAGCTCCTCAGTCAGTCTTCTTCAATAAAACAGTCTTTAAACCACAAGCAAGCAACCAAAAGAAAGCCCTTCTGTCTGTCCCAGACACTAGAAGAGAAACACCTTTTGGGTCTGGCCCCAGTCCAGCAGTTTGGCTCCCTCTTGAAGCAAGCTGTTGTATTCACAACTTGCTTTCTCCTCTCCTACATACTCTTCTGGGAGCTTTCTAAAGATCCTAGTAGGACACTCCCTGCCTATCTAAGTGGCCTGTAATGGGGTTCTCTGAACAGTGCTGACTCTTCCCTCTTAGAGGGGCAGACTGCCCTGTGAAATGATCTCTTTTATGATCAATGTGTTTCAGACAGATCCTCCAGAAAGAGGGGTAATAGTACGTATAGAGTCTAGGGAAGAGATTCTAGGATCTCCTGCATAGGATTCCCATCCTTGGTGGCTGACATTTTACTTCTACAAACTATGTTCATGGCCTTCATCAGCAGAGTAGCAAAGAGGTGGCTATATCAGGAACCACTTTTTCTGCTGTATCAGAAACTAAATTGCATTCCTGCAGGAGTCGTCAGTAGTACTCAAAATTAGTAACTGATATTTCACCACCTCTGGCTGTTGAGGAGATACCCAGCACAAACCTGGTGAGACCACTGATATCTACATTTCATCATCATCATCACCATTACCACCTTGAAAAAGTTGTGTACTGTTGCTTGTACACTCAACAGCATTTCCTCTCAGAACCTGCTTTGCAGAATGGTAGACATTTGGTGTTCCAGATCCAGATTGTTCCAAAGAAAGGATATAACTTGCTTTAGGGCTTTTTTTTACATGCATCTTCCTGATAGATTTATAGTATGCCAAAAAGAGAATATAACTTGCTTAGCTTCTATGGCAGCTTCCAACTTCTGTATCTTAAACTTAAAAATAAAAGTTTCTTGTTTGGGATTTAAGCAGTAGTGCTCAACCTTTCTGCCCCATGAGCCAGATGAATGTCAGAGGGCCAGTCCATAAGCCATCTCTCTTGCGGGGTCAGCGTGCAGGGTTGGGTCCCATGTGCCTGGATTAGGCCCTATGTCACCCCTGGCCCAGCATGTCTAAACTGGGCATGACTCTGCACCCAGATTGTGTTATGAACTACCGCAGCCCTGCATGCCCAATCTAACATGCAGGGTATTGCTCCTTGGCTTGCAGAGCTTTTCCCAGATCTGGAAATTTGGCAGCAGAGGTGCAGCAATTAATACTGCCATCACTGCCCCATTGCCAAATTTTCAGACCCATCGGGAGCCCAGCAGGCCAGATGATACAACCCCATTGGCTGGATCTGGCCCGGAGGCCAAGGATTGAGCATCCTTCTATTTGAGTGTTAGTTTTCAGATCCTTTATCTGTTTCTTTAACTGTTACTGCAGCTAAAGAAAGGACAGGGCTCCAGCTATTAAAATCAACCTCAGAAGACAAGAAGCTGGATAATATGACAGGAAAAGCTGCTCTTCTGCCACCTTACAATTTCAGATAGCTACTATCAGGCTCTCTCATCTCCGTATTTCAGTTAGTGCAGAGCATCAGATTTTTTAGATAAGATCTCAATGGGGTCTAGGCAGGTCTTCAAACAATCAGTTGTAAAGGAACAGCTAGCTCTTCACTGAAGGTGGCTAGAAATGCTACAGATATCACATCTACACTGTCACCAATCAGAATGCTGCAGCATGATGCCAGTCCTCTTAACCAGCCACAACAGTCCAGAACTCTCTTGAAAATCTTCATTGTGACAAAAGCAATGTTTTTGTCTCAAAAAATTATGGGCCATTTCATATGCTTATGGAGTTTTTGGTGCCCTGATGATTGAATTTGTGTTTTGGGGGACTCAGGGGTTGGATGTATATGCTCATCAACTCAAGAGGAGCTTATGTCATCATTAATAACTTTTACTTCATTTGGCCAGTCATACTGAAGGGCATCTAAATTCTCTTAAGGAAAAAAGCAGTCACAGGAGACCTATAGCAATGATCACTATTAATAGACAGTTACCTCTTTAAAGCAGTCTGTTTTATGGACATTATATTAGCACTCAATCTAAGATTCCCTGTTGGGGACCATTTGCATTATTTCAGGAAGCAGTATATCAAAACAATACTTTTACCAACTAACAGTTGATAGAAATAATACAGAGAAAATACTCTGTACAGTTTAGGGACCTTTTACTCTTTATCTTCATACTTACCTCTTCTTTATTCAGTGACCTTTCTGTTAGGATTTTATTTATAACCTGACTCACTGCTGCAGTCCTGGGCACAGCATCTGCACACGTGCCCTCAACTATAGCAGTTTGAGCATCTACACATGCTGTTAAGATGCTGTGATAAATTCCAGGGCAAACTATGCCAGAGTTTATCACATTGCCTTAATGCAGGTTTGGGCAAAATGCAGCCCTTGATCCACTTGCAGCCCACCAGGCAATTGCATCTGGTCCATGGGTGAGCGCCCACCAATTAATTGTATCTGACTTGGCCCCCTGCTCTCACTGCTGCACTCTGCCTGAGCAGCATGGTGCACTCCCAACCTCATCCGTGGGAGGGCTTCAGCTCTAGCCAGTGCACACAGGTTCTGGGCTGAGAGACAGAAAGATAGCTGTGACCTGATATCACTAGGATCTGCTCCTTCCTCTGGAACCGTTTGCCACATCTCCAGTAAATACTCAGATCTTGGATTGGCTTCCTCAGTCATCTGTGGGCCTAACAATGACTTTCCTATTTACCAGAAGACGGTTATCCTTGTATCGAGGGGCTGGTGATGACAATGAGTTTTGCAGCTCTTGAGCTTCATTCCAGCATGTGGATGCTGTTTAGATTCCATAGACTCTTGGTCTCTTGTATATGTTTCCTGGGGCAGTTAATCCCGCCGGTCTCAAGAAGGATTAAATGGGACTCTGCGTTGGTTGTTGGTCTAGTTCAAGCCTAAGTGAAC
>NW_017729031.1:16473215-16481283 GCF_001723915.1 Gavialis gangeticus
GACTCTTGGTCTCTTGTATATGTTTCCTGGGGCAGTTAATCCCGCTGGTCTCAAGAAGGATTAAATGGGACTCTGCATTGGTTGTTGGTCTAGTTTAAGCCTAAGTGAACATCTAGATACCTCTTGTCTCTCCTTCTGAACATTACTAGTAGTATGATATGAACATACCTCTCTGGATCTAGCTTAATTGCATCCTGCAGCAGGCAAATTGTCTGGGTTATGGGGGAAAAAAGAAACTGCTACAAAGATGTGGAGACTATTCAGACTCAAAATAGAAGAGACTCTACTAGTTCTGTATGTGCAGGCCAATGAATTATTTTTATGTGATGTCATTTTATTACAGCCTATCCCTAGTAAATTCTGGCTCCCTTGCCCTTGAATATTTATTCTCTCTGAAGGCTTGTGGACTGCCTCATGTTTCCTGCATATTTAGTACCTACTTGTACTTATAATCTGTGATTCAAGACCCTACACTTTTCTTTCCTCCTTCAATGGTCAAGTTTCTCAAGAGACTTCCTTAGGAATTTCCTCCAGTCTAAGAATTACCCCCATCCTTGTCACTTCAATTCTGTCTTCAAAGGCTCTTTGATTCAAACAAATGACAGTGTTCTTTAGCTCATCCTTTGTGGCAGCTATACAGACTTGTATGAACTGCAAATTATTATCATTAGTTTACAACATAACATTTTCATAGAAGCAAAGTTATACTTAGACTGTACTCTAACTTCCTCTCCAAAGTTTTTTTTTTCAGAAGAGAAAGCAGGAGGTCATTCTGCACAATTTAGATATCACCTAAAAATCATGTAGAACAGTCCCTAGATTACTTGTTAGCTAATCTGAAGATTAGACTGTCAACCCAACAATTACCTAGGTACGTAGTAGAGGGTATCGAGCTGCACTGTAAGCTAGGTAACTTCAGTTCAGGTTAAAGTTCACTCCAAGAAAAAAAGACCCCAAAACCTGGTGGCTTCTTCGGCTTTTTCAGATTGGAATTTATATATATGTAGATCCACCTACTTTTGCTAAATGTATCTGTAGTATGAACATCTTGATCTACGCTCATTTTGGTAGAGTATGCTTCTACCCTCCTCTACAACTATCAAGTGCTTTTGAGTCATCAGAAGTAAAAACAAAAGCATACAGCTGAACATTCAAAGAAGAAAAAGAAGTTAATTTTCTGCACATTGCCTGGATTTCTTGAGATATGTGATTCGTGGCCAGCTCTCCTTTCCATATTACTAATGAGTATAAAAAAGAGGTGAGCCAAGCATTTGGGTTGGAGAGCTACTTAATGAGTTTTGGTGAGCTGTTGAAGGTGGCACACATGGATACACGCACACCCACATGCATGTGCGCACACACACTCCCTGTGCAGGCACTGGATTCATGACCCAGCTACTAGGGGTGTGTGAAGCGAGCAGTATTCGTTTCGGATTCAGATTTGGCTCGATTCAGGGGACAGTGATTCGATTCGCTGATTTGGATGACTGTCCCAATTCGATTCAGCCAAATCTGAAGATCTGGTTCTGATTCAGAGAGTCAGCAATTCAGCCATAGACACAGCTGTATATGTTTTTTCTACGTACCTCGAGGTACAAGGTGTGGCTCGTGAACACTCAGATGGTGGGGCAGATGGAGCATCCCATGGGAGCATGGTGGGGGTCCCCCATGCAGTTGGTGGTGGACCTGGAAGTGGACAAGAAATACTTCTGGTCCACTTCTGGGCCCACTGCTGAGCACACCTGGGACCTCCTGTACCTAAGAGGCTCAACAATCAGCCACAGGGGGACCCCAGATGCTCCCTCAGTCCCAGGAGGTACCAGTTGCTAAGTTGGGGGGCAGAGGGGCTCTCCCATGTGCTCTGTGGCAGACCCAGAAGTGGATCAGAAGTATTTCTGATCCACTTCCAGGTCCACCACTAAGCATGAGAGTGACTCCCCCATGCTCCCGTGGGATGCTCCATCCGCCCCACAATCTCAGGCTTTATGAGCTGTGTCTGGTACCTCATGGTACATAATATATATATATATATATAAAAAGCAGTGTCTGTGGCCGAATTATTTTATCTCTCTGAAAAGAATTCAGAAAGATTAATGGGTCTCCTAATTTGATTTGGATTCAGAGATTCAGCTGCTGAATTGGGCTGAATCTTCTCTGAATTGAATTAGTGACTGAAGCTTTGCACAGCCCTACAAGATACCTTGTTCTGGGAAGACCCAAACCCCCCTGACCACAACTTCTTCCATTCAATAATAGGTAAATTTATTTATATACAGTGATTGCAGATAAGAATAATGCAGGCAAGGCAAACAAAATCCCCCGCTCTCCAATTTTATATTTGTTAATCGTAGGGCTATCACAGAGGAAAGGTACACAAGCATCACCCTGTGGTTCATTCTTGAATGTCAGATGTCAGCAGCAACCTGGAGGCCGAGGGCCAAGGCCCACCCATCACTCAGTGGGGTGGGTGAGACAGTCTGGTGGTATGCCCTTTGTCCATGGTGGCCCCTTGGGGACCCTTTGCTACTCTAAAATCCCTTGTTTTGTATCCCTTTTCTTCTCTGATGATTCTTCATTCCCAGGCATTATTGAGTGGTCTTTCTGTGGTCACCATATTGTCCATGATCTGTTCTGTCAGCATATTCCTTTGTTTCCCAAACCCATCACATGCACACATCTTAATTTGGGCATTTACTAGTGTCCTAATTGGGGCATTTCCCAGCCTCCTAATTTGGTTCATCTGCCAAAACAAGAAATCCCAGGGCTCTGCACCTGGTCATTGTGATGTAGCCACCTTATCTCATGGTATGGAACAGTGTGGTACATATCTTCAATTTCCCAGCCTGTTTATGTGTGCTTGTCCATTGGCCTCAGACATGGTGTCTGCCTTGTAGGAGACTGTCACAAACATGCTTTTAGAAACAAATTAACTCTTGGTGTTCCCCAGATTCATAGAAGTTAGGGTCTGGAAGGGGCATCATGAGATCATCAGGTCCAGCCCCGCTTCTCTAAGGCAGGAAACACTGCTGAGGTCAGATGACCCCAGCGAAGTGTGCATCCAGTCATCTTTTGAAGATCTCCAGGAAAGGTAACTGTACCATCTCTGGCGGGAGTCTGTTCTAGACTCTGGACACACGGACCATAAAGAAGTTTTTCCTTGCATCTAATCTGAGGAATGTTCCTCTGCACCATTGTTCTAATACAATATCTGCTTTGTATACTAACCAATTCCCTAAAGCAGATCTCTAAAATATTTTCTAGACATCACCCTGCATCCAGGTCAGGGCTGGCATCAGAGTGGCAATGGGAGGGGAAGCATAAACCCACCTGTGGCTCTAGCATGTCCTGGCCCACCGAGGCAAGACTTGGCAGCACCTGCTGGCCACGTCAACAGCTAGGGAGGCAGGGGATGGAGCCTGACCATGGATCTCTGCATTGTTCTGCCCCTGCGTGGGCCAGACTCCATTTCCCAAACTGCTACATGGTGCCATGTGGGCAGGCAGCAGGGCTGCTTTTGCCCAATGTCCCTCATAGCACCAGCAGAAGCCAGAGCTGCCACCTGGGAGCAGAGGCCAGAACCTGAAAATAGCATTCCCAGGACCTGTTCTGCACTGCTGCTGCCCCCCTGCATGCTAGGTAGAATCAATTGGTGGGCTGAATCTAGCCCACGGGCCATATTCTGTCTACCCCTGGTATAATAGCTTCTTTGTATTGGTAAAGGAAGAGGGATGGTTGGTTGCTCTGTCCCTTTTTGCCTTAAAATTGGGAGATGAAGGGCACAGACATGGCCCAGCAGATGCTGCTGCTCAAAACATTCTGATTCCATGGGCACACAGAAGAAATGGGGTGGGTCCACACACAATTGATATGTTGGAAGTATTCAAATTATTGTTTTGAAGTGATTTCCCTCTCCCAACATCATACATCTCCTAGACAACATTAACCAAAACGTTCAGTCTTAGCTTTTTCTTAGGCTCTTAGGACCAATACTACTGTGTTGATACCTCCTTGTTGCCTTTTCTCTTTTCTTTGTGGTGGTCTTCATACTTTTCTTTCAAGTACATATGCATATCTTTACTAAAAAAAAATAATAAATAAGCACTTGTATTCATGTTGTTCAAATTCCTGAGCAGCTTTATCTGTGCCTTTTTTTTTTCTTCCTGACCAGTGACATATTCTTATATTTTAGTTGGAAGCCTGTAATTGATTCAGGTATCTGGTTCTGTAAGGCTGCTTAATAGCTTCTTACAACTCATTTAAATGAAAAATGGGAGTTATGTCTTCCCCTCAGGTTTAACTCAACCCATAATAATAAGCAGTAAACAACATGAATTTAGTAATCTAAAGATACATCTATAGTGCAAACCATAGTGTAGTACAGAAATGCCTGAGCTACCCATTAGCAAGCTATCTTATATATCAGAAGCCATATAATTATAACAACAGATTTACATGTGGGGTAATTAATCTTAGTTCTTTTGTGAATGAGCTACCTTCTTTGCTCTTGTTTTGCATATCTCTACACTACGATGTGGTCTGCAGTGTAGGCACCCTCTCAAGTCTTCAAAAGACTTAGAGTCCATTTTTCAAAAAAGCAGGGTACCCACAATTGGGACTACAGTATCAATAAAGTTTAGCACCTATCATCTCCCTCTGAAAATAATGTCATATGGAAGGTATTATGTTATTTTTGTGCATCTTGCACCTGGCTCCAGCATAGTTTCTAATAAAATGCAGTGTCAATAATCTATGCATATAGTTGCATGTAGTTTATTAGCAGATATACAAAAAGCATATGGATTTTTAAGTGCAAAAATTCTTCATAATCAGCATGATATGACATTAAATCTAGGTTTATGCACCTTGGAACAATATTTGACATGATTAGGCTTGTGTGAAGGCCAACATATAATTATGCAAATATAGAGATAAAAGAATTTCTAACTAGCTGTAAATACTTCAGTATAAGTTTGAATAAGAGGATTAAGCAAATACAAATGATCTACATAATACAGCATCTGTATAAGAGGACTATGAATTGGATGCAAAGAACTGTTCCATAATTACCTTAAAACTGTACTTCAGGCTCATTTAGTGAATTAAAATGGAATCCTGGCCTACTTTGGATCTTATGCAAAGTCATAACAAAATAGGCATTTTAAAAGCTTACAGAAATGTAAGAAACAGAATAATAGTCTTAAAAGCAATACTTGTGGGGGATATCAGAAAAAGGAAAGCTGCTGAAGTTTTATTTTTGAAATACCTGGTAGACTAACAGCAAGGGATTTGGAAACAGTCCACTTCTCATGGCAGAAAATATACTCATTTCTGTATAATACTTGTAGTTGGAAATATGAAAAGTGTGAGGCACTGGCAGCCTAGGAGTCTACTCAGCAATCCTCTTTTCATCCTGTTTGAATACCTGTTTGGAATTCATTTGTTTCACCTTGTTATTTAGGGCACAATTTAATCCACTGTATTTAATGGTCTTTCTAATTTTTTAATTTCCAGTCTAACTATTTACTGCAAGTCAAATATACCCATTTAATTTTGGATACATATTTATGTATCTGGAGCAAAACAGCAGGAGGTTTCAGATTTCAGAAACAATTAAAAGCCTTTTTTTCCTTTCTGTCTTTCCCCAGCGTTATATTGTGGTTTTGCTTGCTCTCAAGGCTTCTAATGTTTTCTTTGACCTGTCCTAAAAACTTTCATCAGTGTGAACAATAGATGACCCTGTAAAGATTCAGAGGGATTGTTATCTAGATAGTCTGTGATTCAAATGATTCTGTAAAATATATGGTTTCTGAGTGCCAAGCTAATGCCTATGACTACTTTGAATTTTGGCTGGTGCAGACAAAATAAAAGAGTAGCTTTGCAGGCTGTATTTTGATTGCAGATAATATCACGCAGTCTGCACCTAGGTATGACAGAGGATTAAGTGCCTGAAGTAGGAGTTAGGCAGAATGCAGGTACCTAAGTCCCAAACTGTGATACAATAAATCTTGCTCAGCTTCTTTTTAAGTGTCTACCCCTGGCACTTCAGAGTTACGACTCCAAAGTTGCCTGGATCCCTGGAATTCTGATACTGTGTAGCAGGGCACTAGAACACGCCTGCTCCTTTAAGGGAGCAAGTAGCCAGGGGGGCCACTTGCAGATGGTGAAGGGGACTAATGAGTGACTCACCTGATTTAGAGGGCTCAGGCTTGAGCTATACAAGTCCAGAGCCTAACTGGGGGGTCTGGTCCTGGCACCTATGAAGGGAGGAGCTCCTAACAGCAGAGCAGCAGGACTCCTGAACTGACAGTGGAGCTGAATAAGAAAATCTTCAGATCTGGAGACAAGGGAAGGTACCTGGAGCAGAGAGGGGATGCTGTCTGTAGGTAGGTAGCTCTTATTTTAGGTTAAGCTCACAGAGGGTTTGGGTGCCTGCTAAAGGATGCAGGTGCTTTGATTTAGTTACACCAGGGTTTAGCCTTGAACCCCGCTGGGGCAGGCTCAAAGGCCTGTTTTAGAGACATGGACCAGAGGGTCCATGGGCCCAGAGGGAGCTGAACTGAACTGAACTAGGAGGTCCCCAAGCCCAGAGTGGGCTGAGAGCCAGAGTTGAGGGGTCTGTAGGCCTGGAGAAGGGGAGTTTGGAGCCATGAGTCCAAGAACCTGGAAAAGGTTCTTGGACCCGTGTGTGGGACTGGATGTTCAAGAGCTCAGGCAGAGGCTGAGTAAGGGACCAGGAGGTCAGAGGGCCCAGACAGGAGCTGAGAGGGTGAAATGAAAACATCAAGGATTGATAACACCTGGGAGACTTTGGGGTATGGTGTAGGGAAGGAATGGAGTCATGCAATATGCCCTTAAGGCTACACATGCCCTTAAGGCTTTGTGGACAAATTGGAGAGAGTCTAGTGGAGGCCAGCAAAAATGGTGAGGGGGGTGGGGCACATGACTTATGAGGACAGGCTTATTAGTCTAGAGAAGACTGAGGGGAGATTTAATAGCAGCCTTCAACTACCTGAAGGGGGGTTCCACTTTTCTTGCCTCCCAGGAGAGAGTGTTACCAGCAGATTATAGGTTATTCTTAATTAGAGGCAATCTCTCCTATTCATTAAGATGAGCCAGTGTGCATCAAAGGTTCAAGATTCAAGGTATCATAAAGAAAGAGCACATGAAGTAGATTTTTGTAGGCTGGTGCTTGGGATAGTAAGGTCCAACTTTTTGGCAGAAATGCCACAAATTAGCCTTACATTCTTCCCAAATGCCACTGTAATCCCTTTCTCTTAACAAACTGGTACTCTGCCTTCTGTTCCCTGCCCTGTGCCCCATGCCTGATCTGATGCCTTAGTTTCTGCTCTCTGCCCTGTCTGCAGCTTTGTTGCCTGTCCTGCCCCAAAGTGCCACATGCCACACACACAGAGGTTGTCTGTACTACATGTGGTACCAGGGGCACCTCTGGGTTAGAGCACATAACTAGAAGGAGGGTGTCCTTAATTCTGGTATTTACTCCTGTGAATATTTCTGGATTTCATATGTAGCAGTTACATATTACAGAAACAGTCCCTGGAGAGTAGGGACCAGGATCCCTGCACTTTTTATTCTATGCTGCACATTGGCACAGCTTCATCAGGAGGAGAGGAGGGTGCCTCAGCCCTAAACTTGTAGCTGTCACTCTCCTGGGAAATGGGAAATGCAAGGCTGAACCCAGGTGTCTCACTTCTTTGGTAAGTCTTCTAAGCATTGCCTTATTACACAAAAGGTGCTTTCCCACACCTACATTTTAAAAGCAATTCTTGAGCCAAGCTGTCTTCTTTGAAAGAACAGATGTAGGTGCCTAGCTGAGATGATGATATTGACTCTGGTTTTGAATAGATCTAGTTGGCACACTGGACTCAAGCATCTAAGATGCCTAGAAGAGTAGGCTGGTGTGGGGGAGCTGGCTAGGGGCTGAGGGAGGGGAGAGGTTTGCAGCTGGCCAGGCAGTCCGGCCGGGAGGGAGTTTGCAGCCTCCCTGCTCCCGGCTGGAGTACTCTGCCAGCTGTAAGCCCCCGCCACTCCTGGCCAGCTGCAAACCCCC
>NW_017729031.1:16481548-16482198 GCF_001723915.1 Gavialis gangeticus
GCTGAACCCCCCCGCCACTCCTGGCCAGCTGCAAACCCCCGCTCCCAGCCGGCACTCTGGTTGGGGTGTGCCCTAGCTGGCTAAGGACTCAAGGGGTGGTGAGGTTTGCAGCTGGCCAGGCACTCTGGCGGGGAGGAGGGGGGCAGGGTTTGCAGCCTCCCCCACTCCTTCGCCCCCAGCCAACTTGGGCGCTCCCTGGCCAGGAGGCAGGAGTTGTAGCTGGCCAGGACTCTGGCCGGGAGCGGGGAGACTGCAAACCCCACTTCCCCTGGCTGGGGTGCCTAGCCAGCTGCAAACCCTGGGTCAAAAACTCTGCACATCCTGCTCTGCTAGCCTTCCCCAGGCCCTCCAGAGTGCAGCGTGCTCGACTGGTGCAGCAGGGCACAGCAGGGCCATGCATGAAAACTGCCTGCCCCCCGGCAGTAGACGCTGCCACTGGGAGCCGGCACTGTCTGAGCCTGCAGCAGGCAGGCAGCAGGGGGGGAGCTGACTCATGCTCCTGCTGTAGCAGCCACTGCCTTCAGTTGGGCGCAGGGGGCTGTGGACCTAGGTCCCTGGCCCTGTAGCCCAGGCAGCTAGGGGCCCTCTCCAGCAGGGCTGGGGGGCAGGGCCTGTGGGTGGGGGGCAAGGGGCACAAGCAGGGCTGGGGG
>NW_017729031.1:16482688-16486370 GCF_001723915.1 Gavialis gangeticus
GGCAGGGGCTGTGGGTGGGGGGCAAGGGGCACAAGCAGGGCTGGGGGCCTGGAGGGGCGGGGGGAGTGAGGAACACCAGCAGGGCTCTGGGGGGCATATCATTTTAACCACGGATTTTGGGATTTTTATCAAAGAATTTGCAATTTTTTATCAGAGAATTTGTGATTTTTTTTATCACGGATAACCAGGATCCCTGCTGATCGCTTGAACTGGTTAATGTGTAATGTCTGTCCCTAGCCCATGTGGTTACCAGAGCCAAAGTTGCTGCTTGCCCATGGACCAGATACATTTACTTGGCGGGCACCGGCCCACAGGCCAGATCTAATCAGTTGGTGGGCTGGATCCAGCCCATGGACCATATTTTGCCCACCTCTGGGATTATGGCCCCAACCCTGAGCAGGGGCTAGAGGCCAAGGCACAGCGGCCTCTGCCCACCCTCCACCACCCTCATATGCAATTCTTAGATGAGGGGCTTCAGGAAATATGGTCAGTATGTATTGGCCAATGTTTTGTCTAACATCCTTAGTCATATAAAGGATGTTGGCTGTACTACGTTCTTATTCTGTATACTTAAAGTTCATTTTGTCACATTATGCTTTTCTATACACTCTAAGCCTAAGTAAATTTTAGATATTAATTCATGTATAAATAGTGTACTAATTCATTATGTTACTTCATCTAAATAGACTAAGTAGACACAGACAAGTAACTTTTTTTGTATATTCCTTGCTTGCCAACTTAGCTTCCCTAATTGCCAACTTAGTAGTAATCATAACTAAATAATATTATTTTGAATACCAGGGGTAAAGACATCTTGTAATTCTTTCAGAGAGAAAACTTTCATAACTTCCCAGTTAATTAATAAAAGCTGTGGTAATGGTAACTATGGTATCAATGTTAAATGCTTTAGAGCTTGATATACAGTATAATGTACTGTATTTTAAAATGTAATGTTGTCTTATGAATGTGTTTTTCCTTTATAAAGAGACTTCCAGGAATCTGAGTTTCTGGACCCAAAATGTATCCTTTTCTTTCTGACTTCTGTCATCTCAGCAGAAACATGGCAAAAAAGAAAGATTCCTATGGTTTTGGCATCTAAAAAGCAGTAAGTTAGGCAAACCCATAGTCTCCTGAGTGCAGCCTTCAGTGTTTTTTGAGTTTTATGTTTTCTTGACCCTTCTCTCTGCCCTACAAAAACTAAAGCAGCTACTAAATTGTACCATAAAATATTGAATATCTTTAATAACCATATTTAGATAGCTGATAAAAACTTCTTAACAGGGTTTAGTATCCGTTGCCTCTTGTAAGTGCTGGAGGGCTGCCGAGGTTGAGAAAACGCCTATTGATAGAATCCTGAAAACTACTCAAAGGCTAATTTTTAAAAGTATTTAGGCATCTAAGGATGCAAATAATCACCGAGTGGGATTTTCAAATTTCGATTAGGCTGCATGTCGAGATCTGTATTTAAAGATCTGGCCCTTAGTTACTTTTCAGAATTTTATAATGGGTCTCCAGACCAGCAAGGGTTAAATTAGATGTGGGCTCATTGCTCTATAGAAGCAGTGCTCAAACTTTTGGCCCCACTGGCCAGATGTGTGGTGTATGTAACAACTTGCAGATTCATGCAGATTGGAATGCAAGCCATCATGGGGATGATTTGGAGGGTGACACTGAGAAGCTCAACATGCTTGGAGAATTTTACAATAGCCCTGAACAGACTCCTTACCACGTAACTCCAAGCAGCAGGACTGAGCACAAACACAGTGGATCTAATAAAGATCCAAGTTCATGCAATTCAAGTGGAGTCCCTTTATTATTTCACAGAGTGCTGTGAATAAAAAAGTGCAGGCACTGTCTGTGAGCTGTATCTTTTGTAGGGTTGGCATGCTTGGTTGGGCATCATGTGTCTAGGTCAGGCCCCATACCACGTTGGTCTGGAGCACCTGGATTGAGCCTTGTGCCACCCTACCGTAGCATGTTCATATCAGGCCCCATGCCACCCCAGCTCAGCCCTTCATACCCAGATCAGACTCTACACCAGGGTTGGGCAAAATGTGGCCCGTGGGCCAGATGTGGCTCACCAGGCCATTCTATCTGGCCCCCGGGACACCTAAAAAATTTAGAAAAATTAATATTTATCTGCCCCTGGCTGCCTGTCATGCAGCCCTCTGGCTTGCCAAAACTCAATAAGTGGCCCTCCACCTGAAATAATTGCCCTCCCCTGCTCTACAGTGCCCCAGTCCAATGTAATCAGGCCCTGTGCTGCCATGGTTGGGTCCTGTGCACCAAGATTGGACTCTGCATCCTGAAAAAAAGATGGGGTAAAATAATTGTACTTTGATTTTCTTTTTGGACCCTGAATAATGTAAACACACTTTCTTTATCCTTGAATAAACTGTGTGTTCTAGACCGGGTTAAAATGTGAACTTTGTTTTGTTTTGTTATATTCTTGAGTGATCCTCACTGTATTGTGCAGAAACATGCTTGATGAAAGTATATTTGGCAAATAGGCTATTCCCAGTTAACTGACTATCCTCATTAAAATGTTTTATGTCTTTTTAAGATTTGTTTTTATTTGGGATTGCAGTACAGGACAAAATAAACTTTTGTCTTTTTATCATTATTTCTTGGGTATAATAGGTAAGCTTTTTATGAAAAAACATTTCCTATTTGCTAAACACTCCTTTCTTGTGGTCTCTGTTAAGTGGAATGGTGCTAAATTCTAGTATATAGGAGAAAATATTGGTAAATCCATTAAAAGATGAGGCTTTATTCTGCAGAAATAGTAATGGATGTATTGAAATCTGTATTGGCACAAAGAAGTTGTAGTCATAAATGGTTTTAGACTACCTACCCATGGTTGATTATATACCAGCAGCACTTGTGAACCAACTAAGGATGCATACAAGAGTTCTCATGAACCATTGGACGTTAAACAGTTTAGAATAAGCAGCTAAAAACTCTTCTGTTGAAGGTCATGCAAGAGTTCAACTTGCAAACTGCCTATCCTACAAATAGACTGCACTGTGGAGTGCATCCAGCCAGTGGTCCCCAGAGCATGCATCCCATGGTGTTTTGCAAGCTCCGTAGAGGCAACAGGTCACAGCCAATTGGCTGTGGCCCCACGGGACCATACCCCCTCCTAACAACATCCTTTCCTTCCCAGCCTCTCAGCTGTCAGGCTGTCGGCTGGCAGATCCAGAGAGTTTTGCTGTCTTTTGAAATGGAAGCTCTGAGCATGGATGGGGAGCTTTGACTGCAGTGATCCTGGGGCCCTAGTCCTGGGAAATCCTACCACTGCCACCATGTATGGGGCTGTAGGCACGGGGCTTTCAAGTGCCACGCTGGGGTACTGTTCCTCCCTGTCCCTCTTCCAGGCAGTGCTTGCACCACATGTATGCAGGCTGCAGGCCCAGGGCTCTCAAGTACCATTGAGGGTCGGGGGGAGCAGGCTTTTTGTCCTTGTGCTTTTGGCCCTGGTGTTTAAGAGCTTCATGCCTGCAGCCACCATACGTGGGCTGCAGGTGCCAGCTTTGATGTGCCCCAAAGGGTGCTGGCAGGTCCAGGCGATGCTGGTGTATGGCTTCTCCCTGCCTACTTAGGTGGGAAAGTTAACTGCTGCATAGCCCCTGGGCTGTGGAGAGAGAGCCTTGGGTCTGAAAGGGGAAGGGGTTTTGTCTCT
>NW_017729031.1:16486403-16488021 GCF_001723915.1 Gavialis gangeticus
AAGGGTGGCCAAAATTTGGAGGGGCTGGGGGGTGGGGGTGGAAGCAGTGCATAATCGGATGCCCAGACAACAGCAAGGAAGCTTCTACTGATAGGGAAACTGTACAAGCATTCATTTAAACATGGCCAGCCCATATCACACTACAGTTAAAACTCACTGAATGTGGTTTAACTTTCTACACCATTTTTAGAGTAGACGAAGTATTGTGCACGATGTTTACCAACTTCTTTTACTGGACTAAACATGATTCTATTAATAGAAATGTAACACAGTACACACCTAAGTTTGAGCAGAAGCTAAATGCTGTTGGAGGTATACAGAAGTCAGGAAATAATACGAAGCTTGTTGATGCAAATGGATATCGTACCATTTGCTTTAATGATCTCTGGATTAAGCCCTGAAAGCAGAGCATGTCTGGCATACAGTACAAGATAGTAGGGCCTGGCAAATGACAGAAGCAGACAGACAAAAGTTTTCCTCGTCTTCAAAGGCTGCAGAAACAAATCAACAATATGCATCCCCTGTGATAAGCGGGAGAAAACGTTTACTTTAGGAAAAGGAGAAGAGCTTTACTGAAATTGTAGTGTTCCTCCATGCTAGCTGTTTCCATATTCTGCTGTGTGGTGTATGACTGTCTTAGGGTTATAGCAGGTGTATATGACTTTGTGGCTGTGCTGCATATTACTTTTTTCCATCCATCTAAGGATGCAGGTACGATACCGTGTATTACTGTAGACAGAAGCTATGCAATTCCCTTCCCTTTTAAACTTGTTCTGCTGTTTGTTTCCTTTTATCAAAACTAATTACTGTATTGCTGAGGGAACTGATTGAATACACATTAATGATTGCCATTTAGGATGTAGAAAGATAAATAAATTATGTCAACTGAAAAGGGAGAAGGGACTTGCTGCATGTAATCAAATCTGCAGTAACTATTTCACGTGTCCTGCAGCAGGTGGAAGTTTAATCAGAGCAGCTTACCTTGAACAAAAGAACCACTACCTGAAATTTAAGTTCCATTTACTATGGAATAGAAAGGACGTATGAAACAATTAAAGCAGATTAACTGATATGTGGTAAAGTGCCTCCATTCCCCTTTTAACTTGGTATAATTTGTTCGTTTATGTACAGCTTTACTGTAATTAAGACTGATCAGTTTCCCAATAGATGACTTTATAAAATGCCCAACACGTGTAAGCCTATTTTGGTTAAGTAAAGAATACAGCATCTTATACAGGAAGTCTCCCTACCACAAATCTACCATGCCAGGCAGCAGCACATTCAAGCATGCCATGCTGCTCTTTGTCCCCTAACTTCCAAACGGGAAGGAGAGCAACAAAAACTGCATTGTGTTGCAGGAAGACTATTTTGCTCTCTCTCAGCATCACTAATGAGCCTGTCTGCAGAGCCTCAGCATAGGTATTGCACACAGCGCACTGTGGTGTGTTTGACACAGCAAATTTGAGGCATAAACCTACCCTGAATTTGTTTGTAGCAAAATATTTTGGATAATGTTAGTTCCATGTCCATGATTTCTCATTTACATAAAAAATGAGCCCCCAGTGAGAAGAGGCAGTGTGTGTCAACAGAAAGGGATTTTGCTCCCAGCATAGCTAGG
>NW_017729031.1:16488032-16495681 GCF_001723915.1 Gavialis gangeticus
AGGCTGCAGAAACAAATCAACAATATGCATCCCCTGTGATAAGCGGGAGAAAACGTTTACTTTAGGAAAAGGAGAAGAGCTTTACTGAAATTGTAGTGTTCCTCCATGCTAGCTGTTTCCATATTCTGCTGTGTGGTGTATGACTGTCTTAGGGTTATAGCAGGTGTATATGACTTTGTGGCTGTGCTGCATATTACTTTTTTCCATCCATCTAAGGATGCAGGTACGATACCGTGTATTACTGTAGACAGAAGCTATGCAATTCCCTTCCCTTTTAAACTTGTTCTGCTGTTTGTTTCCTTTTATCAAAACTAATTACTGTATTGCTGAGGGAACTGATTGAATACACATTAATGATTGCCATTTAGGATGTAGAAAGATAAATAAATTATGTCAACTGAAAAGGGAGAAGGGACTTGCTGCATGTAATCAAATCTGCAGTAACTATTTCACGTGTCCTGCAGCAGGTGGAAGTTTAATCAGAGCAGCTTACCTTGAACAAAAGAACCACTACCTGAAATTTAAGTTCCATTTACTATGGAATAGAAAGGACGTATGAAACAATTAAAGCAGATTAACTGATATGTGGTAAAGTGCCTCCATTCCCCTTTTAACTTGGTATAATTTGTTCGTTTATGTACAGCTTTACTGTAATTAAGACTGATCAGTTTCCCAATAGATGACTTTATAAAATGCCCAACACGTGTAAGCCTATTTTGGTTAAGTAAAGAATACAGCATCTTATACAGGAAGTCTCCCTACCACAAATCTACCATGCCAGGCAGCAGCACATTCAAGCATGCCATGCTGCTCTTTGTCCCCTAACTTCCAAACGGGAAGGAGAGCAACAAAAACTGCATTGTGTTGCAGGAAGACTATTTTGCTCTCTCTCAGCATCACTAATGAGCCTGTCTGCAGAGCCTCAGCATAGGTATTGCACACAGCGCACTGTGGTGTGTTTGACACAGCAAATTTGAGGCATAAACCTACCCTGAATTTGTTTGTAGCAAAATATTTTGGATAATGTTAGTTCCATGTCCATGATTTCTCATTTACATAAAAAATGAGCCCCCAGTGAGAAGAGGCAGTGTGTGTCAACAGAAAGGGATTTTGCTCCCAGCATAGCTAGGCCATCTCCCTGAATGACATAACTTAAGCTGACAAAAGGCCTCATCTCTTGGCAAGAACGTGTCTACACCAATGGCTTTGCAGGCTAGCTACATTGGCTTGGAGACTTGACCTTTTTACAACCCAAATCAACACAGCCATGCAGGCAAAATTTTGTACTGTAGAAAAAGCCATAGAATCATGTCAGTGACAGTTTGTGTAGTCTTTAAGTGTGCTATGCCACTAGTTCTCAAGGTGGACCACAGGAGATGCTTTACTTGGACTTCACACCCATGCCCGTAACCCATGCCCACACCAAATGTTCCAGCACTAGACAGCTCTGTATGTGCTTGCTATGGCATAGGAAGCAGCAGAGTCACCTTACTGCAGCATTATGCTGAGGGAGAGAGCTAATAAATCTATATGCATCCCTGTGTAAATGTGACTCTTCTGCTTCCCTTGGCAAATTTAACACATATGGTGCAGCCTGGCACTGGGAATGTTTACAGCAGGGATCAGTTAGGAGTAGGGTGTGGAAATGTGATTTGGGTAGAGGGGTACATTTGCTAGAAATAGGGTACATCTATATGAGACATTTACTGCACAGTAGGCTAATTTGCTGTGCAGTAAACGTTGTGCAGCTACATGTGCACCCCTATTAGGCTGCAGTAAACTAATTTACTCCACAGAACAATAGTAGTTGCAAATACAAGTACTATCCTTTTTTACTCCATAGCAGTGCCCATGTGAACAGTCTCAGCTGGCTGGGGCAGGAGGGTGAAACCCCCCTTGTGACCCAGCCAGCCCCTCTGCAGCATGTGGAGCCCAGAGGGGAGCAGCACCTGGGCTCTGGAATCCTTGTCAGCCAGGGCTGCTCTGCCCTGGCTCAACATGCTACAATCCCACATGGACATGAAGACGTGGAGCCTGGGAGCAATAAGCTCTGGAGTTTATTCATGTACCTTAATTGCACATGTAGGTGCCTCATTGTAGGGTTGGCCAGAGGCCTGAAGGTGGGCACAGAATAAAAAGTTTGAGAACATCTGCACTATATGCCAACGGTGTGCAATATGGGCTGACAGAGATTTGAACCATGGCAGTACAGAACTATCATGAGTCTTTATAGCTTGCTGAGTCAGTCTTAGGGTGTGTCTGCACGTGCTTTAATACATTTTTCCTAATGCACATTAAATTTAGTACCTCCAGTATGAGGTAGAAAATAAATGTACATTAATTTGCCCTAACGTGCAGTGATGAAAGTGTATGCTTTTTTAGTGACACTTAATATGCAGCAGGATATTTTACTGCACATTAGCATATTTGCACAGGTTTTTATGAGACACTTTAATGCGCAGTACAATAAGCTAATGCACATCTAAGCTCACAAGTAGACATGCCCTCAGGCTGCTTACAGACATAAAAAGTGCTTTATTTCAAACTTGGCATGCCCCTGCATCAAACCCAGCGCATGCCCAGAAGAGACATGGAGTTAGTTTGACCCAGCTCACAGCTTCTGTATAGATCAGGCACTTCAGCAGGGCTTTTCAGGTGCTTTTATCTAATAGCTGATTGAATTAGCTATTAGATAAAAGTGCCAGAAACCCCACTGAAGCATGCGATCTATACAGAAGCTGGAGAGCCAGGTCAAATTAACACGCTGCTTCTTCCAGTAAAGCGTGGTTGGTTGGTTGGTTGGGTTTTTTTCACATCTGTCAGTGCCCCTTAGACTCTAACAAATCCATATCTACTCTGAGCTGAGCACAGGGGAGAATATATAACATCAACACTGGCTGGTGGATTATGTGCAGTATTTCATATTTGCTATGATATGATAAAAAGGTAAATTTTGTTATTTTCCTCCCCTGTAAGGGATTCTTCAAGTCCCTAACTTTTTTCTTGCAAATTAAAAAGAAGAACATGATACGACTTGACCACAAAAATGCATAAAAATGTAGAAGTCCTCCAGTAATAAAATAAATAAACAATATAAGGCCTGGTATGTCATGTATTTTGCACTCATAGCTTCCACTGCCACCAGTTCCCATTTTGCCTGTATAAGGAATGCAGACCTAAAACCTACCTACATGTGTTTCAATTTAATTCTAGCTAAGGTTATATAATTATCATAATTATTTTACAGTTAGTGTCACTTTATAACACAACAGAGAATAACACGCCAGTTACTGCTTATCTTTTTCATATATCAAAGGATTACAATGCTGGCATAACAATAATTTGTTCTTTAGAATTTAAAATTCACGTGCAGTAGTAAATTTGGAGCATGTTTCACTGTGTAGTAATGCATGCTTAACACCCATTCACAACACTGCAAAATATACCCTGAAATACTTAAACATTTATATTTATTTCTCTTCCATTATGAATTTTTTGCCTTCTCTACCATTTCAGTTTTTCAGTGTTCAAAACAGAGCACTAGATAAATAAGAAAGTGTAAGGTGGCATGTGAAATTGTAGTCAGCTGATATACACAAAAGAAAAGAACACTATAAAATATTACATATTTGATTTCAAGGTCATGCAATAAACATGACCATAACTGGAGGCTGTGTTTTTTTAATGGTAGCAGTCCCAGATGGAGGGGAAAATATATGAATCAGGCTTGACTGCATCCGGGTTTAGAAGTTAAGTGATGTTTAGAAGTGTATACAGTTATTTCTCTATTCAACTTTATTATCATGGTTGTTATTTTTTATTTCTAACTTTTTGTACTATGCCACATTAGAATTAGATTTGAAAAATATGAAAGAAGATGGATCCTAATCTAGCGAAACTCAGTCAGTATGAATACTGGGCCACCCCATGATAATTTGTTCACTTGAGCTAGATATTTATTGCTTATAGCATGATTTTATTACTGTGTATTTTCCTCCTCATTACTGTCCACATAAGACATTTAGCCCCTGAGCCTGGGATATAATAACCTAGTCAATCATTGTAGTCACATTTTTTGCACTTGTATTTTATCTGCCAATATGCTTCATTCTCTTTTTCATTGTATGCCCTTGTGAGTTCTGAAACAACTAAATGCATTTTAATTTTTGAATTTATGTTTCGATGACCTGTAAAGATCTTGCTAATATTTATTCATACCTTAACGTAAAAAAAGAACAATGTAATGGATACCATCATTTTTGTTTGTATCTGTAGGGTACTATAACAGCAACAGTAAAACTACCACACTAACCTGTTTCATACAGATAAAGGAGTCTCTAGTCATGTCACTTATTTTCAGTATAAGCTATCTTCTTACAGCATGGCCTTTGAACTATTAGATCTTAAGTTTACTCTTCTTTTTTTTGTTTATTTCACAGGTGACAACGCATGCCGTGTTAATAATGGAGGCTGCAGCATGCTTTGCTTAGCCATTCCTGGAGGCAGAGTTTGTGCCTGTGCTGATAATCAGTTTCTTCAGGAAAACAGTACAACCTGCATGAGTAAGATTTCTTGAAGAATGCCTCATTTAATATTACAGTTAAGGGAGGAATAAAGTAAAACCTAAAGATGAAATGAAATTTTAAAAATGTCTTAACTTTATTGCTGTTTTGTGGTTCTAAATAGGGCAAATAACTATTTGTGAATTTTTTTTTTCAAATTGAAAAAGATTGGTAAATGTAATAAAGTTTGAAAAGTGTGACAAACTATTAAATGTATAATATTTGAGGGTACAACATTTGAAAGCATCCCATAGTGCTGAATTTAATAAAGAACTTGAGTGCTTCTAAAGCTCTTCATTATATCTCACAGTGGATCAAAATGAAAAGACATCATAATTAAAGGCATTTAAGTAGTTTAGTACGCTCACATAAGTAAATATCTTTCATATTTGCTTCTATTAGTCAAGCATAGTAAATATTCAATTTCAAACTCTGAAAAAGTCACGTGTGTATGTGTGTGCGCGTGTGTATATATGTATATGTATGGGTATATATGTGTGTGTGTGTTTATATATGTATATGTATACGTATATGTATATACGTATATGTATATGTATACATACATGTATATGTGTATATAAGTTCTCAGATTGGTGCATTTCTGTCTCTGAATAATCTATTGAGTGGATGTCTTTTCTGAAACAGCTGAAAGACCCTTGGGCAGATAATAAAATGTAAACATACCATCTGAAGATAGTAATTCATCAATATAATATGGGCAACTTGTCAAATTCCCAGTTTTAATGTTCTGGAATCTGTCCAATACATAGTTGTATAAAGAGATTTTTTTTCCTAACAGCACATAATTTTTATTTGTCTTTTCAATATTTTTGTCCATCATATTGAACATCTCTGACCTACTTCACTTGTGTGTATACAAAACAAGAATATGGCTTATTAATTGGTTTTATTCATAAATATGCAATTAACAGTTTAATTTTTATTCTCTTCATGGCATATTATAGCTGCATATTCTTGGGACAGATTCTTGGGCAGTGAATACTGGTGCATATATAGCTAGAGATCCACTTACCATGCTCATGAAAAAGGCTTCTTGAAGCCAATCAGAATTTTGTGAGAAAAGCATAAGAGTAGATGCTGGCCTATAATGCTCATACAGAAAATTTCATGATACTGTTTAAATGATGCAGAAATAGAGACTGCCTACTTACTACTGGTCTTTTATCAGGTGTAGATCCTTCAGGAACTGTATTGTTAGGCAATTTCAAAGCAAACATTTCCAGCACGCATAAAATCAGTGGTATTCAAAGTGAGGTTTTTGTTATCTCTGCAGTTCTCCTCTGTCTATATTTGCCAGTCATGCAAGCCAATTCCTTGTAGAGCACCCTCTAGTGCAATGGTTGGCAACGTTTTTAAGCTGTGCACTGAAATAACCTACTTAGGCTGCATGCAGACAGTGTGGTTGTTTGATATGTGGTGCAGGAGACATGTCTGTTCTCTGCGCTGTAGTGGAGTAGTGCAGAAAAACCCACAGAGAAAAAAAGCAGAGCGGCACACAGGGCATCAGCTTGCATTGCCCCAAACTGGAGTCTAGCCAGCTTGAGCTGCATTTCACTGCTGGCCTGGCTCTATGCAGCAGAATCTCCACTGCTGCAGCCCCAGGAAGCTCCCAGGACCCCAGGTAAGGCTGCTAGAGCCAGCCCAGTGCTGGCCTAAGCCTCCCCTACCCCACCCAGGGTAACTTGCCATGCACCAGTGTGCACATGGCACAGGCACTACCAAAGGACAACTAGCTGCGGCACAATCTGCACTACCCACTACCCCAGGGAATCAAATGTCCATGCACATCTGGACATGGCCTTAAGGTCAGAGGCAGGCAGGTGTTAGAATCCAGCCACCACCATGGCAGTATGGGGAAACCTGTTCCTCATCTTCCCCTTGCATTGGCATGAGGAAGCGATCACAGCCAAAGGTCCCCACCACTGAAGTCTCACGTCCACAGTCTGGATCAAATGGCTCCACAGGCTTTAGATTGCCAACTCCTGTTCTAATGGACTAGAGGGAGAGGGCAAGGTAGAGTTGCACCTTATAGACTAACTAGATCAGAGATGCATATGTTTTTGTAGGCAGCAACTTCATCAGAAAGGGAGGGGGGAACAATGCTACAAAAGCTGTTTATGTAAGGGAGAGTCTGCACTGCAGACTCCCTGCCCGCAAATTTAAACGACTTCTCAGAGCTGGTTAAAACTTTTACCTCTCTACAGTAACTGGCAAAAGGCATGTAGACAATCCTATGCCTTTTACTGGTTGCCAAGATCTCTGTACCCTTCCTAGGCTGCACTTTATGACCTGAAAGCATAGCTGCTGGGTGGTGCCACAATGACGTGGGGATGCACATGTTTGGTAGTGTCAGCTACTTTCTGCCACCAAAAGTTTTGATAAAAGGTAAAAGTAACCAGGCTTAAACCAGCATGCAATTCAATGGCAGGGAAACTAAATGAAAGCCCCAGCTATAGATCATTTAACACCTCTTTCCCATAGCCTTGCCTTTTTCCAGAAACAAATTCAATCAAAGAATGTATCAGTTTTGGCTGTTGAGTGCTACCTACCATACCTAATCACAGATTGGAGGAGAAAGGGTGTTCACTGCTCTGTAATAACGTTCTATGCATTATTTTCTTATTCCTTTTATTATCTCTTCCTAGATCATCTATGTAACAAGCCCTGTAACCCTTTACATTCGAAAACATCTTTACACCCCGAAGTGTTCCTCTGGAAGAAATCTCTTGCATATAATCAAGCTGCTTGAGTTGTAGTTTGATATTAAGAATTGGGCCTTAGTTTGCCATGTTCTGGCCTCTATGGTTCTCTTTGTGTATATGTTTGATTAATTTTTAATGTGATTTTTAAACTCACTCTGAGTTTTTTGTTTTGCAATGTCTGGTTTGTTGTATGAGCTTCTATAACTTTGAAAAAAAAGTTCCTGTTCACCTATTTATTAAAAATAAAGTACATCAACCATAACTTCAGATAAACATGCTGCTGTAGTTTCCAGATGGAATTATGCAAAGCTTATTAAAAACTTAATATTCTTAAGAGATGCAGTACAAGGAATATTTTATATCT
>NW_017729031.1:16496044-16497757 GCF_001723915.1 Gavialis gangeticus
ACTGTATTTTCTACTAAAAAAAAAAAAAAAAAAAGAAGTAGAACAGGAATGCATGGTACACCTGATGTTGATGCAAAAAATTTATTTGCAGTACATAAGACTTACATGAGCACTTTTTACACAAAAATTTCAAAGCACTTTAGAAATATTTTTTAACTAGTGCTTGTGACACCATAATATGCTAAGCAAATATTTCCCTATTTTAAGTTGTCTTCAGTTGTGATAGTTTATTTACAGCTTTCACCAAAATAATGCAATAAAATGAAGACAAATTATATAATTTCTAAATTTAAAAGCATTATATGTGTGTGTATGTGTGTGTCATGCTTGTTACTAAAAACATATAATAAGATTATCCATTCTACCAATTTACACCAAATTAAAACAAAACATAACATATAATGATCTAAAACAAGAAATAAAGTGGAGCAATGAATGATAAAATAGGAGAAGAAATTTCTATTTGATTTTGGCCCTTATTCTTTGTGCAGTTAGCACAAATACATGTAAGGAATATAAGACAGGCCCTGAAGTGTTAGAAAGATGCCATATTGTCTTTCCTTATTAGCCCAGTATTTAGTTTTTCCCATTAATGGAAAGATCCATTCCACTTTGATTACTTAAATCATTATTTGTGGTCTTGTATGTTTTTTTGAAGAAATAAATCTGATTCTTCCCACAAGAGTATATTTCTATCCAAATCTGGAATCTAACACCATCTGCCCATGACAACTGCAGATCTCATTAGAATGAATCTCAATCTAGTGATGGCCTCGTGTTGTTTGTAGTGTTGTACCACAGACAAATATGTTTCTGGGCCAACGTAGTGTTTTATTAAACTTAAAAAAGGGGAAGTTTGAGTCGCACTGCCAGCATATCTATCTGCATGCTGGCATCCTTAATTCTTAATATAATGTCTTATTTTAAATACTGGGAAAATGTTGGGTCAGTTACTCTCAATATATTTTCCAGACCATTTATCTGGAAGAGAATATAGATGTTTTTAGCCATCCAAACCAGAGCCTATTTAGCACAGGGGAGGCTTTTTAAATGCAACTTCTTGAGGTGCCCAATAAGTGTAAAAGATCTAACTTGCATGTGAATGTAAGATAAGGAGCTTCCAATTGTCAGAAAAAAACTTCAACTTTTATTTGAGTATAAAATGCTTTCACAGGTGGTGCTAGCAGCATTGAAACCCAGGAAATCATCAAATTCTGCTGCTGAATGAATGTGCAAGGCTCCTGGGTGTTCGTGTGTGCCCATGGAGACAAATTAGCCCTGAAACAAGATTTCCTGTGTTTAAAACTTAATATTAGACCAAATAAGGTTTTATGGTAGCCAAGTTAATTAATTTAATGAGCCCTAATACCAACCGGCACACATGTAAACAGCAGTGCTTTACTACGGAGCTAATTGGTCTACTCCGCAGTAAAGCACACATGCTGATGCATCCAATTAGGGTTCATTTACTTATTCTGATCCTTTTATATAACATAAAGAGGTTGAAGGAAAGGTGACTGCCTCACCATAGGAGTCTAAAGCTTATCTTTGTTTCAGGTTCTAGGAAATACTTCCATATGCTTTTAAATATGCACAACAAAAACTCAACCAAGAAAATGCTCTCTCTCAAGATTGAGAGGCTGATGAGTATTTGTGTGTGTTCTTATTTCACTTTGTACAGGCACTATAGCTAATTGCACTTTCCCCTTCCCT
>NW_017729031.1:16502757-16506914 GCF_001723915.1 Gavialis gangeticus
CTTCAAAGGAAGTCTACCCAAAGCACTCAAAAGACAGGCCAGGGAAAAGACATTCTTAACTTTCCCAGACACCAATAACCATGGATTTACAGACACGTTGCTTTTCTGATGGCTCTTTATAACATACCTTTCTCCTCTCTCTCTGCTTCCTCTCCATTTGCAGTTAGTACTTGTTAAAAATAACAGGTGTGTTCAGCCAGGAATGAGCTCCACTACTGTGAATTACTGTCATTTTATTGTAACTCTTTAGAGGAGGTCTTCAGCACAATGCTGTATTTTTACTATAATTTAAGCATTTTCATAGTTTATCTTGTTCTAAGACCAAGAGCTCTTGAACTGAAGGATACACTTATTTATAACTGTATGAAGTAAATTATTTGAGTAAAGTTGGCCAAGTGTGTTTTGGTTTTCACTAGTTGTTAATTTGGAATGACTCAGGGTAGTTACTTTGGACTTACCTGGATTTACAATGAAATCAGAACTTGGTTTCAAATCTGCAAAAGTAACGTACTTCACCTGAAAAAGCATGATAAAAATAATCCTTTTCCTGTGGTTTCTGTTGTAGCTTAAATTGGAAACTACACTTGCAGTTTGGGTTAAATTGGAGATTTATGTATATATGAGCAGAACGAATTGTAATGGGAAATATTTAATTGTATAGACATTAAAGTGAATTTGTATATTTATTTATTTATTTATTTTTAATAGTGTCGCTTGTACAGTCAGATTTAAAAAATGTGTATAGTTCTTTTCAAAGTCTGACTTTATCACCCAGATAATGCCAGTGATTTGCTCTCCAGTCACATTGAGCACTAAATTGCTTCATGAGTACTATCAGATTTGGAACACCTTGTTGCTAAGGGCATTAATTAATCTTTCCTTACAGTGTGCTTCCAAAACACCTTCAACACAGCTTGCTAGCAAAGGGTCACACACTCAGTACATTCTGTATATTTGCTGTACCTTAATCGCACTGAGAGAATCATACAGAAAGCAGGGATAAAAGTTGCTAAAATGTTAAGGATATGCTTGCAAAGATTACTGTAATTCTAAATGTCGTGTTCCCAAACATCTTTAGCTTGCAAAGTAAAACTTATCATAAAGAATGGATGAGTGAGAGAGAGTGCAAGAAAAGGTGAAGCGGGGGCAGTGGGAGAGAGAGAGGTTTATTAAACCAAGATACAAAATGGAGCTGAGCACACCTTACAGTCCTTGTCATGTCATCTTACAGCTTGCCATGATTTCACTGGAGCTATGTGTATTTATGGTAGATTGGGAAATAGCTTGTGCCCTTTATATGGATGTTATGTTTTTCTTTTCTAAAGAAAATGTGTCTATGCCATGGCTTGATTTAAAATGTCTCTGAAATATACATCTTAAGTAGAGAAAATTTGGTGATAAAGTATAAACACGGCAGTAAGATAAATGTTTACTTTTAAGCAGACCTATTATCAGTCTTCACCTCCATAGTTATCTCTAACCTGGAAATGAAGGAATCCAAAAGTATGTGTGCACATAGAAATGAATTCATAAAGGCTAGGAACATTATCATACCGCATGCCCTTGCCCCTGCCTATATGGTGTAGCATTTTGGCTGTGCACTTGACTAGAGTAGAAGAGCGACTTACAGTTTCTAGGTTATTCTCACATCTTTTTTCCCTTTGATTTTCTCCTTCCCTCCCCCCACACTGCAACCATCCCAGACTCTTTATTGGCTTTGATAGTACTTCTATTAACAATAAAGTGAGGACCCAATCCCACATTTGTCACAGAACCAAAATAACATCTCAGTGGGAGTCTTGTCCAAACAGGCACTGTGGGATCAGGCCCTTATTTTCTTCCCTTCTGAAATTATACGAAGTATGTTTCCTAATAGATAACAGGATTTAGTGAGAATTTCATAGTCGGTAAATTTAGTTTCTAAACAACTCATTTGACATTTTGGAGAAATATTCCCTCCTGCAAAAAATTAAATGGAAGCAAATCAGCCTTTATTTCCATGATTTGGAAACAGTAGAGAACATCAGGGGTATGTCTAGAATGCAGGCTGCAATATAGCATAGATAATGTCAAAGCTAGCTTTAAACTAGCTTGAGCAATGGAAATATAGCTGTAGTAGTACAGAGTTGAGTGCGGGTTAATTTATCCTGCTTCTCAGTAGGTTGCTAGTCCGATAGTTTGTTGTGTATGTATAACCAATATATATATATTTTTACAATGAAGGTGAGTATGGATTTACAAACACTTACCAGTAGAAGTCCCTATAGTTGTAGAGATCCCAAAGGTCCATGGGGAGCCACCCACTAGGACACAGAACAGGAAGGGGCATCTGTGAGTCTTGTACCCTGGACAAGTCTTCAAAGTTGCCTCTTCGAACCCTCTTACGTATCTGCAAGGCACAAAAGCAGAAATACCAAAATTATCCTACAAAATTCGTAAGGCAAAAAAAAGATAAAAGGTACTGCAAGCGATCTGCCACTGTAATGACAGACAAGTAATTGGTCCCGCACTTTGGCATTTACAGACATAGCAACTCTTTTTTTGGGTCCCAAGTGCCTGTTGGCCTTCAGACTGTCATTTGACCATACTACCATTAGCTTCTGCCCCCCTAGCAATAAAAAAACAGCTGTGCTCAGGAACTGGAAACCGCAGAGGAGCAGTTAATGTGACCCCAATCCACAGCTTACTGGAATTCCACTAAGATATTGCTAAGGGTAGTGCCTTTAGGACAGCTAACACCTCATTTATCTAATTCTGATTGGTATTCCCTTAAAAACCCTGTGGAGCCCAATATATATAAGGTTATTTGGATGAGCAATCCATAATTTTGAGAGAAGGGATTCTTCCTTATTATCTGTTTCTCTATATTTCTTTAACTACCATTTTGGCAAGATCTTGTCCAGCTTTTACGGCCACAAGTTGGAGAGTAGGTTTAGATTAGACATCCGTAAGAACTATTTCATGGTCAAGGCGGCTAGGATCTGGAACCAACTTCCAAGGGAAGTGGTGGTGGCTCCTGCCCTGGGGGTCTTTAAGAGGAGGCTTGATGCTGACCTAGCAGGGATCATTTGAGCCTGGTTTTCTCTCCTGCCCAGGCAGGGGGTCAGACTTGAAGATCTACAAGGTCCCTTCTGACCCGACTTCTATGATTCTATGATTTTCTCCTCTCTCCACCTCAAGCTGAAGGGAAGAACTGTCTTTTTACTTGTATATTTTTTTTGTTATACTTGAGCTACAAAGAGAGAACTTAAGAGTACTACCACCCAGAGACCAATCAGGGACTGTAGTATCTGAAGGTTAGAATAGAAGATGCTGTTGCTTCCACCTTCCATGAAGGTTGTGTGAACCATTGGATGTCTATAAATGTGAATTTTGTAGCCAGTTCCTTTAGTAAATTCAAGCGGGACTGAGGGGCTGCACACACACAAGATTGCCTTACCTTAGAAGTTTATAATACTGTCCTTGGTGCACTCCTATCCTCTGCCCTGCCACCTCAGTTTTCCAGCTCAGCTATAATGATAGGGGATAGAAGGAGAGACAAAAGGTGCAAAGTAGAGGCAATGTAGAGAGGAAATACATTCTTTTGTCATTGCTAGCTTCTTGGAGCCATAGATTTTGGATGCTGCCCATATATAGTGTTAGAATCAAGGCAAAAATATCTTTTATTTGTTAATTATATAGGAAGTAATAACAATGACTTTTGATGACTTTCAGATCGTGAATAATTTCATACCTGCTAGGAATATATTTCCTTAAGCCTCCCTATATTTGCATTATAACAAAGATTTCTTCTTAATTTTAAAAGCATTTAAATCTAGGGACAGAAATGACACGTAAACCAGTATAAATGATTGGAAACCAGTCTAAACCTGTAACAGAACAGAAGTTAAGTACACATAGACTTGTTTCAAATGGTAGAACCTGGTTTAAGATAGACCTGGATGTAGTGTCAGATTTAATCAGTTTCGGTTAGACTGATCTATTGAACTTCTGTCCCAGATCCCCTCCCAGTTCAAGTTAGGTCACAGCCCCCACAGCATCCCAGGATACTTTCAGGTCCCTGCTAGCCCCCTCTCCATGATTGACCCTAAAGGAAGCACCAGGTCAGCTTCCCCCATACCACCCCCAACCAGCTCTGGACTGCGTACTGGTCAAGC
>NW_017729031.1:16511914-16512582 GCF_001723915.1 Gavialis gangeticus
AGGTCCCTGCTAGCCCCCTCTCCATGATTGACCCTAAAGGAAGCACCAGGTCAGCTTCCCCCATACCACCCCCAACCAGCTCTGGACTGCGTACCGGTCAAGCTAGGGCTGTATGGACACAGAGGGAAGGCTCTGTGTTGGCTTCCCCTGCATCCCCCTCACCTCCCCATCCCTCCCCCTGCCCCCAGCTCTGAGCTGTGCTCTGGCTGAGCCGGGGTGTTGCTGCCCCCGAGGGAAGGTTCCATGCTGGCTCCCCCGTGTCCCCCTGCCAGCTCTGGGCTGTGTGCTGGCTGAGCTGGGGGCTGTGCAGACCCTGAGGAAAGACTCTGTGTTGGCTCCACCTGTTCTCACCCACCAGCCCAAGGCTGTATGGTGGCCAAGCTGGGACATGCAGACCCTGAAGGAAGTAACTGTGTTGGCTCCCCCTCTGCCTGCTCCAGCCAGGAGCCATAGTTTCATAGTTAGGGGCTGGAAGGGACCTTACAGATCATCATGTTGTGGTCTGGCAAGTCAAAAGCCTCAGTTCTTTCCTCTCCACCCCCCACACCCTGCCTGCTTCAGTTTCCCTAATGCTGCTGCCAGCTGGGCTGCCAGGCACGCCATTGTGACCCATTCTGGAAGTCTAGGGCTGGGTGCAGGGGAGAGTCTGTGGTGACAGCAGGGGGTTG
>NW_017729031.1:16517582-16530453 GCF_001723915.1 Gavialis gangeticus
AAGTCTAGGGCTGGGTGCAGGGGAGAGTCTGTGGTGACAGGAGGGGGTTGGTGGAGTTTGCCCTGCAGCCAATCAGGGCTAACCCCCACTTGGCTCAGCTCAGCCCAGCCCAGCCACCTTCAGCAGAATTCAGGGAGTGCCTCCTGCCTTCTGGCCTTGGCCAGTGCAGGCATCTGTTTCCCCCCCTCACACCAATAGAGGACTGTGTTACATTCTCTCCTGATCCAGTCAATGCAGCTTAGAGAAACCTGCATAGATTGCATCGAGTCTTCCCTTGGGATTTTTGACTCTGTACTTTGCCTAAAAATATTTTTTTCCTTACTACTTCAGATGTCTAGACCTTGATTCATGATATAGTATTTGTTGCACTAGATTACTGCCATCATTCATCTACAATTCATTGAGGATCTGCTACCTCAAAGGTTTTTGTATATAATATAACTATCTCTCTAATTACAAGTAAAGGGTCCATATGATTACTAGGGCTGTATGAAGCTTTGGTAGCCGATTTGATTCGAAGGAGATTCGGCTCAATTCGGCAGCTGAATCTCCAAATCTGAATTGAATCGGAAGACCCATTAAACTTTCCAAACCAAACTGGAAGCTTCTGAATCTATTCAGAGATTCGGAGATTCGGCCATAAGCTGTACAGGCAGGCACTAGACAGTGCCAGTGGGAGCAGGTTGGGGAGCAGCCAGACGAGCCACAGCTTGAGCCAGCAGCCCTGGGAGAAGCCATGGCTTGTCTGGCTGCTCCCCTGCTGGAGCAAGGCATGAGATGTCAGGGGGAATGATTGGGGAGCTGGAGGAATGATCAGGGAGCTGGGAGGAAGCCCCTGTTCATTCCCCTAGTGCCCAATCATTCCTCCAAGCTCCCAGTTTGATTTCCCCAGTTCCCAGTTTGATCCCCTAGCTTCCAATCACTTCCTCAGTCCCCAGTCATCCCCCCCAGCTCCCTGATCATTCCCCCCAGCCCCTGCAGCTTTTCTCAGAGCTGCCAGCACTGCCTGCCTCACCCCAGCGGGCAGGGGCAGTTGGGGGAGCAGCTGGATGAGCCGCAGCTTGAGCTGGCAGCCCTGGGCAAAGCCTTGGTGACTGAGGGGAACGATCAGGGGCTGGGGGAATGAACAGGGGCTTCTCCCCAGCTCCCAGTTCAATTCTCCAGTTCCTGGTTTGGTCCCCCAGCTCCCTGATCATTCTCGCCAGCCCCCATGGTTTCTCCTGGAGCTGCCAGCACCGTCTGCCACACCCTGGTGTGCAGCCGGGGAGCAGCTGGGTGAGCCGCAATTACTCCCAGGGCTGCTGGCTGAAGCTAGGGCTCATCCTGCTGCTCCCCCAGCTACTCCTGCCAGCACTGCCTGCCTGTATATTTTATGGCTGAATAAGATTCAGCACCAAAAATCTTTGTATTCAGCCAAATCACTTTGGGACAGTGATTCAAATCACTGAATCAAATCACTGTCCCTCTGAATCACCAAATCTGAATCCAAAGCAAATACTTTCTGCTTTGCAGAGGCCTAATGATTACCCCTAGCATTATCTTTTACAATATGAATCACTGGATAGCTCTGTGTTAGTGAGTAACTCTTGCCCCCTTATTTCCTTGTGATAATTGAAAACTAAATCTGTTATAATGTGTCCTTTTTCCCTACTTTTTTGCAGACATTGACCTTTTAAAAAATGTAAATCTCATGTATGCAATGCCTCACTTCCCCCAAGGCACATTGATGTTAAGGGGACATTTTCCACTAACTTTAACAGGCATAATATAAGTCCAATAGGTAGTCCTTTAAAAATCTTGATTTAAGGAAATAGGCTTGGAAATAGAGCCCAGTCCTACACCTCTGTACACAGAAGTTCTAGTGAAATCTGTAGTCTGCAAAGTTGAACCCTTCAGTTGTCTGAGAGAGAAAAAGGATGAGGCTTGTTTTTCTAGTTCTCTGTCCACTAGAGGCCAGATCAAGGGGGTATTGAAAAGGCCTACTTCTCAGACAGAACTCAAAAGTTTCAAGCTGAAGGATGAAGCTCTAAACAGTTAAATGCAGTAACGTTTTATATTGCTTGCTGAATAAGACTAATATTCAATAGGTATACAAATAGCACACTTTTCTTACACTGAGCTGAAACTATTGAGAACCAAAACTTGACTTCAAATTGTCAGCTTTGAGATAAATGCAAAAAAGTCTGAAAGTTAAGTTCAGGATATATTTCATTTTTCAGATTCAATGAAGCACAGCAGGTTACCATTAAGATGGAACCCTGGTGTGTCCATCTATTAGAAAGTTAATAGATAACTGTGTAGGTTAGTTTGACATCTTTAATGTTTTCCTTGTTATTCTTTATGTTATAAATTCCTTTGTAAAAGTGTTTTATTGAAGGTCAATATGTACAGTGCTCACAATTACATATTCTCAGATCATTAGTGTGAACACATGTAGTTGTAAATAATGACATAATAAAATTCATATTAAATACCATGGAAAAATGTAATAAACAATGCTTAAGGTTCATTTCTTTAGCAGCTTAATAAGCTTCTTAAAAATAATTTGCTGTAAGTGATTAAGTTACTTCATGCTATACCTGACAAATTGGTATTCAAATGGTAGAATTGCTATAAACCAGATTTATTTTTATTTTACATTGTTATATTTCCAAACTTTCTGTAATGAAAAAGAAAACTTTGAAAAGGCATATGAACCTAGTCTAACATAAACTCATGAAAATACAAATCTAAATCTTTGCATTATTATCACAGTTCTCATCCAAGGTCTCAAACCACTTTAATTTTTAATGTAAAATGCTACATATCACTTATTGGTTGTCATGGGAAGATCCTCAGTTGATAAATACTGTTTATTAAAGCCCAATTTGGGCTCTTTTATGAACTTTTTATGAAAAATGTAATGCAAAATCTTGCCCCATTTCAAGTCAGTGTAAGTTTTATTATGGTTCCTGTGCAGCCAGTATGTCACCAACTTTCTTTACACATCTTTTCCTGTATAGAATACATAATGCTATGTAACCTTATTCTTCTCTCTCTTACATGGTTTTTGTAATTTTTTAATTGAATAGTTTGTCCAGATTTACACTGATGTAGAAGAATTCTTGCTATGTAAAATATTTTTGTTATATTTTAAATCCACCAGTCAAGCCCTATCTACACATTACACTTAAAGGTGTGATTAACCAGGCAATCCCACCTTAAGTTGCGACCTAGCTACCTGTTCAACCAATTAATGGCATGATAAAACAAGCAATAAGCTACAAAGTTATTCCACAAAATGTTAATACCTTTGTAGCTTGCCCTAATCACATCATTAATTGAATGTGTGGCCAACTGCTCTCCTTTAGCTAGGAGCCCCATCAACTGAGGGGTTCCTAGCCACAGGGGTGCACCACCTGCTGCCAGCCCCACAGCTGGCAAGGCTTGCAGTGGTGGCAGCATTGTCAGCCACAGTGCTTCCAGCGGGGAGAACACTGCTGTCGCTACAAACCTTGTCGACTACAGTACTCACAACAGGGACAGCTTTGTCAACTGTGGGGATTGCAGTGGGAGCAGCAGGGAGAATGCTGCCACTGCTGCGAGCCCCACACCCCATATGGCTCACAACAGTGGCTGGGTTCCCACTGCAAGTCTTGCAGCCAATGTGGGCTATGGGGGCCAGTGGATCCCAGGCTCCCCCTGCACCAGTGACAGGGCGCAATGGGATCTAATGTGTGATCCCACAATAGCACCTCCTTTCATGCTTGTATGGAATGGCAGGAGGGATGATTGTGTGGATTGTGCATTAGATCCCATTGCACATTTACCTGCACGTGTAGAGAGACCCTGAGTCTTCGGGATTTGATTTTTTTTCCATATGCAATACAGTTTTAAGATGTGATGGCAATTGTATTAATTGTATCTCAAATTCTTTAATAAGTGCAATTCAATGTATTGTTTTCAGCGCCTTCTCTCTAATTACATGCTTAGACTTTTTTTGTCTTTCTCTATAGTCAATCATAGCTGTCCTGATGATCAGTTTAAGTGTCAGAATAATCGCTGCATTCCCAAGAGGTGGCTTTGTGATGGAACCAATGATTGTGGCAATAATGAAGATGAATCAAATAAAACCTGTGCAGGTAAAACTTATATAAACTCCAATTCAATAAAAATGCAGGGCAGCCCTCTGAACTGAGCTGAACCAGCCTAGTGCTGGTGATCTGATTATTGCCGTTTTAAATGAATTCAGATTTGTATGCCACTAGGGCTAGAATACAAATTATATATCACTTAATCCTTGTGCTTGACTCTGCTTTGCAGAGTAATTTGGCACTTAATCTATCCATATGGGTAGACTGTCAAAGCACTACTTGGGCACAGTCTTCTCCCCGCTAAATCTTTTTGGCAATTAAAATTTTATGTGTTAGCATGCTGTGATATAAGTCATCTCACTGGTAAGTTTATTTATTTTTTGTTTACCTTGACAAGAATATAATTATTTATTTAGTCTCCCCTTAATACCACTGTGAATATTTCTCTGTAATAGTAATCAGTATTTTTAAAGGGCGAACCAAGGTTAATAAGCCTATTTCAATAAATTTTGGAGCCCCAAATCAGTCATCCTTTTCATAGAAATATACAGTCATTGGTAGAATAGACTATGCCAGCAAGGTCACGACTAATCTAATAAATGCAGAATATCAGACAATAAGCTTTTATTTGTTTTTTTTGAGTATTTTATGAGTCAGTGATTGGCAGTATGCATATGTATATAAAAGTGCTCCCTGAATGCATACTGTGTGATTTAACAGATATTTACTGACTGAAATTTATGGAAGACTGACAGTACTTACAAAAAAATCCCTAAGTGGAACTATAGCTTTGTCTGTAACCTCTTTACTATGCATTTGCATATTTACAATACATCTTCAACACTCTTCGATACATTCAGATCTTTGTCCATTTTTAAGGATAAAAATCTCATTTATAATTTATGTTTAGAATTCTTATTTCAACTGACTGAGGATTGAATTTTGTATTCTTTTCACTTAATTTTGTTTTTGTAGTGACAAATCAGTCATTAAACCAAACTCTGCTGACATATAATTACTGAAACATCTTTCCACATTTTGTTTAAAAATTTCTCACTGTGCTGTACTTAATTTATGTACTGAAACTATGTGCTGGTTGTTTCAAAGAAAAGAGAGAAAATACTCATTTGTAACAGCAAATGAAGAAATCAATCTCTTGTCTAGTGGGGTTTCCAGTAACATAATCAGTTGTAAAATGTACATTTTTTGAGAGCCGTTTCACATGATCCTAAAGGTGAAACACCAGGTAAAAGATAGCATGCATTTTAATGATCTTAAGTAAAAAAGATGGGCATTGGAGAACTGCTATGTAGTGAAATATGCATATTCATAACTTGAATTTTTAAAGCATAATCATAGTTTGGACCAGATCTGATACAGCCTTGTATATTGAATAAGCTGTGCTCAGATGAATACATGCAAAGTTGTAAGGTGTATTCATTTAAATGAGGCTTTGCAGGACCATGTCTTTATTTTTTTCTTTATTTCTTCATAGCAAAACTAGTGAATTAGCTCTAGTGTATAAAGCAGAGATGGATTATAGTTGCATTCTTTTTTTGGCAACTGACACACAACTCTCAGGTATTTGAAGAATAATGACAATTTTAGGGTTTGATGGCATACCTAGTTTCCCACAGGTGTTGGGTTGTTTCAACATGGAATAGATACATTGCTTTGTGAGACCACTTAAATTTGGCTTCAATAAATATATCAAACAACCTGCAAAAAAGCAAGGACATTTTTAAAATATATTTTTATTTATAGTTTATAGTATTTCTATACCTTTCTTGTACATTATTGATTTGTTAAATCAGACAGCTGCTCTCCTAGGTTTAATGAATATTGTCTGAAAGTAAAATATTGCTGATACGTATTGTGATAATCTGTCCATGGACCAAACTGGCACCTCACGGTAGGATGTAGACTGAGTAAGCTGAAAATACTGCTAAGCTCAGCCTGAAAAAGTGATGAGCTGAATCCCTCTACCTATTGAATTGTAGGGTACTGGGACATTACTTGAATGAATGCTGATTCAGGTGTCATTTCATTCCTGAACTTGCATACAGAATTCTATGGATGATGAGGGAATCATCCCAGAAGCAGCTTACCCAAGAGTTGCATCCCCAAATCCCACAGAGCAAAAACTACGGAGTATAAGCCGAGGCATTTTCAATGCCCTTGAACTTTGGGAGTATGAAAGTGTTGAGATCAGATTCATGATCCACAAGGAGCTGATAAGTTGTTATGAGTTGGTGCAAGGAACCATGTTGTTTTATTTTATAGCAATCATAGCAAACCCCCATCAGTGAATTTAGCTTGGCATCTCCTCAAGCCAATTACACTGCAAGTGTAAACAGTTCAGGAGTGAAATTGTATGGTAATATGAAAATCTAATGAACATTCCCCACTGTGGAGAAGCCCAAAACAATAGTTTCTGCTCTTAGATGTGGTAAGGAAGAGTAGTGCTATTTAAATTCAGAAGAATTTTGACCAGCACCTCAAGTGATATAAATGGTCTTGCTCCTTTAAAGTAGATGAGGATGCAACCTTGTTGTGATGATTGTTATCAACATCATGGTGTGGGACTCTATCTCCCAAAAGGTTTGGGGGAACTGTTTTAAGACATGGCTTAGGAGGCAGTGCAGTGTATGAAGTAATAATATCATTGACAATGATCCAAACAGAGAGGGATCTCCAGAGAGGATTTGTTTCAAAATGACAAAGCACATATCAAAATATGCACAAGCCTTCTTCAAGCAATATCATGGTTTATACCTTGCCCATCTTTCACTTGAAAGAAATCATAGTGAATTGAACTAAGGATTATTGTTAGCTAAGTAAGTCTACAGCAAGAAAGAGCAATGGAGGTATTGCCACTGTGTGAAACAGTGTCACTTTTGCATTTCTGGAAGAAAATTTTATTTACAGGACATATATATACAATGAGCCAAATTCCTTCCTTGCCACTAAAGACTAAAGACGTTACGCTGAAGATAAATTAGACCTAGTGTTTCCAGAGACTTATATAAATATGTTTTCTTAAAGAGCCAAGTAGTATATACAAAAAGTAATGAACAGAATGAAATAAACTTCCACTATTCTGTTTCTTTTAATTTTCAGTGTATTTAGTCATCTAACAATACTTCTAACGGTAAATGAAAAATTACATCATTTCTTACCAAATCAAAGTATTAATTGATAAAAAAAAGAAAAGTATAGTACCATTATAGTGATTAAAAAACTCTGAGTCTGTGTATGCTTAGCTAAGTATCTCTGCATCTGGAGGACAGAGAAATGAAAAAGGACCAATCTGCAATCTGAACCAGACCATCTAATGTGAAATTATGTTTTGATTAAATATTTATCTCATCCGCATGCATGTTTAGATTGAGACTGAGAGATTTAAATGCCCAACTTCAATTGGAAATGACTTGGATATAAGTGCCTCACTGCTTTACCTCTTTTCAAGAACGTCGGACTTAATCCTTGAATTCAGAATAAAAAAAACTGGTCGTAGGGTTGAATTCTTTTAATAAGTGTATACTTTTATTAGTGGTAATATAAGTGCTTATGTCAATTAGATATTTGTTGTGGTTTAAAAGATTATGTCCTTGTCAGCATTTGAAATGACTTAAGGAGTCTGATGAAGTCTGATCTTTTTTTTTCAGGCTTTCTTTCCTCACAGCAGGTGACAGAATTTTTAAATATGATAAATCTCTGTTTTAGTGCCTTTTTAAAGTTGTGCAGTAAAAATCGCCAGGTCAGGAAACGTTAAAGTTCCAACACCAATGTCAAGTCAGCCACACTGCACACATGTATTAGTTTTTTTTACCATGCATAATTTCTAAGTATCATAATGTATCATTTTTTTATGCTGTAAAATATGTGGAATGTATAAGAAAGCTAAAGTTTCCTATAGTTACATAACTTTTACATTTCCTATTTTTTTTCTTTTTTTCTTTTAAATTTATGGCATTAATGCTGTTTTAATTTCCTGTAATCACAGAGTAATATAAAACTTCCAAATTTCCACTTGCTGGGAAAATCATTATGGATTAGTAAATCTAGTAATTAAGGCACAGTCCTGCAGGTGCCATTAATTTCCACTGAGCTCAAAGCAGTTGAGTGTGGCACTCGGTAAGAGGCAGATCTAATGAGCAGCCAGGTTAACAAATGTCTTCTGTACCTCTATCCATTAAGTAAGACCTCAGTCAAGATATTGGCAGGCGGATCTAATAGATTTAGTTTACTTCTCTCATGTTTTTCTATCTGTTTGTCATCGCAGCAAGAACATGTCAAGTTGATCAGTTTTCTTGTGGGAATGGACGCTGTATTCCAAAGTCATGGTTGTGTGACAGAGAGGATGACTGTGGTGACAAAACAGATGAAATGGCATCATGTGGTAAGTTATTTACCCTAAGTCAGTTGTCCACTGGAAAAATAAATGAAGATACATAGTACTGTATACAAGCAGAAAAAGAATATTCAAAGGATGTTTTGCTTTTTTGCCTGATATCTAATTATCAGGTGGCACAACAAGGAATTTTCTATATTTTGTTGAAGAAAAAAACGAATCTTTAATTCAGATTTATTTAAATAGAATTAGTATTGAAAAATAAATGCCTGTTTGCTAAAATGAAAACATTATTTAATTTTATTTATGGGAATTAGAAGTGCCCGTACATGGAGCTGGATGTCTTACAAATTATTTAAAATTGCAAAATCAGAAATGCAGCTCATTCCTTTTCATAAATAGCAGTCCATAATCGAATACTGTTACTTCCATAGTTTGGCCTATTCTCTCAGTTCTCCCACCTTTCTTTAAAAGTCGGGGGAAACAAATGGACCCTGTAGCAAGCTTTGAAATTCAGCATGATCATGCTACCTTGTTTCGGGATAGACAGGACCTTCCAGAATTCTTGGGCTTCTTGTAGAGTATACACCTCTCTCAGTTATTAGAGAAGGTCTAATATCAGAGGTTTTGATATCCAGGGTAGGTCTAAGGACAGAAGTGCCATGCACTCTCTGCAACTTGCTATACAAGAATGTTTTGAGTTTACAGTATAATAATGATGCAATTGTTTCTAACTTAATCATGTATATACTACTCTTTTGGAGAAGAAGAGCAAATGAACAACATGACAAATATTTCAGGTGATGTCTTTAACTATGTTCAGATGTTACAATTCTACTGGGGCAATCACCACTCTCCTGGTAGAAACTAAACGCATACAAGTGTTCTTTCAGTTTCTCCTGGAGGAAACATACCTCCTCCAAAAAAAAGCTCTCCAGTGCTGACCTGGAAGACCTCCCTTGCAAGAGAAACTCTCTGACAAGAATGAATATCTGTATGCTCCCCTGCTGGGTGGGTCCTATTGACAGTCTGCTCCCTACCCAGGGAGAGGACAGGGTGTCAAGTAACGGGTTTCTTGAAGGGTGGGGTGGCCCAGGGAGCAACCTTCTGGTATGCTTTGGCTAGAGAGCTCACCTGTGTATCTCCCCAGTTAGGGGGCTGGACCACATGTCTGCTCCTGCTCCTGGGCTATTTTTCTACCAGGAAGAATTTCAGATAAAAACTTATTAGTAGAAATTGATTGACTGTTCATGACCTTTGTAAGGAGAACTATTTGTAGCTACTGTATCACATCGGTTTTGCGTAAGGCTTTCTATCTCAACTAAATGTATAAAAACTGAAGTTAAACATTCCAGCTTTATGCACTATTATGTATTAAAGGCTTCTTAAATCCAAAAGTAATGAATACAGAAGAAAAGTTAAGTAATGAAAAATATTTTCGTTGCAGCTTTATTTAAGGTTTTCCCAAACCTGTCATTATTCTAAACCTTTATACTCATCAGGGTGGATTCAACATAATAGCATTGTATCCAGGATCTCGTTTAACTTTTCACTTTTTATTAAAGATGTATTAATTGGGTATTTAGTATACAAAGCTTTTTCTTTGAATAATGTGGGTTATTTTACGTTTCTTGTGTTTTCCACCCCACCAAAACCTTTGTAAGGTGTTAGTCTGGTAATTGTCCTATTCTCTACTTTAGGGGCTGTTTTTTTTTCCTTTTTTAAAGAAAAAGGTTTAAAAGGTTCCGTATGTCACAGATCTCTACTGAGAGCTGCCAAAGGTTTCTTTAAAAATAGCTTTTTCTTTCATCTCATTGGCATGGTTACAGCTTTCATTAGCACTTCTTCCATCATCATGCTGGCTTTCTTCTTTCATTTTTTATTTAAAAAACTAAATTATCTTTTCCTAAATGGGATGTGAACTACTAGTTACTTTGTCACAAGCAGCTCTACTACTAGTTTCCTAGCAAATGATTGATAATAGTATGTTAAGTATTACAGAGTATACATGTAGTTATAATAAGTAGCAGTCATATAGTTGTCTTTAATTCTGTGTGTGTGTTTCTATATATGTTTATGTACTATTTATATACAGTTTAAAAAAAAGAAAAATGGGGCAAAACCTTAAAAGATGACACCTACTATGCTGTGTTACTCATTGCAGTGATTTAGAGGTCCTGAAAAAGTGTCATGTTAACTAAGAGTAGTAGGAGGTTATAACACATAATCACCACAGTACTTATTTCAGAAAGGAATTTGGAATATTTGGGCATTTTTTATTAATAGGGCACATTCCAAATACTACCTAGAACAGGAAAGAATAATATTGTTTCTACTGGAGTTAGTAATAAGTAGCTCTTCAACTGCTCCCTGTTACAGATAACTGCAAGGGTATGTACAGGCATTACATTTAGATGGACCTAACCAAGGATAGGTTGATCTAAATGCCTGATCATATACCTGTGCAGAGGGCTTAAATTGCCCCCAAAATGGCACGCACAATTTAAGTTAGCTCACCTGAGTAGATGCACGAACTTAGATTGGGTTAATCTGATCTTCCAAACACCTGTGGGTGTACCCAGCTGAGTGCACACATGAGGTTTGCGGGACCTCAAAGTTGTTTGAGGTGCCACAAACCACACAAGATACACGGGCACCTGTTCTCCACACTGTTAATTTGCAGTGTGGTAGCAAAAGTTGATACCAGGAGACCCCACTGTCAAAAAAAGACATGGAAAAATAAAAGCTGTGTGTCATATGTGGTGGCAGCCTGTGCCGCCAGAAGCAGAGCCTGGGCAGCTAGAGCCATGTCCTGGTTGCCAGCCAGGCTCCAAGCAGCCAGATCAGTGCTTCTGCTGCTTCAGGAGACCCCCAGGACCCAGACGCTGGCCTCAGGTTTCCCTACCCTACCCAGGTCAACTTGCCACACTCCAGAGTGCACACGCAGGGGTGCATCCTGGGAGAAAAAACAGAGGCACAAACATGTACCGCTGCCTTTGTGCTGAGGGAAACATATGCCTCTGCATGTGCATGCTCATCTGGATATGCCCTGTATGGCTAGGGACAGAAATGACATAAACTTGTACAAGTACCTCACAAGTTCAGTGCACATAAACCGCTTTCAAAATGGCTGAAACCTATTTAAGATAAACCTAGATGGATGTAGTATCAGACTTAACTGATTTAGTTCAAATCACTTTACTGAACTGTTGTCCCAGATACCTTCCAGATTCAAGTTAACTCACAGGCTCCCAGCATCCCAGGATTCTTTGCACCTCCCCTGCAACCCCCCACCCTCAGAGGGTGGGCACACTAGCCTTGGCCCAAATTGTTTGCTCTAGCCAAGTAGAGAGGCATGCTCTAGCACCCCCGGCTTCTGGCCTGAGACATTGCAGGTGTGTTGCTGCATTTCTGAAACCAAAGAATGTCTGTTCACTGATTTATTGGTTCAATCTATGCAGCTTAGACTAACCTGCAAAGACTGAATCAATCCAGCCTTGGACTTTTTAACTGGCTGTACTTAGCTTATAAGTACATAGCACAGGGGCTAGGAAAGTCCAGATGCTTGCCCTAACCTTGAGACTGAGCTATTCCCATTCCTCTGACCCCTTACTGTGCTATTTTTAGCCCCCCCAACCTCGCTCTTTCATGTACCCACCAGCCCCTCCCATCCCATCAGTGCATCCCTCCCTGCACCATGGTTTACTTACACTGGGTTCCCTACAAGGCTCCTGGGAACCACAAGTAGCTGCACACTGTGCTCCCTGCAGTGGCAGACTCCTTCATGCATGCATTCCTAGTCTAAATGTAGGCAGCTTAAAGTAAGCCACCTACTCCTAGACTTGGTGCAGTGAAAGATTGTTCGCACCTTCAAAGATAATGTTTTTTCATGACTCTCCCTGGACTTTCACCAGCTTCCACTATACCTCTTGTGTTGCTAAGTTGAAGCACATCCCCTGGGAAATAGTTCTCCAGTCTTTTCCATTTAGACCAGAACTAAAGCTTGTCCCTTTTGGTCACAGATTCCTGTAGTTGGGAGTATAGGTAGAATGTGTGCATTTTCCTTGTAGATGGAGACAATTCAAAATCTTTAATTTGACATTAATTCTGTATCTGACTCCTGCTCTTTCTCTTTCATAAAAGATGAAAAGTATAGAGAAAAACAGGTTAAGTGAAAGTTCAGCCTGGAAAAGAGAAGACTCAGAGGAGGCTTGGTAGCAGCCTCCAAGTATATCCGGGTGTACATCAGGGCTTGGGGGAAGGTCTATTCCCCAAGGCCCCACCAGGGGAGGACAAGAAATAATGGGCACTAACTGACTGAAGGATCAGGCTTTAGGAAATAGACATAAGGCAAAACTTTGTTACAAGTCGAGTGCTGAGGGTTTGGAACAGGGTCCCCCCAGGGGTGGTACGGTCATCCACCCTGGCAATCTTCAAAAAAAAA
>NW_017729031.1:16530590-16533815 GCF_001723915.1 Gavialis gangeticus
AGCGGGGTGGTGGGGTTTTGAAAAGGGGCCCCCCCGGGGGGGTGCGGGCCCCCCCCCCGGCAATCTTCAAAAAAAAAAAAAAAAAAATCTTAATGCCCATCTTGCTGGGGTGATCTGATCCCAGTAGTCTTTCCTGCCCAAGTGCAGGGGATGTGGACCTGATAATCTGTAAAGTCTGTTCCAGCCCCTAACAACTATGAAACTATAACTAGATCTTTCAAGATCAGGTGTAGATTGCCTGAAGTTTTCATTTCCAGTTTCAAACAAAATATGCTTTTGGAGATCAAACTGTTGACTGGCCTTTTTGCTTGCAGTCAGTTTGCTATGTTACCTTGCCAGAGAGTACTTTTTAAGATGTGTGTACTTTTTCCCTGTGAAATGTCAAAAATTATTTTAGAAATTAAACATAATTCTCTACACAATTCAGGTTTCAGTTGTTGTAGGCTATCAATGTCTAAAATTTTGTTTCTGTTATTCACTTCCCTTATTCTCCTCCTCTCTGTACTTGTAATAAGAGTAAGTCAAAAGCCAACATAATATTGATAATTCTGATCAGTTTATTAGGATGAATCACATATTTGTCAAAAACAAATTAGAACCATTATTAAAATGCAGAGCTAAAGTCAGAGTATCTTTAAGTTAAAAGTTGCAGTATTTTTAAAAGAAAGTTTCTGGCAGAGGGATTTCTTTGTAACCCTTGAACCTATACCAATCTTTATTTCTTTTAGCATTTTTGCATATCTCTAGCATCCAGGTCCAAGATGCAGGACCTTTGACATGATGTTAAAAATATCTTAATTAAAATGTGAAGATGCAGGAGAAAGGGTGAAGTGTTAATTCTGGTTACCACAAACAGAAAATGGTGTTTGTTTTTGTACAAAAACAATGTGCTTATAGTAATTTAAAATACTGAATGTTAGTCACTCATCATTTACCATACAAATAAACTAATCATACTGCACTCTTGAGGGTTGGCTCCCCACCCACCTTTTTTCATTTTAAGAGACCCTGATTTTAGCACCCTTGTCATTGTGCCCCTAAAACTGTACCACATAATTTATTAAGAAGGCTCCATTTCTTTGTGGTGATGTCTGTGCTTTCTCAAAGCTGTGGTACTTTGTTAAATGTTGCAGAAGTTATTCCTAATTTCAGTAACCACAGAAACAGTGCTAATTTTCCCCAGCGGCACGTGATGAAGATTTGAGGTTCATTTAAGCCTACAAGTATATAAGGGGGGTGCACCAGGATCTGGGAAAACAGTTGTTCACCAGGGCTCCCCAAGGAATAACAAGGTCTAATGGCCACAAACTCCTGGAAGGCCGAGTTAGACTGGACATAGGGAAAAGCTTCTTTACAGTCTGTGTGTCCAGGGTCTGGAACAGACTCCCCCCAGAGGTGGTGCAAGCACCTACTCTGGACTCTTTCAGAAAGCGTTTGGATGATTATCTTGCTGGGATCATTTGACCCCGGCAGACTTCCTGCCTAAGGGAGAGGGGCTGGACTCCATCTCACAAGCTCCCTTCCAGCCCCAGTGTCTATGAGTCTATGAATCTAGATCCTGATCCTGAAGGTCTTATTCGTACTGATTATCTAGTCCCACTGATTTTAGGACTGCTGCCTGCAGAAGCAATATTTCCCATTAATGTAACATAATGAAACATATAGTTATTTAAAATTAAAGTGACTTGAAGGATTTTTACATTTATGCATCATTTTAATAGGGATTTTATACATTTTTTTAATATATATTGACAAAAAATTTATAGCAAAATTCAACTTTCTTTTGTTTAGTGTCTTTCCTACAACCTGCATGGTAAATAGGACAGTCCAAGTTGAAGTATATTTTCTTAAGAGAAGAAAACTTCACTTTGATTTCCTCTAAATTTGTGAAATCCATAAAGAGCATCCCTGCATAAAATAATTCATTAAAGATTTACAGGGAACAACTTTCCCTAAAATATTTCCTTGGCTAGGAATGGCTGCATTTTATGTCAACTGCTGATACTGCTGACATAAGAAGAATGGGTACATCTTAGGGACAGAGACAAATACAGATATAGACTGCATAATTTGTAGCCTTAAACATGCAGCTAGTGTAGTTCTATGCAGTTTTCACTCCTTTACATATATTGGTTGTCCTTTACTTATATTGGCAGTATGGCTTATTTCCTTGGCAACTTCAATCATATGAGTACGGTTGCAAAGATCCCAAGGCATATAATCTTTGGCACATGTTCATTTAATAGTGTGATTGAATCTAGTTCCCAGTCCCAGCAGTTCTGCCTTTTGTCATACCTAGGGACCTACTTAAATTGTGATTTTGCAGGAACGGCAAAAAACAGTGGTTTCTGTGAAGACTGTGAAAAACGGCAGTTTCTGTGATTTTGCATAAAATTGCCAGGAAAAAAAAATAAAAAATAAAATGCTGACTCTCCAGTGGGAGCCAGCAGCCGCCACAGCCCAGCTTTGCAGCCTACTATTGGGGCATAGCAGGCTGCTTTTGTGTGGTCCTGCCCCTGTCTGCCAGTCAGTGGTGAGGGGCAGGGCTTCATGAAGGGCAGCAGTCTCAGCAAGTCAGCAGCAATGAGTGGGGTCCCATGAAAGGCAGTCCTCTTGGCTAATCAGTGGTTAGGGGAAGGGCCTCCAGGGCCTGTCAGCCAATCAGCAGTGGGGGATGGAGCTGCCACAATAAGCCTATAAAAATGGCAGCTGGTGCTGCAATTGACCCATCTCCTACCTCAATTTTGGTAGGTCCCTAATCACTACACGTACGTGGTAGGAGACACAATTGTTCGTATCATCCCAATGATACTATTACTAATTGCTAGTTCTTACAGAGCTCAGGATCATGAGTTCCTCGGCTCCCCCTATACCAGGAAGTTGAAAGCCATATCCCTATAGCCTGTCATGAACCCGAGTGATCCCAGGGCCACTCACCTGATTGAACAAATGGAGTCTGGAACTGCCTCCAGTGCAGTACGGTGGTTGGGACCACACAAGAGTCTTGGACCAGCTCTGGCGTGACTCCTGCCACACGTTCAGTTTAAGCTGCAGTGGAAACCGATCACAAAAAATATTACACCTCTTTGTATGGCTGTTCTCCTGTTTTGTCACATTATTAATTTCTTGAATGTACGTCAGGGTTACTACTTATGGCACAGTTAACAGGTAAACTGTATCTTTTTGAGAGTATCAAAGTCTGACGTATCATACCATTTTGGGTAA
>NW_017729031.1:16533826-16534420 GCF_001723915.1 Gavialis gangeticus
TCCCTTCCAGCCCTAATGTCTATGAAATCTATGAAACTGTTTGAAGTGAATGGGGGGTAAGATGTAAAGAGGAAGGTGTGACAAAACGTTTTTTTGTTTTTTTTTAAAGGACCAAAAACTTGTGCATATTTCCGTGGACTGGGTGAGGGGGGAGTTGCTTTCGTACCAGAGCCGAGAACCAGCGGGACCAGCACATGCCACACGGAGGCGGAGCTGAGCCCCTGGCAGTGGCAGCGGCCGCCCACCCCCTGGTCTCTATTCCCGGGCTCATCCTCTCCGGAGAGGCCGCGCGGCACCGCCCCGGCTGCTTGCACAGGGGCTACTAGAGCCGGTAGTGCACTGCGGACCTGCCCCTGGGGCTCAGGACTTGGTACCGGGGAAGTTGGGAGCCCGCTGCCCCGGGCAGGGCTGTGCCGGTCCCAGGGCGCCTCCAGGCCGGTTTGGAGGTCACCCGCGGGCGCCGCCTGGAGTAGCGGGCAGGGCAGTACAGGGGCGGCCCCTCACCCCACGCAGCGCGGCCAGCTCGGCGGGGAGGCGGCACAGCCCATTGTCGCGCAGGCTCAGGCCGCGCAGGGTCCGCAGCACCCCCGGGCC
>NW_017729031.1:16539420-16548201 GCF_001723915.1 Gavialis gangeticus
AACAGGTAAACTGTATCTTTTTGAGAGTATCAAAGTCTGACGTATCATACCATTTTGGGTAAAAAAAAAAAAAAATTATAAAGTGAATTTCTTCCCTTCTCCCCGCCCCCCCATCCTCCGCCATAGGCAGTAACCTATCTGCATATTTTATTCATGTCTGATGCATTAATGGTAAGGAAGTGCTTGGGGAAACTGCATGTAGTGAGGAGTACTGTCACAGTCATACCTCTTTCCATGCAGGCTTTCCAAGACCTATTTTTGGCTAGCTTAGATCCATATGGTCCCTTCTGCTTTGAGAAAGTGAAAAGAGCATATGGAGTGTGTTAAGCTAACAGCAAAAGAGGTGAAAAGAGAGAACATTTAGTACAAAATCAGGATATCGAGAACAAAATTAATCAGGATAACAAAGGAAGTAGGGAGAAGACATATCTTGATTGCATTCTGTGCTTGGTACTTGAATGCTAGGATCCAGGGTAGTAGTAGTAGTAATAATCATAATAATCATAATAATAAAAAGCAATTGGTATTTCTCATTTATGAGTATAAATTTTACCAACTGATATTACTAAAGCCTAAGTAAGAGACTCACACAGTATAGGTAAAAATATAAATAAATATAATTTACAATAGATAGAGTGGAAGAAAAAGGATGGAAGGAATATTATTATGATACCTCTTTTAAATTACCAGTACCAAAGCAAATTATCTTGAAGGCTTATGGATCAATGCTCTAAATGAATGCACAACATTGGGTGCTAATGGTTACTAGATATGGAATTCTACCAATGAATAAAATGGATGCACCTAACTATAAAAGTATAGGGGTAAAACTCTGTTTCATCTTGAGGGTGTTCAGTAATGGGTGCTCAAGGCCTCATGCTGCTCATAATAAAAATTTCCTTAGAATTTTTAAAACTAATATGGATAAAAACCTCACAACTTAAACTCAAAGTATTTCACTTAATTGGGGCAGAGGTTCTATTTCAGACCTCAGTTGATAACAGAATAAAAATAAGTAAATGAAATAATGTGATAGAATGAACAAATTTATCCAAACTATTAAAGAATCAAGCAGTAATTATATGTAACCACTTAAGGTATACATACAGGTGCTTTAACAGGCCCGTTTTTTTTTTAATTTCAAGAGTTATGGGCCAAATGAGTTGGGATTAAAAATATTAACTGGAAAAAATATAAATGATGATTGATTGAAAATGATTTAAGAAAATATTATATGAAGCTCCTTCCTTCTCCCCTTACTTCTACATCTCCCTTCCACCCCCCCAGAAAAAAATTAGGAAGGAAAAGTTATGTAAATTAAAAACCAACCTTGTTTATAGAAAAAGTAAAAGTGTACTAAAATAATATAGAGAGCATAAATGGAAGAAAGGAAAGTTCATAGTAAAGAATATAAATTGGAAGTTATGAATTTTAGAAAAAAGATTGAAGGAATCAAATAAAAGATAAAAGAAAAAACTCACAACAAGAAATCTGCAGTCAAGACAAAAAAAAATCAAATGATTTTAGTAGGAATAAAAAGCATACTAGCAGTGGTGTTTGTTAATCACTAGAAAGAAATGGTAGACCTGACTGTAATAATGTAGAAAATGTGGAAGTGTTTAATAAATATTTATGTTCTTTGTTTAGTAGAAGGGAGAGACATAATGTTGGGCTAGAACGTATGGTGCAAAAACCAGTATTTCAGCAGCCTGTTAAACACAAGCTGCTAAAGATAGATATTTTCAAATCAGTAGGTCTGGGTAAGTTTCATCTAAAGGTTTTAGCAGCATTGCCCAAAGACCTCTGTGGTTAATTATTATAGATTTCCAGTAACCAGATAGGCTCAAGTCATATTACACAGGTGTAATATATATCAATTTGGTATACCGATGTAAATTATACTGGGACCCAGAGCAGGAAGAGAAACTGCTCTTCCAGGATAGCTGCATACTGTAGGTGACTATTATGATGTCTCACCACTAGATTGTATGGGAGTACTTTATAGCCTATTGGCCAGGAAAACCCATGGACATATGACAAGTACCTAGGGGTAAGCTGCAGAAATGTAACTTTTACCACCACTGTAGTTTTAAGCTCTGCTTTGTCTAGGGGTAATTCTACACTATATTCAAGTGAGTTCCACCAATGCCAGACCTAAGGGTGAGATCACACATTACAGTTAACAGATGCTAATTCTAAGGAATGTTAGTCTGTATGAAGGTTAAATAGCGCTGGTGATTAGTCACATGTTCCGGTTTAATAATCTCTCTGGTGTGCACTGCTCAGACCTGCCACTAGACAGCTGTTGAGCAGGATCATGGCTAGAGGTGGGAGGAGGTGGGGCAGGGGTCTCCCAGCAGTCAATCGCCAAGCCAGCGGTGAAACCGGAAGTGCATTTCTGGCAGCACGTCCGATTTCAGGGCTGGAGCTTTCAGGGGGTGCATGGCCAATCTCAGGGGGTGCACCTGCACCCACGTGCACCCCCTATGTGCTGCCGGTGGCAATGCCACCCTGTCAGCCTGACAGCAGTGGCAGCAGTAGCAGTAGCACTGGAGTAGTCCCCCCTCCCTGCCTGCAGCCTGGACTACCCCACACACCAAAATCTAGGCCCACCAGGCCCCATAACTGCCTGGCAGTTCCTTGCCTGCCTCCCCCTGCCTTCCCTATAGTTGAAGGGCCTGACCGGGGCAGGACCTGGGCATACAGAGGTGGCATGGTCCACAGGGACCCCAGGGGCACATAAGGATGAGGAACCTTCCCACCAGCACATCTGTCATTCTCAGGCTGATTGGGGTTGCAGGGCAGTAATCTGGGGATGGAGAGGTGAACAGGGGCAGAAGGGGCAATTGGGGTGGCAGGGGAGTGATTTGGGATGGAGAGGGCAATTTGGGAGGCAAAGGGGGCAGTAGCCTGGCATCTCCTCATCCACCCACTCTCCCTTCCCCTTCCTGCTTTCTTCTTCCTTCCCTTCCATCCTGCCCCCTTTCACCCCTTTGCCAAGCCCCCCTCCCTCTGGCTTCTCTACTTTGCTTCACCTCTTATCTTTTACTCCCCACTCACCCCATCCCCATCTAACTGTTGCCCAGATGTTCCCATCTGTCAGTCCGGGCACAATGAGTCCTGGATGATAGCTATCCCACCTGGAAGCATCACCTCCTGGGATATTGGAGTACTGGAAATTGGTGGTTTTATCTCAGCTGAACACAGAGGTTAACTTAATTCAAGTTAGGAAGCACAGGTGCAAAATAATCCTCATCCAAAATGTGTAACTTTAATATGTCTAAAGGGTATTTAGCTCTTGCTAATGAGCCTTAATCTGTAATTGATCAAGTTTTAAGTGGTGGTAAAGTGATCTAATTGAAATGTGTAATCTCACCCCAAATTGTATGTTCTCTCCTTTTCACTCTAGCACAAAGGCCAAACTAACTGGTGCAAGCATATCATGTGTCTATGCCTGCAATTGTGAAATGCACGGGAAATTCCAGGGAACTGAGAGAGAGTAAATGTTGTACCAGTTTGTCAAAAGGGTAAACAGAATGACCTAAGTAATTATAGGGCTATTATTTTGACACTGATCCCAGGTAAAACCATGGAAATGGTTAATGCTAGGCTTGATTCATAAAGAGTTAAAGGAGGATAATGTAATTGATGTCAATCAATGTGAATTTAAGAAAAAATAAATCTTGTCATAGTAACTTGATATTTTGGGACTGGTAAAGAAAGGAGCATTGAAAGAATGGACGGCTTCAGGCATTTGATCTGTTGCAGAGTAACATTCTGATTAAGAAATGAGAACTGGGGACTGGACTTAGTAGACTTGTGAGCTCGTTCTGCTCCTATTATTTCCATGTAATATAAAATTGACATGATTTACATTAAATAAATTAAAAACTAAAAACCTAATAGTTTTCCAAATGAGATTGTGATGGGCACCATCATCAAGCAAGTATACTTATCTAGGGGTATGATGCATTTTCAATCAGTGTTTTGTTTTTTTTAAATTGAGATTGCCTGCTTTTCAAAATGAGATGCTTTTCTGCAAGTGGGATGTCTTGTGGTCTGTTATACACAAGTTAGATTAGATGATCACAGTAGTCCTTCCTGTCCTTATGATCTATGAAATAATGTAGCATTCTGTCATATTATAACAGTGAGAACAGTGATTTCATGCTTTCTTATTTATCAGTTAATATAGTCATATAGATATATAATTTCATCTTCATAACTTCTTTTATACAACTTTGTGTCATCCTAATGGCTCATTTTGAATTTTACTTATGGTCAATTTACCAGCCTTCACTTCACTCTTTCAGCTGATCACATTTCACACATTTCCTGCACATATTAATTCTCTGGTAGTTTCATTCTCTAACATTATAAAAGTAGCAATGTACCTAATTAATCTTTCACTTCTTATTCTGTATTACAATTTGATTCCAAGCGTGAACTTGCCAGTAGGATACTGACTGTCAAAAAGCATTCATTTACCAGTCATACTTTTATGAAATAATTTACAGTATTCTTCATATTCAGTATGCTTGTACAAGGCAAAATGATGGATTCTTCTCTTATTTTTGGTCCTTACCATGACAAAACTCTCCTTGTAAACTGTGTTATCCCTCATACATTTGAATAACTTTGGCTCCCCCTATTGATTCAGCAGTTTCCATATACTTAAAGTCATAGTTCTACCACTTGAAAGCTCCGGTGGTCATCATCAGAAATCTCCCAACAATGTCATTTTAATATACGCCACCCGATTCAAAATATAGATGCAGCAACTTCTAAGAATCTAGGCAGCTTGAGGGGAGGGTAAAACAAAGTTAACATTACTGTGATTTTTTTTTTAAATTAGAATTTGCCTGTCCTCAATTTTGTGTGAAATAAGTCCCTCATATCCTACCCCCTCTAACTGGTGGGAAGGCTGTATGGGAAAGCTGAAGGTAAAAAACCTTAACAGTGACAACACCACACATTCATGCGCATGCACACGCAACACAACCCTCAGAAAATGCTCAAAGAAATACAGAAAAAATCCTGATTCAGTTCAGGTGATGATTTGGCAGAACAGCATAAAACTTAAATGTGACATAGAGGGCACGAAACAAACATTCCAGAAGGAGAATACTAAAACGGGGGCACTGAAGACTGAGAATTTATAACTCAAGCTCAAATCAGCGAAAAGTTCTGAAATTACCCAGGTACAGTATACATTAGATAATTTGGGTAAAGAAGGTGGAAAACAAAGTCAGTGCATCTCTCTGAAAGCGAGAAAGAAGATACGCTTTCCTTCATAAATAAATTCATCAAGGAAATCTTGACTATAAAGAACTCAGAATTTGATGTCAAGATAACAAGAGCCCATCACAATTCATTTTAATTAGTTCATGTCTCTTTATCTGTGCCTCATACAGACAGGTGAACATAATAGAGAATAAAGTTATTGAGGGATATGCATCCAAAAAGTGGGAAAGAAAAGTGGAATCCAGCTTTAATACACTAGTTGCATGTGATATTAGTTTGATTTGTGCACCGTGTATGGATAGTAAAAAGCTTTGAATAAAAATGTGTTTGGCATGAAAAGATGAAGCACATCCACAACTAATTTTCACACCATGAGCACACCTTTCTTATTTGTCCTAGGGCAAATATATGGTTGGTACAATCATGCTCTTCCCTGCAGAGGGGGAAAAAAGACCTCTATAAGCAACAAAAAGATCTCTCCAGGACTTATCAGAAACTGGTGATGGCTGGAATTTGTACTTTTGTACCACCTAGCACCTTGTATGGTACAGAACAATAATTGCTTCTTTTCAGTCGTTTGATACTCTCTCTGATCTCCAAATTTTATTGATTGCTGGGTGCAGCTGCCTCACCTCTTCTGATCCCTGCTTGCCTCATCTGTAATTCTGCTTAAGTCTATTGCTTCCTCACAGCTTTTTTACAAGATATCAAATTTCAAGTAACAGCCATCCCTGCCTCACATGCAAAGGCAGCACACAAGGAAAACTAAGTTTAAAAATTCAGTGATTAGAACAAGCCTAGGATAGTAGTCCTAAATGAGTAGCATAAAAGAAAGCATACTGTTTGTTTAAAAGAACAATCCCTTTGCTACTGCAAGGTTATTTCCTGTTGTGTATTTGCAGATTTGAAGCTGGGTTTTATATGGATATAGCAATTACAATGTTTACTGGGAGGCTTTTTCATTGTCTTAGAAAAGTGAAAATGTCCTTGTTTCTCAGGGTTCTACAAATAATTTCATCTCATTTGTGTTAGCATCCTTTTGACAACTCCTAAACAATTCCCTTCTAGTCGCAGTGTTAAGGTACTGCTACCATAATCTCCCATTGTCGCTACTAAATTTTTAATTTTTTGTAGGTCCTGCCTGTATTACAATGGAGCATTTGAGCAGTTGGTTTCATTATTTTCTTTAAACATGCCAATTTCCACTTAAACATTCATACTGAGGTAGTAATAGTCCTTGACAGAGGACTGCCAATGCAGTATTCATGTAGAAACTCTTTCATTTTAAAGCATTGCAATCTATTCAGCTGGGTTCCTCCCTCCTTACTTTAAATTATGCAAGCAGTAAGCTTTTTTTTTTAATTCCTACACAGGAGATAAATATAGTAATTCAAGTTGCAACAGTTCAACAAGAATTCAGGTAACTTGTAGTGGTTTTCTGTAGTCACACCAGTAGTCTTTATTACTGGAAGGAAAGCTGTACAATCCATCAACACGCTTTCTCCATCTATGGTACTAAGGCATTATGGATACGTATCTCTTGTACAAGAACCTGAAGCAGAATTTTACAGGATATAAATTGAAAAACAGAAATTGCATTTGTTAATGTAATAAATAGCATGGTTTGTAAGTGTTCCCTTCCCTCCCCCTCCCCCACCCCAGCCTTTACATTAAATGAGTTTCTGTCTTTAACTAAGAAAGTGTTTAAGACTGTATTTATACCATTGAGCATATTGGGAAGAGGACACTAACAAAAATGACAGTAGTTTAGAAATCATGATGTGCAAAGAAGAACTGGGATTATTTAGTTTGGAGAATAGAAGACTGAAGCTTCAAATAAAAAAGTGTTGTTATGAAGAGGATGGTGATCACTATTCTCTGTGCAGGCTTAAGTTACAAAAAGGAAGATCTAGGAAGAGCTTTCGAACTCCGGGTGTGATTACGTTCTGGAAAAGGTTACCTAGGGAGGGTGTGAAATCTCCATCCTTAGAAGTTTCTAAGTGCAAGCAGGCAAACAGCTGGCTGCTTTTGTCTTAAGCAAGGGGTTAAATTAGATGACGGCTGAGCCCCTTCCAGCCCTATGTTTTTATGATTCAGTATAAACTGAGATGTGGTATACAATTTAGTATACAATTCTTTATAATACAGTTTTGTAAAATTTCAAAGTTCTACTAGCTTGAAGCAAAGTATTAATTGAAAACACAGAAGTTGCAGCTACATGAAAACGTTACACTTACATTGACTTAACTAGGGCCTGACCCCCCACCCCCAGCTTAGACTGTGTTCCTGGCACCGCTTCTGGCACTGGCAAATGTGTGCACAAGCAGGACCCAATCTATGATCACACAGCTTAGAGCAAGCCGTGCAATCATAGATCAGGCTTGTAGCAGCCTGCACATAGCAGAGGAACGATTGCATTCCTGCTTAGGAGGACTGGGGCAGTTGAGGAGGAGATGTGGCTGATGAAGAAGAAAGGTTCCTAGGAAAGGGAGGTGAGAGAGAAGGAGACCTGTAGCACTGAGTTAGAGCACCCTCTCAGTATCTGGAAAAAGACCATCAGGTTTGAGATAAGTGTTTGTTGTTTATATCATTGCTTGGTTAGTGGGTTATGCTGCGTCTTGTGGGGCAAGTTTCCCCAGGGAAATAAAGGACCGTACTGTATAAACAGAGAACCTGCCACAAGGTCCCAGGAACATCTGCATGCACCCTGCATAGCTGTTGAAAGGATTGAAGGAACATTGTAGGATGTTGCTGTGAGGACAGAAATCAATGCTGTAACTACAAGAACAGCACTTGTTCATTGCCCTAGCATTGAAGAGAGCGATTGACCAAATGCATCCTAAAATGTGGGTAGCGGGCAAGTGTACTTTCAGTGTTTCTGACTTGGTTTATACACCTTTACAAGTCCTGCTTTTTTTTTGTACGAACACTGGACTTGTAGATTTCCAACATCAAAATTGTTCGTTGCTCCTCGAACTACTGGTGACAGTAATTTATACTATCCATAGTAGCCATATGTAAAGGCTGAGGTTTTTTTTTAATTGTCATCTGCATTATACAATTGCCAGCTCACAATTCCTATATGCATTTTTAAGGTTCCCTTTTTTATCACTTGTCTTCATTTTCTAATTATTCCATCTTATATCTTTTTGCCAGCAGCCAAACTACGACATAGCATATTTTATGTTAAAAATATTAAAATGTAATGTCTCTTGAGACTATCAGGCTACATGTTATCATTAATATTATGATGCATATATTTGACATGAATGCAAGTGATTGTAAAGGTTTTCTGAATGTTTATGCATATACAAGGGAGGGGGTCATTTTAATAATATGTGGGATACGCATTAATGCTGATGCAACCATTAACGCATTTCTTATTGGACACTTTCACACTTTCCACAGAATTCCCAACTTGTGAATCACTAACTCAGTTTGTATGCAAAAATGGAAGATGCATTAGCAGCAAATGGCACTGTGACTCAGGCAAGTACCAAATGTTCAATATTCAGTGGTGTGATTAGGGACCTCAGG
>NW_017729031.1:16553201-16559351 GCF_001723915.1 Gavialis gangeticus
AAAAAAAAAAAAAAAAAAAAAAAAAAAAAAAAAAAAGTTAATTATTTCCCTCTGATATGGTAAATCAAGCTTGTAGTCCAGCATAAAGTAAGTGCGGTAGATTTATTTTAGTGACCTAAGATATGAAGCTATGAAACTGAGGTCATATATCTAGGACGATGCAGTAGAGATGGGTAGTATTCTTGGGGTCAGATAGGAACATTGCTGCAAGTATACCACATTGTGTTTGAGTAGAAAGCAATATGGTGAAATATTATATGAAGTGACTAGGTTTCAGAACATTTTAAAGGAAAAGAATAACCTCAGGAATGTGTCCCCTCTCTGGTATGGTCCAGCCAGAATTAAGTTGCTTTTTTGGAACCTTACACAGTGCACACACGTTCTTTAGCATCTGAGTAGGTGCTGGCACTTTCTTTCCTTGGCCTCTCTTAACATACTCCTGGTGCAGACTCTCTATCTATTATCCCTTCATGAAACCTTGCAACTCAGTTTTCCTAAACTCCTAGAACAAGCGCTCAGGTTTCCTCCCCAGTATCTTAAGCCTCTGATATTGTAAATGAGGCTTTCCCAGAGCTCTGATCTTAGGAACTACACTACAGCTCATCAGGAATAAGCAGTTGTGTAACTAGGACAGAAGACGGGAGCAACAGCCCCAGGTTCCACTTTTAGAGGGGCGCAAGAATGGCAGCACCTAAGGAGCCTGTGCTGTGGAGGCTGGTGGGGCCAGCGTGCAGGGAGCTTCTCCCCACCGCAGCCACGGAAGCCCAAGCTGTTGTCGCCGCATCAGTAATCAGAGCTCAATGAGCCTGTTCTGTGACAGGTAAATATTTGCCATCCACCCTGGCACACATCCTTGTCATTTTGCCCAGGGTTCTGAAATAGCAAGCTGTGCCTCTAGGAATGAGTGGTAGTTGAAGAATTAATATGCATTATTTTACTTGGATAACCCAAGTAATATACAGTTGCGGACAAAACAATGAGCAGCCTATATATTTCCAGGCCTCAGTGACCCTATCATTCTTGAGCATATTTTGGGCTTTGGCCCTAATCCTCTAAGGCAGAGGTGTCCAACTCCTGTATGCCCAGAGACTACAGGTCTCCCTTGCTACATCCTTGCAAGGGCCGTATGCCCCCCAGGCTGCTTGCACTGTGGGCCTTCTGCCATGCTGCAAGTGCCCTGCCTCCCCTGCACTATGTGATGGGTACCCCCGTTGCACCATGGCAGCACCCTTGTGCCCTACACATTGCATGGTGCCATGTACCTACATCATGCCAGACAGTGCACACCCCTTTCCAGTTCTCCAAGCAGCATGGACACAGGCTGCTTCAGCCCCACACCAGGGTCAGGGTCAGGCAGCAGAAGCTGAAGCAAGGAATGGGAGCCTGGTAACTCCAGCAGCTGCCAGAGCAGTGGGGTGAGGGTGGGGGGTAGGTGGCATTGGGACTGGGAGCCTAGGGGCTGCAGGAATAACCCCTTAGGGGTTGGGTGTGGCCCATAGGCTGCCAACTAGACAGCCCTGCTTTTTCCTCCTTCAGATACAAAATCTCTTTCATCCCATCAGTGGAGCTGACACCAGTCCTGACTTCACTGGACTAGTTTTACACCCAGTGAGGCATTCCATCATGCAGTAGTTCATAAAATGAAACATAATGATCTTTCCATAGACAGATGCTCCCAAACATCACAGTGTGTGTTTTAGCTGAACATGTATGCAATACTTGAGTGAATTTATTTTATTGATTTTTTTTTTCCACCTTCCCTTGATAATCATAATCAGAATATAGGCATTTCCATCCGACAGTTATATAGTAACTGAAATCATTAAAGCAATAAGGACACTCTATTTATCCCTTTATTTGCATACTAATCCGATTCTCTTTTTCTCCAATAATCTGAGTATAGACCAATGATTCTCAACCAGGGTGCCACAATACATAGGGGTCCTTGAGATCCTTACAAGGGTGCCCTGAGGTACCACATAATGTGAGCACTGGTAAGTGTGCAAGCATGATTCATAAGTAGGGCCCTGAAAAAATTGTGATTTGTGAACTGTGCAGAAATGGTGAAATTCACCCCACACTGCAATTTTTAAGGGTCACGAGCATAGGTGGCAGAAGGCAAGGGCTAATGTGGCTTAGCCTCAACAAATGCAGGTCAGCTCAGGTGCAGGCTCTGGGTGGCTGCAGCAGAGGGGAGGAGGAGGACCATGCACAGACAGACATGGAGCCTGCAGATGTCCGGGATTGCAGCCAGACAGCATGCGGAGCACTGCCCATCACAACAGGTAAGTCAGGGAAGAGATATGTGTTGGGGGGGGCAGATTGAAGGCCCCACAGTGAGGGAGGGAGTGGAGAAAAAGCAGGGGCAGGAGGTGGAGTGAATGAGGCCCTGGGGTGGGTCTTGGGATGTTTGGAGCCTAGGTGGCTCGTTCAAGGGCATGGGTGGGCTCCTGCCACTGTGCCTCCCAGATTTGTGCATGGGGTGGAAGCGAGCTGCCGCTGTGAGCTGGGCTCTGTGCCCTGCTGCCACTACCTTGGGAGCAGGAATGTGGCATCGTGGCAGGCGCATGGCATTGTGCGCAACAGCCGGCTCCTGGGGCATGCAGAGCCCACCCCGTATCGGCAGCCTGCCTCTTCCCTGTGCACAAATCCAGGGGGCGTGTGTCCTCCAGACCTCTCCCAAGGTGTGAGCAGTGGTGGGAGCCCAACTTCACCCCTGGATGCCGCCTGGGCTCCAAGCATCCCATGACCCACCCTGGGGCCCCATTCACTGCAACCCCTGCCCCTGCCCCACTCCCTCTCTCACTGTGGAGGCTTTGATCTGGCCACCTTCCCCGACTTCCCTGCTCTGGTGGGTAGTGCTCTGCATGCCATCTGACTGCAATCCCAACTGCCTGTAGGCTCTGTGTCTATTTGTGCATGCCCCTTCCTTTCTTCCCACCCTGCTGCAACCACCCGGAGCCTTTGTCCAGACTTCCCTGCAGCTCTCGTGCTGCGCTGGGTTTGGGGTGCCGAGCCCTGTTAGCCCCAGCCTTCCACCACCTATGGTGTGTGCCTGCCTGCTGCACGTGCCCAGGTAAAGTATCATTTTTCACAGTATATTCACAGAACTACCACTGATCTTGGCAAATGGGTCCTGGTAGTTCCATGAATATTTCATGAAAAATGATACTTTACCTGCACACGTGCTGCAATTTTTGTACAAGAAGTCTGTGATTTTTCTCAGGGCCCTATCCATAAAATAAGCCCAGAGATTTCAAATAGGAATCTATAGTGTTAAAAACATTTTGACCTGTTGTAGTCTTTCTGGGTTTTTTGCAACAGCAAAACCACTCAATCTTTCCAAAATCAAACAGTAAGTGAAAACTAAGCTGCTTTTTCCAACAGGTGCCTTAAATGTAACAAAGTGTGCCTTGAGTCTAAAGAGTTTGATAAATTCTGTTCTAGCCGCACAGTAGGGTTTGGCCAACATTATATTACATTGAAACAATTCTGCCTTTTTTTTACTTTCAAAATGGGCCTTCCTTTACCAAAAACTGAACATCTCTACTCTAGTCCACTCTAGGCTGGCCCGTCTTAGTCCAGAGTGAGTGGAAGAGCCCGTGAGAGAAGGAGATACAGCCTTGAGAGGGACATTAAGGAATGGCATGTTGTAGATCACATGGTTTTTGTGATCTGCCTCAGGACTTCCCAAAAAGCAGACTTATTCAGTTTTTCTCTCTTGATGGACCCCTTGAAGCCAGTCAAACCAGTCCGTGGCTCAGAAGGGGCAAGTCCATGGCTTGGGACCTTAGCTCCTTTCATCCCTGGCTTCCATGATCAATGGCACCTCCCAACCCAGAGTGCTTATTTGAGCTTCTCTTAGCACAGTATTTTCTTCTTTAAAGGTGGGGGATCAGAGTGCCATCATCCCAGACAAAACAGCAGACTGCTCAGCTCCAGAAAAACAATCTTTATTGTGCCCCTGCCGTTCCCTGTGTCCTTCCTCAGACTCCAGTTTGTTCTCCCTGGAACATTTCCTTCCTCTCTAATCTGTTCTCCCTGGAATTACATTTTTTTTTCTTTCCAGCTTGTGTCCTCCCTGGGACTACCCTTTCTTGGAGCCTCACTGTCTTTCTGGCACAGCCAACCACCCTCGAACCAAATTGTTACAAAATCAGAGTGTTAACTAAGGGACTGACATTCACTAAATCAACTTAAACATAATATCAAAAGATACCAATCTCAGATCAGTCTCTGTGGCCTGCTGCTAGGCCCAGACAGGTATCTCCCTCTAGGTTGAAAACAGCATCTAGATGTCCTGCTTATGAACCTATATACAGCTGCTATTTACTTCCACACATGCTCCCCTTGAGCTTTCATAAAGTATCCCAACCAGAACTGCAGGCTACAACTAGGTCCCTGTGCTGCTTTCATCACCCCTCTCCCTTCTTATAAAAATTGAAGTGATCTGGATCACTATGATCCGTGAACAAGAGAAGTGCACATAATCATATTTCCATTAGTCTTTATGTGAATCCCCTGCATGTCTTAATCCTGTAGGGCCAGGCTCCATTTTTTATCAGCTTGCAATTGGCACCTTTCAGTTGATTTAACCAGGCTAGTGGTGAATGATCTGTGTACACTGTGGACTGTTTCCCAAACTGGCAAGGGAATTAAAATGAGGAGTTGGTAGGGATGGGAAGAAAATGTTTTATTTTGTAGAGATTCTGAATGTGAGCTTGGAATCAAGGTAGGCTGGGATAGCTTTTGAACTTTTCATTTTTGGGGCAGGTTGTTTTGTTATGCTTAATTTTAAAACTATTCTATTTTTGTAAGTTATGTTATCTTTTATTGTAAGCCACCTGGAGCTTTTTTTTTGTGGGGGGGGAGTGGGGGAAGTACACCATATAAATTTAATATAGAGATAAATAACATGAAGAGTTTACAGGATGCTTTGTTCCTTTCAGGAAGCCTTGAGGATAAAACTAAAGAGCTGGGTCCATGAAAACACAGGTCCATTAAGTAGATTGGGGCTGTCCAGATTCTGAGCAGGAGGTGTCCCCCTGCAGCATTGCACTGCTCTGCACCCCAGGCCCCCACCCCCTGGGTTGCAGGCTCCTTCAGGTGTGCAGGCCATGATGCCCTACCCCACACAGGGCAAGAGCCAGAAGCAGCAGCTGGAGGAGGGAGAGGGGGAACCTGGGGTACCTGGAAGCCTCAGAAGTAGAAGGGTGACGGGGTGGTGCCTGGATTGGGAGCCTGTGGGCTGCAGGTTACCCCTTCAGGGCCTCATGTGTCCCATGGGACACCAGTGGCACAGCTACAATTGATAAAGAGCAGCAATAGATACAGTTAAGGCAGGGAAAGGGATCTCTTACCTTAACATGAGTAACTCTTCCATAATCCAGCAGAGAGTGCAAAATGTATGCAGCAGTTCACAGACTGTCATTTCTCTGTTTTTGTTTTGTTTTGTTTTTCCCTGGGATGTTTTAAGTATAAAAACAGCAAATACAAGTTCAGTTGCACACATGTTTAACTGCTGCTCATGAAATTATTGTTCAACTTAAATGTTTGAGTGGCTAAAGCTAGCCCATCTTAAACTATGAATATTCGCAGATGATGACTGCGGGGATGGGAGCGATGAGCTGGGCTGTGTTCACTCATGCTCTGCTAATCAGTTCAGATGTTCTAGTGGCAGATGTATCCCAGGTCACTGGGCTTGTGATGGTGACAATGACTGTGGAGACTTCAGTGATGAAACCAAAACAAACTGCACCAAAGGAGGTTAGTTGTTTTTCTTTTTTTGCTTAATCCCTTCTTAAAGCTTCAGCATAAGTTAATCATAACATTTCTCAACCACTGGAAAAACGAAAGCATTTTAAATAATTTGTACAAATAGTTGATGACAGGTATTTAAAATCGGGGCACATCTTTTTTCATAACATGATTGAGAAGCTTTCTTGCTTTTTTTAAAGGGAGAAAAGAGTTGCATCTTGGAAACAGAGAAGAGACCTGACAGCCAATCTGGGGAGAGAGAATTTAGGTTGCAGATTTGAGGGGGAGGGGTGTTGGGGGTTTTTTTAGGTTAGCAGGAAAGTCAGGCTTTAGCAAGAGAATTATACCTATCTCAATTAAAACTTATAGGTAATCAAGGAAGAACCCCCCCCC
>NW_017729031.1:16559470-16566202 GCF_001723915.1 Gavialis gangeticus
CCCCCCCCCCCACTGCTCATCAATTTAAGAAACAAACAAAAGCCTATTTTCTTACATTTTCAAAGTATGTCTGAATTCAGGAACCTATATTTTTATGATTCCTTTACTGTCCCTTTAGACGCACATTCACTCTTCCACCAGGTGGATCATTCCCAAGCTCCCTTCTTTCACCTAACTAAGGTAGCTGAAAGAGAGAACAAGGTTAGAGGGTCCGAGAGAAGTGAAGATGATGGGTTGGGTCAGACCATACCATTGCCTTCTCATACTCTGTCTGTCTCAGGCTCAAGGGAAAGATCAGTTTTAGAGGATACCTGCTAAAAATGCCAGGGGACAATTTGGTTCACAGCTTTTAACAAGCTTTCAAAATTTCAGATGTGATGTGCTAATACAAAAACATACTGTGGAAGTGTGATGTATTAAAAATAACTTGTCTTTTATTGAAATAAATTGAACATAACATTGACAGTTTTACTTCATTGAATTACCCTAAACATGACTCTTGTCCTATTAATACAGATAGATGCTGACTAAAGACACACTAAGCAAGGCAACAACCCATCCACTAAACTGCAATATCTATTTTCACATAGCTGTTCAGATCAATATAATACTAAAATAAAAATTTCCTATAAATATTTCCATAATAAGTAATACAGAATACAGTGCATCTTCAAATGTGGAGAGCACCGCTAAAGATGAACTTTCGTTCTGTAGTTAATAAATTCACTGTGGCGTTTGCATGTCTTCCTGTACTTGCACAAGAAAGACTGAAATGAGTAAAATGCTGTTTGATTTTTGGAAATTGATGTTTTAGTGCTGCTTATTCTATCAACAATAGTTAAAATGGGTTCTTTCACTGTGTTTTCAAGGCTTTATCCCTTTGTCCATGGGGTCCTATAATGTATAGGTAAAATAGAAATACCTAACGCTTTTTAGATTTAAAGATTTATTACTGAATAAGTGAAAATCAGAAGAATATGTATATTCCCTTGGACACCCTGTAGCAAGCTCTTAAAGTGGCAATAAACCTTGTTGCATGTGAAACTTTGCCCTCACTTATGAAAAATATGCCCAGGATTTATTACTCAGACTCCTTTTGGTAAGCTCAGCAAGTGCCTGTCCCAGGGCCGGTCACGATGTCCCCTGGCGGCTTCTTGGCCCTTGCCAATGTGGCTCCCTTTGGGGGGCTCCCTCCCCTTTACTTGCTCATCCCACCTTGATGTTGCTCATTTCTGAGGAAAGGAAGGATGCCCCAAGGCTTCCCAAGTCTGGGCTTGTTCTTAGGACCACAGGTGCTCATGGTCATTGCCTTAAAGGCTAGTTTGTGAGCTCCACCATCCCCAGTACCCACTCCCATGCCTCACAGATGATCTGCTAACACAAGTCTGCCCTCTGGCAGGCCCCAGGTACTGGAGCTTCTGTCAATGCACCAAACTCTCTCCCAAGTATTTAGTGCTTCATGCTGTCTCTGGGCCCCAAGCTTATCTCTTCCCAGGCCTGCTTTGGCCCCACGCTCCCCTGAATGGGTTCAGGCTCTCCTCCTCTTAACCTCATGCCCCCTATGCTTCTGGCCCGTCTCTCTTTCCCACTGGGCCAGTTGGGACCTCCATACCTGCCCTGCAGTCCCTTCCACAACCACCAGCACTTGTTCATCACCAGCCCTCTCGGCCCCTTACCTTTGTCCCCAGACCTGTCTGTTCCCAGGCCTGCCTGCCTCTTCACTCTTGGGCACTGGGCCCCTGGCCCCTCTCCCCAGGCCTCTCTGTTCCAAGGCTGCCCCTGCCGGCTATGGGCTCACCGGCTCTTGTTCCCCAGCCTATCTGTTGCAAGGCCTGGCCCATTCCTGGGCTCAGTGCTGCTTGCCCCAGCTCAGATGTTACAAGGAGCTCCTCTCAGTGGCACTCGGGGGTAGACTGCCTGACCAGCTCAGGTTCTGCCTGACCAGTCAGATCCGACTCCCTAATCAGCCCTGCCTTGCCACCTGCAGGCTGCTTCTTAGTCAGCCTTTGTTATTGAAGTGACAGGTGCACCAAGTGCCATGTCACAGTAGGAACATGCTAATCCTTCTTCGTACATATAAGTTATGTCCATGCGGCATCACAAGTTATTAATCAATACCAACAATGAGAGCCCTGGGGAAGCCACAGGTTTGTTTTTTTTCTAGTCCTCTTCTTGATTGCCAGCATCTGTAATCCATCCATTTTTAGATTTCTCCTTTAATGATGTTAAGTAGTTCTTCTCATGGAAGCATTTACCCATGATGGTACATACTTTCCTCTCTTGTCTAATTGGCTAAGCTTGTAATTTCTTTGTTCTAGGGCCCAAGAGGACCGGTCTAAACTTCTCCCTCCCTGGTCCTTGAAATATATTAGAAAAGCGTTAAGTCTCTGGCAAAATGTAATTCAGCATAGGGAGTCATTTCTTATCTGTTTTCACTTGGTGTGGATATAACTTTCTTAGCTTCGTTCCTTAACTAATGCTCTTGGTGGTAATATTAATTGCCTACAAAAAAGTTCATTTGCACTTTGGCTCAGAGGCCTTCAAAAAGCTTGGCATGGATATCTGATAGCAGTAAATATACATAAACTGAATTAGATTACATAGTTTGTTCAATCGCTGTTAATATACTGGCAGCTGAACCTCCAACATGTACTGTATAAACAATTTTGGTTACCTGTAAAATACATTAAGATCATATAAATAGTTCTGCTTCAAGCTCTTTAGCAGGCTCTGCAGGTTTCTTCCTCACCCCCCACCTATTCCAAAAGCGTGTGTCTTATATTATCTCATTAATTTATGTTTCTGATATCTTTCGCTTAGCCAAGCTCAGAGATAAAAACCTGACACATTCTGTTTTTTCTGCTCTTGTTCTAGCACTGTCTTTGTATTATTATTTGCTAAAATGATTTTGAATAATGCTATATGCACATTTAGCTGGATTTAAATAATGACATCAAACCACAGTAATGACACTTTACTACTTTTGGCATAACATTAATTATAGAGTTCATGTTTGTATTCATCTAATGTATTTCATCTTTCTAAGCCTAGTTCACAGCAAAGCTACGCAGAGAATTTTGAGACATTTTTTAGCTACTATTGAAAACTTGATAGAAGCTGAAACATACAACTGCCTTTAGTTGTATTAGGACAGACAGAAAGTTTCAGGCATACCTATGGGGGCAACTGGTACATTTTTGTACAGTTCACAGATAAGACCTGAAGGTAGTTATTTTTTTTTCACAGTTATTTTCAAGTCCTATACTTCATGTCACTTTTATTGGATTATGTAAAAGTACCCCTGTAGAATTTCTACATAGCATTGGGGAATGGTAGCATTATGATCTTTTCTTAAACTTAGGACATCGAATTAATTAGCTGCACGTCTTTTTGCAAACAGATTCCTTCCTGTCTTAAAAAAGTATGTAAGTATCAAAATACAGTGAATTATTAATAAAGAACTTGAATTTTCTACACCCAAGAATTTAGTTCCAGGCTAATAATCTCTGGAAAGGTGAATTTAAAAAATGAAGTAAAAAAATTAATTTGCAGCAGTAGATAAACTCTGTTTTGCCTCAGTCTTGTAGAAGGTTCCCATCATTTCATTATTCATATGAGCAAGCAAGTCAAATTTGGTTGGGAATGCAAATTTAGGGAGAAAGGTTAAAATAATAGAATCATGGAAAAATAGGGCTGAAAAATACCAGAGAAGGTCACATAGTCTAATTCCTTGTTCAAGGCAGGGGCATTCTAGACAAATGTTTGTCCAATTGCACTCAACAACTTCCAGTGATAGAGATTTCATAACCCCTCTGGGTAACCTATCCCAGTGCTTAATCACCCTCATAGTTAGAAAATTCTTCCTAGTATCTAATGTAAATCTCCCTTGTTGCAATCTAATCCCATTACTACTTGTCCTATTTCCTGTGAACACTGAAAATAGTTGAGCACCATCCTCTTTATAACAGCCCTTCTTTCCATTTGAAAAATGTAGCAAATCTTGCCTCAGTCTACTCTGGAGAAGAGAAATCTGAGTTCTTCCATCTTTTCCATGTATGTCATATATTTTAGACTTCTGATGATATTTGTTTCTGGGCTCTTTCCAACTTGTCTGTGTCTTTCTTGAAGTACAGTGTCCAAAAGTGGACTAAATCTTCCAGGTGGGCCTCACTAGTGCTGAATAGAGTGAAGAAATGACTTTCCATAACATGCATATCAATACATTATAATGTATTTTTATCATCCTGGCCTCTGCTTCTCTAAGTCACTCTGGAGTTGATTTCAGTATAAGAATGTACGACGTGTCATACTGGTTCAGACCAATGGCCCATCTAGCACAGTAACCTGTCTCCAACAGTGGCTGAGATAGATGCTATAAAAAGACAGCATCCATCTCTCTCTAGCATTTATCTCAGCCATTGGATTTTTTGTTGCAGCTACACTTTTAAACTGACATTTTTTAGAGAACTGTCTACAGTGACTTCAAGGTCTCTTTCCTGAGTTATTAGCTAGTTCAGCACCCAGCAGTAAGTCCTTGCAGTTGAGGTTATTTTTCCCCATGTGCATTGACCTGCACTTGTCAACTCAAAAAGTTCCACTGCCACTTTTTTTTAAGCTTGGTGAGATCTTTCTGCAGCCTCTCTCCATCAGCTTCGGGTTGACTACCTGGAATAATTTAGTTTCATCTGCAAACTTGAATATGTCACTGTGGACCCCTATTTCCAGGTCACTAATGAAAATGTTGAACAAACCTGGGCCCAGCACAGATTCTTGTTGGACTCCACTTTTGACCTCCATCCATCCTGAAAAGTGACCATTTAGCCATGCCCTTTACTTTCTACCTTTTAACAATCTCTCAATCCACATCCCTAAATCTAAGCATTCTTTTTTTTTCTTGCTTTGTGAAGTTAAACAATTTAAATGAGTGAGGGTCGTGGAAAACCCTAAGAATTGAAATCATTACAGATTACCTGTACTTTTTTTTTATTTTGTTCCATATATGGAACATATTTTATATAACAAATCGACACTTGGCAGCTTTTATCTTAATTTAATTGCTGGTTAGATATATGCTCTTTATGATCTCTGACAGTTTCATGCAACTTTTTTTCTTCTGGTATGAGGTATGAAAAATGAGATTTTGTTTCAGTTTAAAACAAAAAAAAGTCATGGTTGCATTATACAAGTTTCCAAAGTTAGCTGAATAACCTGCTGGATAGCCTTATAGTGGGTACAGAGTTGTCTATATAGACACAATTAAAGGGGAAAAAAGCATGTGAACACAAGGCCTTCAATATAGTTAACCCTGTTTTTTTTTCATTATTTCATCTAAGAAACTCCCTCTCCTAGAGGATGCAATGGGAAAGAATTTCAGTGTAACCCTGATGGGAACTGTGTTCCTGAATTGTGGCGCTGTGATGGAGAAAAGGATTGTGAAGATGGCAGTGATGAGAGAGGCTGTAATGGAACTATTCGCTTGTGTGATGAAAAAACAAAGTTTTCCTGCAAGAACACAGGTACAGAAAAATAAGTGATATATTCCGTTCAGATTTGACTTCTTCACTTTTGTCATTCTCCTTTAATAATCATTTGTAATTTCTATTAGAAGATATAAAGATTTAAAGTCAGAATCAAACCTGAAAGGTAAAGGGTTAGTGAAAAGCTACAACGTACAGGAAAACATCTCTATACTGCAAAGACTTTATTAATGCCGAACTTTAAATATGTGAGTTGTTCTGTTAAAGGTCCTACCACACATCTATAAGCTGCCTAGTTCAGGATTTGGGCACTGAATTAGAGAGAAAAAAAGAGTGCCTAAAATTATCATCTCACTGAATAAGTGGGTGGGAAGGAGTATTGTAGTGGCTTATCCAACCTGCCATCTCCATGTGCACCTTTGGGGGAGGATTATATTTTGCTCTTTTTATGAACTGTTCCTTTTAGTGCAGCAGGCAGCAACAGAAGAAGTGCTCTGAGGGATGTCAGAGATGTTCTCCTGGTGCTATCCCTCTGCCTACAGACTAGCCCAGGGGTGGTCAAAATGTGGCCCACAGGCTGGGTGCGGCCCACCATGGGGCCCCTAAAAATTTAGAAAATTAATACTGATCTGCCCCTGGCTGCCTGTCATGTGGCCCTTGATGGCTTGCCAAAACTCAGTAAGCGGCCCTCCGCCCAAAATAATTGCCCACCCCTGGAGTAGCCCTAACTCAGATCTGTATCTAAAAGCAAAAATGAGCCCTGCACAGCCATTCTACTTGTTGACAATTAATGATCTGCTTAATTGTTGTTTTGATTTGAAAGGCATTTTCCTGGACTTGTTTGGGCTATATCTACTCTCACTTAGTGCCACTAATAAATGAAAGATACAGAACATCACTGCTGCCCAGTGAAAGAAATGACTGCAGGTTTCAGTGTCTCTTCCAGAGCTGTGACTGCTTTTGAGTGTTAACATTCACTTGAAGTGGTGTAATTGGGATATTGTATTACTCTTTATTGCTGCCAGTTAAGTGCCGTATATAAAGCTGAAAATCTGCCACAACAGTAAATAAACACTGTGGAAAGTCACGTGGCCACTGAACACTGAGAGATGCAAATGGCATTTCTTTTCTTAAACATGCCTATTGGCCACAATTAAGTATCTTTATTTGAATAAAAAGTCAAAAACGGACATGGATATTTGTAAATGACCCTGAAGCACATTGGCAGCATTTCCATTTACTGGGAGTCTTTTAA
>NW_017729031.1:16571202-16589266 GCF_001723915.1 Gavialis gangeticus
ACAATTAAGTATCTTTATTTGAATAAAAAGTCAAAAACGGACATGGATATTTGTAAATGACCCTGAAGCACATTGGCAGCATTTCCATTTACTGGAAGTCTTTTAAACAACCAGAATTGTAATTCACAGCTACTTTGCAAATTCTAATCCATAAGTAAATTCTAACAGGGCCGAGTTTTAATGTTGCTGTATTATCAGATTATGATGTCCAGCAAGTTGCAGTGGTCCATGCAACATAAATGCAGTTTTAATTAAAAATCTGCTTTGAGTGGCTTAACTTTTTTTCTGGCATTTTCAGTGTACTTCTTGAGTTATTTAGTTTGGCAAGTATTACCTCTTTCTGTGACCTCAGGGTCCTAAAAGATGTTCAGCTCCCTGCTGTAACTCATGACACTTTGCAGTCAGCACCATGAGTTACTGCATTTCCCCTGACCCCACAAATATTCACCGTTGGGTCTGGGAGGTTGTGGGGGATCAAACTCCAGTTTGGAGCAGCTGTGTGTCTCTGCAGCTGCTCTCTCCTAGCCCCAGCCCGTCCCTCTGCTCCCCATCCCCCTCTTTTTCCTTCCCCAGCTCTGGTGCTGTCTTCAGAATGGGAGGGGAGGGAGGGAGTTCTGCCTGGGGTTTGCCCAGCCTGTGCTGGAGGGTGGGTTGGATGGACTGGAGCCCTGCACCCAACCCTGCCCCTGGCATGCACTGACATGTTAATGAAAGTGTTCTTCTTTGAAGCCCTCATGTAATGAGGGTTCAGAATGTGAGATTGGTCACTTCTAAAGTGCTCTGCAGCTGTGCTCTTCTGTAAAGGCATGGCTGTAGAGTGCTTTTAGGGGGCCAAATGTGTGGCAAACTAACTTCTGTCTGCATCATCAGTGGTTCACACTTAATGTAGAAACAGCAATTCCTGACCTCCATGAATAAAAGAAGCCAATAAATCAGTTGAAATAACAACATTCATAGATTCATAGATGCAAGGTTCGGATGGGACCTCAACAGATCATTGAGTCTGACCCCCTGACTAGACAGGAAAGAGTGCTGGGGTCAGATGACCCCAGCCAGATGCCTATCCAGCATTCTCTTAAAGACCCCCCAAGGTAGGGGAGAGCACCACCTCCCTTGGAAGCCCTTTCCAAATTTTGGCCACCCTTACCATGAAGAAATGTTTAATGATATCTAGCCTAAATCTGTTCTCTGTCAGTTTGTGACCATTGTTCCTTGTTAACCCAAGAGACACCCTGTTGAACAGAGCATCTCCGATCCCTTGCTGTGTCCCTCTAATGAATTTGTAGGTGGCCACAAGATCACCTCTCAGCCTTAGTATCGCACGTGTTTGGCAACAAAACATTGTTTTGTAATTCTTCTATGAAAGGGAATGCTCTCCACTTGTGTATCATCTGAGACTATTTTAATATTTCACTTAGGAATGTAAAGTTGTTTATGTTGTAGGTAAAAGAAAATATCACTTAATTTTGTGGACATTGCCTACACTAGATAAATTGCACTAGATTAACCTTTATCTTCACACAGAAAGATGCCATTTTCAGCTAATTCAGGCTACATAAAGGCATTACATTTGTGGCTAGAGAAAAGCTTTTCTCCTGGCAAAAAAAAAACAAACGGGCGTACAGCTGGCAAAATGTGAATGTACAGCCATTCGACAGGTTTCTTGTGTCAGAGAACTGGCTCTTCAGCATAGCAGTTTGTCCTCTTCTTCCACATTAACTGGAACAAATGTGCATTCATTTCAATTGTTGAGGGCACTCAGGATCTCAGTTATCTGCTCATTCTCCCTTCTTCCAATGAAGGCAGTTGCCAGCTGCCTATTGCCCCCTCTTTTCACCAGACTGTCAGTCATTTGGCTCCAGTAAGGGCATGGGGTAGTCCAAAGAGGGACCTTCTAATTTCTGCCTGGATGAAGAGCTCACCAGTGTAGTTCTTCAACCAGGGAACTGGAACACCTGGGCTCTCCAGCTCCCAACCTATTTTTTTAGCACTAAAATTTCACAGAACTTAGCACTAAAAACAAATGCTTGCCATGGCCTCGGTGTCAGTACAGCTATAGACAATGGCCCAGATCCTTAAGAGAATTTAGATGCCTAGTTCCTACTGAAGAAAATGAGAATTAGGAGCCTGAGTCCCTTCGAGTTCAATTAGTCTTCTCCCCAGAGTGAACTGTGCTGAATCTTTAGGGTGCCCTATCTCTGAGAGTGGGCGAGTTATAGGATAGAAAGTATTGCAACTAAGGGAAAAATAAACTGTTTAGAATAGCATTGTGTACATACTGCAAAATTTAAACAGAATTAGCTGTTCTGAACAGGTGTGTAAGGCAGCTTAATTCAACTGTTCTGATATCAACTGTAGACAGGATGTCATAGGACTCTTCAGCTTTGTTGGCTGTAGTATTTAATATTCCCCAATATACTATCACTAAATTTATTTGCCATTCTAAATGCTGACTAGTAGATTAGAAGTATTAAACACTCAAAGTGATTTTTTTCCACTTTCCATTGTTGTAGGATTTAAACAGACCTCATTTTTAACCTGGATCTGTTCTCCGTTTCTAGGAGTTAATGCTATGAGGAAACTATTTTCACTGCTATGTTTTTATGGAGTTAATTTCATTGTTAATTTGTTCGAATTGTTTACATATATGAAGGCCATAGATACACACACAGTTTAATTCATGCTATGTTAAGGAGATCAGACACACAAAAAATGAAAGGATATTTAACTTTTTTTGGTCATACTTTATCTGGGAGTGGTGGCTTTGGCCAAATTGGAATCCTTATAAGTAGGTACTTAAAATGAAATTCCTTATTAAGTTTAATCCTACTGATGTGACTGTGCAAAATCCACCAAAAAAAACAAAACAAAAAACAACCCAGAAAAGAAATACAATTTTGGCCATTCAAATGGATTAGTATTAGTGCTGTGGGAGTCTCCAAAGACTGGAGCATTTCCCTCAAAGAATGTAGAGCTTGTTGAGAAGTTTTAATGTGACAGCCATGAGCAAATTGAGAACAGCATTTTAAAGAGAGGTGGTTAGCCATGTTAGTATGAAGTCAGTCAGAAGGCAGGGTAGCTATGAATCTTTATAGGCATAAAGTACGTATTTAGAGAGACAGCATAAGGTTTTGTGAACCAAAGTTTATTTTGTCAGATGCTGTGAAAGGACATGCAGAACACAGAGGATCAAGTGGAATGAATGATTAGACTACAGTGGTTAGGAAAGCAGGGTATTTACCATATTTACTTGAATACAAAACGAGTTTTCCCGTTCAGTCGGCATGGGTGGGAGAGAAGCCCCTTGTTTTAAATTTGCATATAGAGCAGAGGGGGTCAGGGCAGGCAGCTGGTGTGGCTCTGACTCTGGCCCTGAGCCTGGCTCATGGTTAGAGTCAGACTGACAACATCTTTTTGCCCCCTCCTCCCCACTTCCATCCACCATTTTCCACTCCCCGTACCCACCCCCCCTTACTGTCAAGCACAGTTCAACTCCAGCTCAAGTTGGATTCCCTCCCAGGCACAGAACACATCGAAACTCCATCCTCTACCTGGCCGATTAGAAGCACTGCCACTGCTGCTTGGCCCAGCAAAAGCTGAGCTTCCATGAGCTGTGTTTCAGGGAAAGAATGGAGCCTGAGCAGCAGCTGACAGTAAGGGGGGAGAGGCAGAGAAAGAGGCAGAGTCTGGGGAGTGGCAGGGGGGGAAGAGAAAGATACTGTGAAGTGGGTCAGGGGAAAGAGGCAGAGATTGGGGGAAGGATGGTTAAAAGCTGTGAGGAGAGGGATGTGGAGGGGTTCAGGAGGCAGGAAAGCTTGGGCGGGGCGAGCAGAAGAAAAGGGGGCCACCTGACCGCCCCCCCATCAATACAACTATCTCTTCTGTAGCAATGGAGGGGAACAAATTCAAGACAACCTGCTGATGCACTTAGATTGTATACCTGAAAAATTTAACAAATGTATATGTTTTCCATATATATCATATAATGATTGGGGTGTTGTCTTAAATTCAGGGTTATATTTGAATCAAGTAATTGTAGTAATGCATAAATCCAGAGCTAGCTATGAAATATAAAAATAATAATAAACATACTATATTTTGTTATTGCACAGTCTTGATGTGTTCTTAACAGGAGAGAGCCCTGATAAGCTTTCAACAGTTTATTTTCAGAAACAGCACATGAAATTTATGGCTTTCAAAACTGCATAGGCTGAAAATTAATGAAACAGCTGAATATTTTATGTATGAGGCTGCATCAAAGTAAACAGTTAAATGTAACATTTAATCCTACTTCAAAGTCCACGTCCATGTACTAGCTTGCACTTGCCATCTGAGGCACTAAACTTAAATTGCCTCAAACAGGATAAAGAAATCAGATTGAAAATTACAGAAGTGAAACTAGACCATATGGAGAAGCATATTTTTTAAGTTGACAAATCAACATTTATGAAGTAAATATAATGATGATTTATTAAAGTATGTTTGTAAATTTATCAAATATTTATTACGTGATATTTTGCCAAAAGTACTTACTGTCATGGATAGCCTAATTAAAAAGAATAAATTTAGAGTCATTCCTGTATCCATCTTTATGGACTCTGTTTCAAAGTTGCTTATATTTCTTAACTTGTGAGTAGAATAAGACTGGGGTATAGGAAATATTCATTCTAATCAACATTTACAATCTGATATCTCACTATGGATACGGTTCTATTCACATCCAATCCCATTCAATTTTTTTATTTTATTTTGCTCAGCTATTAGACTGCTTGAACTAAAAAATCAGTATAAGTTTTGGAAGTGTTCGCTCTGCTTTTGCAGGATTATGTAAGTTTATGACCATTTGGAACTGCAGATGGAAATTATATCTAAAAGTGTATAGATTTCTGGAAATTATTTTTATTATTTCTTCCTACAAAATTATAACATTTTCCCATGCAACCTTTTTTTTCCCCCCCAAATATGAAACAAACATGGTGTCCCGCAGAAAAGTTAAGACTTATTTACCACAGTCAATCATTGGCTCACCAAATCCAGTTTTGGTGGTGTGTAAACTTTAATGGTTCAGAGGGAGGTCAGTTTCCATCCAGGTTACATTATGAAGAATAAATAAGAATTCACTTTTATACTACAAAGGGACGTACTGATTTTAATACTGCTTTCATTTAATTCAAGGGATCTTTGCAGGAGTGAATTAAGACTTCTTGGGGCCCTGGGCCCAAAGAGCATGAAGCCCTGCCACTCACAATAGAAAATTGGCAATATTAACTATGTAACCAAATATGGTAAAAGGCAAAAATAAGTCTGCACAACACACATTCTATTTCTAATTACTTGATTCCTCATATGTACTAAGACAGAAATTTTTTTATAGTCATGGGGACTCTGAGCTTGGAAGCTCAGTACTGTTGTACCCCCATTACCCATTCAGCAGTATCTGCTAATAGTCCTTCTTCCCCTTATACCAGCAGTACTGGCAGTAGTGTGAGCTGCTCTATACCTATTTGACACCCAACAGTGGCAACTGCATATGGGAGCAGAGCTACCTTGGCTAGTTGCAACTTCTCCTCTTTTTCCTCTGGCTATGGCACTCCATGCGGTTTGGTGTTTGCATTGCACTGCCTCTGCACAGCCTCAGAGTCATCCACTGCAGAGGTTTTTGGGGAGTGGAAACTGGTGAAGCACCTAGGCTATTTCAGGGCATGCTCCCTATGGGATTGGGATGGCTTTGCACCCCTCGCTTTATGGCAATGATGACAAAAGTCCCCCAGCAGCCATACCTGGTGGGGGGCAACCTCCCCAGGAATCGACTTGGGCAGGATGCTGCTGGCAGCTATGCAATTGTGTTTGTAATCACTGTCATCAATCCACTTTGTCCCAGGTACTTGGCTGCATCCCTGCACTGCTTGTGCGTGTTATTGTGTATTGTGGAATAAAAAATGTGTTATTGTGTACTAAGAAGTGCATCATACCACATACAAGGAAGCTGAACTGAAGATACGCAGACAGTTTTGTTTCCAGAGTTTCCCAATGTGCAGTATTTTTGTGTGTAACTATTATTTGCATAAGTAGCCAAAGGCTCCAGGTCTAGACAACAATCTTTCTGAAGATTTCACCCTGCAGTCATAGTATTTTGGAACCTCTTCTGTGATAACTGGCAACAATATTTCTCTCCCCCGAGCACTGAAATTGCCTCTCTTGTCTTAATAGCCAGGAGATGCATTTGAGGCATCTAAACAAACACATGCTTATGGCTAAAACTTTTAAAGCAATAGACTTTTCCCCTGTCTTGAAAAAAAATCATAAAATGAATCCAAGACTCAACTGTATTTTGCAATACCAAACAAGTGCAATCACTGAATGTAGGACCTGTTCCTACCCCTAAAATAGGTAAGGAAGAAAGGCTCTCATTTTCAATCCATAATTTGAAAAGAAAGACAGTACCATAATACATACTAGAAATGGATGCAATAAAAGATTACATTTAGTTCTCATGCAAAAATCCAGTGTTCTTGAAATTCAGTAGAAAATTAATTCAAAAATTTTCTAAGCTCAGTGTTCCGATAACCACTGACCAGTGCAGAAATTTTTAAATCTCTAGTTAGAGTTACTAATTTTCAAAAGTTTTCAAAAACACTGGAGAAGACATTTTGATAAAGTTTTTCCACACACCTTTACTCCTCTGCACTGGCTACTTTGCAAACCATGTATCTGTCCTCTTGTGTACAACTGTTTCAAATGAACATGCCTTTTATTTTATAATGGAGCTCTTCTACTAAAAGGGTATCTGAAGTATTAACAGGTATATCTCATTAAAGGACAATAATGTGAAAATATTAAACTCACTTTGAAATGACATCAGGAGAAGGCATGGTACTTCATTAAGAGCATCTTTTTTAATCTTGACAAAGATGAATTCATTATCATATAAGTATAGCTTTTGTTTAATAACATATGTCAAGGATATCATCATGCAGTAGGAATCCTCTGTTACAATACATCTTCTTTTCATTAAGGTGAAGGCAGCTGTATATATAAAACAGATTAAAGTAGAGGTTGGAAGCTGTAGTGGAGGCAACATCAATTTACTTTGGGATATGGCCAAGGTGCTTGACACCAGCATTTTCCATTAGTTTTTTTCTTGCTGCTGTCTTTATTCTGATATTTAAAATCCAGTGTTTCTTTCAAGGTAACAATGAAGATGGAAGTTCTCTAGGAGCATTTTTGATTGAAAGTACGTATTTAAGTTTATGCATACAATTTTGTTTCCTTGTTTTCTGTCTTCCTTACTGGTGTAACTGTAAATGGAGAGAGAAACAAAGTTGTTCATTTTTTTTCCTGTTGAGAAGATTGCTTCTCCCTGTATTGTTAATGGAATGACTCTCTTTGAATTTAGTCTTGGATTCATTTCTGAGGTGCTCAATACCCTTTGCTCATCTGAAAAATAACAGATGGTAGGGATGCTCAATGTGTTGTGGAATCAGACTTCTTGTCCCAGACTTACTGCACAGTGAAATAACAGCTTATAAAGTAGCTTTTGCCTTAACGGTCTAGGTACAATTCATGATGGTTATGCATAAATATTAAATTGCTTAAACGTGTGGCTAACAATAGTGTGGGTTAAATTCTACAAAGTTGAATGCTATAGAACTAATTTTATGACATTAGAGATGGAACTTTGACCAGCTAAGCAGTGATGAAAGCTCCCTAACTCTAATTGACTTTTATGTCTGTTGCTAGATTTCTATTTTCTGAATGTTTCACCATTTTGTATGATTATGTTCTGGTGTCTGTAATAATGTTAAGTATGCTACAATTTAGACGTTTTATTATTGTCTTTTCTTGATGGAAATAATATGTTAAACAACATCTCACATTTGTTTGTAGAACATTCCATTAGACATCTTACCTAAATTTTAAATTGCCACTTTTCATAATTCAAATGTTTTTGGTTTTCAACCACTTTTATGCTATGTGATATTCTAGCTTAAAGCAAGATTTAGAGTTGGTCAGTAATGATTTTCTATTACAATAAAAATCCAAAATATAACATTTTGTTTTTCTTCTCACATTTTCTTTGAAAATATTTAGCTTACATCAAATAGTCATAAGCCCAAAAAATGAATTTGGGGAGGGGGGTTATGAATTTGTAAAATAAATTCAACTGTGTATATGACAATTGTTACAGTCTTTCAGCAAACAGGATGAAAATCCTAAATAAACTTATCTGCTTGCTGAAAAGTAGTTAGCTAATATATATAAATTATCCATTGTGAATTTCAAATAAATAACAATATTTATGAGTCGGTAGCAGACTTATCCAAAGCCTAGTGATGGCCATACATAAACTAAAAGACAATTCTTATAGTGAACAACATAATATAAATATAGCAAACAAAAGGCGAAAAGGAAGAATACAACTTTATCATTTTATAAAAGTGGCACTGAGCCAAAATGAAATGTGGGGTGCTACAGAAAATCTGTACTGAACCACAAAATTAATCTAAGTAACTTTACTACCATCCAGTGCCTTAACCACAAGATGAACTGTCTAAAATTTAATGATTTATGAATTGTGGCATTCACCAAAACCAAGAAGATGAAAATGCACATGCACATACAATTTTAAGATTAGTTAAAACTAATATAGGCCAAGTGAAACTTTGCATCCACTTTTATTTAATCAGAAATGATTTGCCTGTTCCTGTTGTGCATTTTACAGGGCACATGCACTACCTGGGGATGGCAAAATGATGTCTAAGCTTTTGTTCAGTCCAGGTTCCTTTACTTGGCCAACTTTATCATCATTCAAGAATTTAAAACAAACACTTTGATCCAAGCCATCCACTACTTTTGTAGCTTTCAGGAACCTGGGTAGAGGACATATCCAGATAACCTTTCCTAGGTATCACCTAAGTTCCCTATCTGGACTTCCATCAGGGTCTTAACTCAGTCCCTATCTCCCTTTGAACCAGTGTTCTTCTATATAGCTTGTACAAACTGTATATATAAAGCCTTTAGTTTTACATAGCTTCTAGTAGGTCCTCGATTCTTAGCTAGCAGATAGATGACTACCACTCCCAGTAGATTTAACAGTCTGTGTCCCCATACAGGCATGCTGCATGTATTGGCCAGTGATATCTGCTAGGAGTTACTCTGGAAAGTTGAAAAAACTCTAAAATTACCATGGAGCTTAACCCTGGTCTGGTCTGGAAAGGACCAGTATATATCTTTGAAAAAGAAGATTGAAATAGCCTGCTGCATTTGGCAGGGGTGGGATGTGGGGGATGGAGAGTAACACCACAGTTCAAGGCTGTGGTGCTGCAGTCATGGTTTGTGTAGATAATTGTGTAGGGTCTGCTTTTGAGATGGATTTGTATGAATCCCCAGCGTGAATGGCTCCCCTTTTGCACCTGTATATTTCTGAAAGGTCATAACCCTTGTCTGAATCAGATGACAGCACAGCTGCTGTCAGATTTCAAACTTAGATGTTCAGCATAAAATGGGGTAAACTTTCTGTTTTAGGAGTTATTTTTAGTGAAGAAAATGAACCAAAATTAGTTAACAGTAAAACCTTGTGAAAGCTTCATCTGCTCTAGATATTTAGTATAGAAAGTAAATTTTTCTCTGACATGATTTAGAAACCTATTTTTATATGCTTATTGGAGTGATTGTGTTCATGAAAAGTACCTGATCAAACCTGTTATAGACAGGGAAGTTGGTCTCACTAGGGGGAGAAGAGATGAGAAGGAAAGAGAAAAGAAGGCAAGAGAAAAAGAAACCCTCACAACAATTTTGTGCAACCTATAAAACCGTAATACAATATATTTAACTTACACTGTTAGGATGTAGAGCTGCCTGCCTGCAATTTTATTCAACGTAGAACCTATTAGGTTTGACATTGGTCAGGAAATTAAGGCTGTCAACTTTGATGTTGATGATACTTCAGACTATAAGGCTGAATAGGTATACATCCTTTCTATTCATCTAAAAGGAAAGTAATGTTAATACTAAAAATATTGCTATTGTTTCTTCTGTGTTTGCTTTCAGTCTGATTTCTTGTGTTTATTGTCTCTTTTCTCCAAGGGAGATGCATTAGCAAAGCGTGGCTATGTGATGGAGATATTGATTGTGAGGATCAGTCTGATGAGGATAATTGCGAGGGCTATATGTGTGGACCACCAAAATACCCTTGTGCTAATGATACCTCCATCTGCCTACAGCCTGAGAAGCTCTGCAATGGGAGAAGAGATTGTCCTGATGGATCCGATGAAGGCGATCTTTGTGGTATTTCACTTTTAGGAACATATAGCTCTAAAATAAGAAAAAAAAAAAAAGTTTCTGTGTTAGCACTTGATAGAGTCTGTCCACACTTTTCCTTTGCAAAGGCCCTCTTTTAGTGGAAGAATATTTAAATTTTCACAAAATAGCTTGTACATATTTTGATAATGTCCATAGTGCACATGAAAAGCTACCAAATCTCTTTAAAAAGAAGCCTGATAAATGGTATAATTTCTTGCAGTACAGAAAGCTTTTAATTAAGATACAAAATATAAGGTCAGAGCAGACAGAGAACAAGGGGGAAATGTTCTTGGACACACAAAGGCACCTGTATTAAGACCATATCTATGTTCCAAACTTACTGGGCTAGGCAGCAGCTCCCACAAGTACATTGTGCTGCCCCCATTACTAACTCTCAAACTGGAAGGAATGTAGTCACGTTTATGTAGATGTGGAAGCAGGCTTATTTGTACTATCACCTAATCAATGTAAGGGGGCTAATTAATCTACCCACTGCACCACCAGTTTACATACAAGAGGCAGTCTGAACAGTCTATCGTATATTTGAGTGTTCTGTAGATACATGCTATAATAGTCAAACTACACAAACTAATTAAGGGTGACTGAAGTCAACACTGATGGGAGCTTCTTAAACATATTAGCATATTACAAGAAATGTTTTTTTTTTGTTTTTGTACTGAACCTTTGCCTCAGTGTGTTGGGACACACAAGGCTTATAATTCAGATGCAACGCAAATTAGGTGATGGTGTTATATCAAGATAATTAGACTAAAATTCAACCCGCACCTTGATCTGCCACAATCTGTCTTCATAAAACTTCCAGGTGCATTGCACTTGCCCCCCACACCCCCTCATCCTTTGGGAATTGAGGACATGGTGGACTTAGGGCTAGTAGTATGCGTGAGGGCCGGGGGTGTATAAGTAACCTTCTAGATGTCATCAAAATAAGCCTGAGCCCAATGTATACGTCTCTAAATTTAAAGGACTAAAATATGTCATCATGATATGGAACTTGTATTACTCATAATGCCTGACCAAACTGTTTCAGGTAATTGCATTCAACATTTAGATGCTGTGTTTTACCTCAGAAATGACCATTTATATCTGAGATAAAGTGGTTCCTAGTACAGCCTGCATCTTTCTGCATCGGTGTTCCCAAACTCTAAACTTAAACAGCAGCTCAGAAAATGTTCTTAATCTCCATCCCTCCTTTCTCAGTCACTGTGGTGATCATTGCCGTCTTGTCTGTCATTTAGGCCTCTTACCTGGACATCTGTGACTCAGACTCCTCAAGATCCTCTCCAGGCTATATATAAATCTCATCTATTCTTTCTGCATAGTTGAGATATGGCCCTTCTCATCCATCATCACAGCTAAAACATCCATCCAACTTCTTGTCATCTGTCTTGGTTATTGTGACACCTGTTTCTCTAGCCTTGATGAATACAATCTTGCCCACTCTCACCAACTGAGAATACTGTTGTAGAGATAATGTTCCAAGTCATACTTCTTTGACTATATTACTTATCTTATTGCTTTTCTTTGTTGGCTTTCTTTTTTTTTATTTTCAAACATGTCTATTCATCTTCACTTTCATGCCATTCATGGCATATCCCCAACCTAGCTATCATCTCTCATTTACTCTGTTACATTGGTTACATTTTCATACAAGATATTTCCTCTTTCTTTCATGATATACCTCACACTTGGGAGGAATTCCCTGTAAACATCCCCACTACTACTTAATTATCTTTCTTCTACCAAACTCAAACTCTCTGGCACAATAAAAAAAGAAAAACAAAACCCAGTGATTTGTCAGCTGGTGCACTCGTACAACTACCTGTCAATACTGACCCATAATGCACCATTGTTTCTTTGTACTACCTCACCTCTCTATTCATATGTTGCCTGCTATCATGCAGGTAGACTGCAACAACATGACGGTAGGACAGTCTTTTTGTTTGATGTTCGCGTAGTACATTGAGGTCTTGGTCTATGATTGAAGTAAGAAGAACAATCTTTAGAAAAAAATGGCTGCAAGATGAGGAATATTTAAAGAAGTTTTTCATTTTCATTATAGTTTCAGAGGTTCAACTCCTTGAGTTTGAGAGATGTAATCTAGTAAGGTTTCTATGGCATGTGAAACAAGGAATGTCACCCCAAGCTGTAAGAATCCGCAAGTAGTAACTTTATGAAGGGGAATGATCAATAAAAATATTTTTATCTATTACATGTCATATGCTATGTAATACACATTACAGCAAAGTGTTAAAAAGCATTTCAATTCTTAAACATAGCAGAGATAAAAACACTTGCATATGTTAAAGTTTTGGGGCAGATTGGATGGAAGATGGAAGGTATCAAAAAGCCTGAGGCAGATTTGATTCAATCTTTGCAGGTTTCTCTAAATTGTACAGATTGAACTGATAAGGAACTGAACTCACGTCCAGTTTTCAGTTTAGAAAAATAGGCAGAAGCCTGCACTGACCCAGGCCACAGGGCACTGGAGCTGGAACATACCTCCCAGCCTGCAGACCAAGCTGAGGCTAGCTAACCATCTGCTGCCCCCCTTCTCTCCCCACCCCTACTGCATCCCAGTAGGGTAGCCCTGATCTGTGTCTCAAGCCAGGGTCTGCCCCTCTCCCCTGCTGGCCCAGATTGGGTCCTGTGCCCCCCACCCTCCCCAGCACCCCAGATCCCTGCTCACTCCCTCAGCAGCAGCCTAGGCTAGCCTGCCTCTCCTCTATTGAGGGGTTGTCAGAGGAGGTGCAAAACATCCTGGGATGCTGGGGAACTGTGAGTTAACTTGAGTTAGGAGGGGATCTGGGACAGAAGTCTAATAGTTGGGTTTAACCTAAATCAGTTAAATGTGATATTATATTCATCCAGGTTTATCCTAAACTGGTTTTGTCTTTTTTGAAACCAGTTTATATGCACTGAGCTTCTGTTCTGTTACAGGTTTAAACCAGTTTCCAATCCCTTGTACCAGTTTGTGTAACTTCTTTCCTTAATCTATGATGTATCTGTAGGTGGAGGTGTTCTAATTTGTCTTGAGAAATCAGGGCAATTGACTAGTTACCTTAGGTATCTATACACTAATGCATTGAGCCTGGCAAACAAGCAGGAAGAATTGGAAGTCCTCGCACAGCCACGGAACTAAGACGTGATTGGAATAACAGAGACTTGATAGGATAGCTTACATGACTGGAGAACTGTCTTGGATGAGTATGAACTGTTCAGGAAGGACAGGCATTGAAAAGAGGAGGAGTCACACTTTTTATGTAAAAGGTCCGTATGATTGTTCAGAGCCCCACTATGAAAATGGAGATAAGCCTGTTGAAAGTCTCTGGGCAGGGGCCATGATGAATGGGACCCTGAGGTCAGCGTAGGTCATGGGATGGAGCCACAGGAGACTTGTCCAGGGGCTTTGGGGGGTCATGGATCCCTGCCATTGTGTGCACCCTGAGGGAGGCGTGGAGGGCTTGTCCCCCCTGAGTTTGTGAGCAGGGTAGAGGTGGGCTGCCCACTGCACTGGGCTCTGTGCCCTGCTGCCTCTGGAACCACATGCAACACCACGTGCCTTCTGTGTGTTTACTGTGCCAAGTCCCCTGCTTGCCTGGTGACCAGAGGCTTGTGGCATTGTGTGCAGCTTCAGAGGCAGTGGCAGGGTATAAAGCCAAGTGCACAGTGAGCAGCCTACTTCCGCCCCACTCACAAATCCGGGGGGGGGGTGGTATGCACCCCCGTGGCTTCCCTGGGGTGCACACAGTAGTATGAGTCCTGTTCCCCTCCCCCCCGTGCACCTGCAGAGGTCCAGGCCTCCCCAGAAGGGGCTGTGTCCTTCTGTGCCAGCCTTGCCACAGGGACAGGGTGGACTGAGGAGCAGAAGGCTGCCTTCTGGACTCTACGCCCAGTTGCCATTGCCTCTGGAGCCACACGTGACACCATGTGCCTTCCACCACTGGGTGGACAGGGGACACAATGCAGTCAGTATGTGGAAGGCACATGGTGTTGCACAGGGTGCAGAGCCCAATGCGCAGTAGGCAGCCCACCTCCACCCCATACACAAATCCGAGGGCGCATGTTCCCCCATGCCGCCCCAGGGTGCATGTAGTGGCAGAAGTCCACCTGCACCCATGGACAAAATGCCTGGGCTCTGGCTATCCCATCGCCCACCCTGGAGCCCCATTCACCCTAGCCCCTGACTCTGCCCATGCTCCAATCCCTTGTTCACTGTGTGGGTCTCAATCTTCCCCACACCCTTCCCTTTCCCACACCACTTTCCTCCAGCCCACTTACCTGCTGGGAGCTGCTTCACACAGCACCATTCCTGGCTGTGTGCAGAAGGCTGCAGCTGGGTGTCTGTGTGTGTGTGTGACCTTCCCCTGGCCTTCTGCATACCATTCACAGGTCACCTGTGTACCACTGCTGGTACATATACCATGGTTTGGGAGCCTCTGTAGAAGTGGATAGCAACTTGAGCATTGGCAACCACAAGATGATTGAGTTCTGGATCCTGAGGAAAGCAAGGGTGGAGAGTAGCTGAGTAAGGACCCTGTAGTCTCGAAAAGCAGACTTTGACTCTCCCAGGGAACTTATGGGCAGGATCCCCTGGGAAGCTATCCTGTGGGAGAGAGAAGTCCAGGAGAGCTGCCTGTACCTTAAAGAAGCCTCATTGAGAGTGCAGGGACAAACCATCCTGATGTTCAGGAAGACTAGCAAGTTATGGCATGCGTGACAGCATGTGCCTTCCACTGCTGGGTGGGCAGGGGACACAATGCAGTCAGCATGTGGAAGGCACATGGTGTTGCACACGGCTCCAGAGGCAGCAGGGAGCAGAGCCAGAGGCAGCAGGGAGCTCTTCCATAAACTAAATCACAAAAAGGAAGCTTATAAGAAGTGGAAAGTTGGACAAACAGCTAGGGAGAAGGATTAGAGTATTGCTCAGGCATCCAGGAATTAAATAGGAAGATCAAAGCAGCTAGCAAGGGGCATGAAAGGTAACAAGAAGGGTTTTTACAAGTATGTCAGTAACAAGAGGAAAATCAGGGAAAGTGTGGGTCCCTTACTGAATTCAGGAGGCAACTGAGTGACAGAGGATGCAGAAAAAGCTGAAGTACTCAATGCCTTTTTCACCTCAGTCTTCACAGGCAAGGTCAGCTCCCAGACTACCCTACCTGGCAGCACAGTTTGGGGAGGATGTGAGCAGCCAGCAGAGGTAAAAGAACAGGTTAGGGATTCTTTAGAAAAGCTGGACATATACAAGTCCAACAAGCTGGATAGGATGCACCCTTAGGTGCTGAGGAAGTTCACTGATGTGCTTCCAGAGCTGCTGGCCATCATCTTTGAAAACTCATGGTGATCAGGAGAGGTCCTGGATAATTGAAAAATAGCAAATATAGTACCCATATTTAAGAAAAGGGAAAAAAGAGGATCTGTGGGAATACAAACCAGTCAGCCTCACCTCAGTCCCTGGAATAGATTGGAAGGTAGGGGTAAAATTCAGAGTGATCTAGGCAAATTGAAGGATTGGGCCAAAAGAAATCTCATGAGGTTCAACAACGACAAGTGCAAAGCCCTCAACTTAGGATGGAGTAATATTATGCACTGGTACAGGCTGGGGGCTGACTGGCTGGGCAGCAGCTCTGCAGAAAAAGAGTTGGGGGTTACAGCGGACAGTTAGCTGACAATTGGGGATGGTCCTGCTTTGAGCATGGGGTTGGACTAGACAACTCCCTGAGGTCCCTTCCAGCCCTCATTTTCTATGATTCCATGTACTCTATGCCCCTTCTCTTCATACATCCATTACATCACTGTCTGCAAGTGGCCAATTTGCATTCATTTACATTAGACTTCCTCTGTTTCTGTACTGGGGTAATTACCCTCTAGCCAACTAATGTTGCAAGTTCAGGTCTCACTTGGTATTGTATAGAGGCTACAATTTTTTAATGTTTTTAGTAATAATTTATTAGAAGCATGAAACCCTATTAATTACTATTTAGCAATAGTGTATTTCTACATTTTACCTGAAAAATTTAATGTCCAATGTAGAATATTGGAGAGCTATTTTTCATATTCGCATTACTTGAAGGAACTTGCTCCCCCTTTTTCTCCACTGAAAAAGAAAAAAAACCTTGCCTTCTAGGAAACTAAAAGCACCGAAAGAAGAAAGGGAGAGGCTATTTAAAAAATTCATGAAGTCAACTGTTTTTCTTCTACAGAACTGCTGAGCTGAGCACATTTTATCCAAGACAAATTCTGCTTTAGAGATGCATCTGAATTAAAAAACATATCTAAGAGGCACAAATAGGTTAGAAGAGAAAAAAAGAGGCTTTAACTTCCTGTATATAAATACATGAATAGCCAGATCTTACACTCTCAAAATTCACATGTACACCAATGGGACATTTAGATATGGGAAATATATGGCTTTCTTTTAATGTTCTGCTTTATTTGTTCTCATCCTTCTGTAAAAATAGACACAGCTTTTCATTCTCCTTTTACACTGATTTCTTCAGTGCCAATGTGGTCACACCTGGTATGTGCACCTCTAAGTGAGAAGAGAATTGGAATCTCCTGAGGGGAAGCACACCCTTTTCCACCCCATCTCACAGACTAACCACTTCAAAAGTGTAGGAAGTATAAGAAAATTCAAGACACAAAAGGATCAACAAACAAAGATAACAAGGCCCCAAAGTCTCAAGTTCCTGAAAGCACAAAACATTCAGGCATAGGCTCAGGTGTGTGGAGGCATGCAATAACACACCCCAGTGCAAACTGGTGCCAGTAGACTCTAGCTAGGAACAGACTCAAACCCTAAATGATACAAATGTGTTGAAGGGGTGGGCAGGACCTGCATCGGGAGATGGCTGTTACCCTGATGGCCACACTCATCCTGCCCCACGCACTGAGGTCTCTTAGGTGCCAATCTGCCCCTTGCCTGCCACATCTTGTTGTAAAGTAAAAGAAGTTTAGGAGGCTGCCCTCAGAGTACCACTATGAGCCTTGGGTGCTTTACTTTGCCCTGCTCATCATAAGGTTGCCGTAGGTCTGGCCCAATCTCTGTTGAAGAAAGGCACTGCTCTTTTCTGATTGACCTCTCAGCCCAGTCTCTCTCCCTCCCTGCTCTAGGCCCTGCCTCAGTGGTCTAGATCCCAGGCCTTGCTTTGCACCACTGCACCTGCTGGTCCTATTCCCACCACCAGACCCAGTACTAAGCCCATTAGCAAAAACCATGCATTGCCAACAGCCATGCCCATGCCTACAGGACATAAACACATAACTAAAACGATTAACCCATCGGGGTACACTCACCACAGAGAAGATCCTTCCCCATATCTACTTGATGGCACTCACCAGCCCTCTGGGGTATCTTATCTTTCTGAATTTTGGGGCACAGCTCCTTGCTACCACAGAGCAGAATCTCCCCTGCTTCTCGGGGTCTCTTCCTACAGAAGGATCTCTTTCTACAGCTTTCCTTTTCCTAGCTGTATCAGGGCCAGAGTACCTCCCTTGCCCTGGACTTAGTATATATAGTAGTAGTTTATTAACAGCTTTCAACACAACAATACAATAAAATGAACACTAAACAATTATATATAATAATACATTTATATAATTCATTTTTGCTAATGAGATTACCCATTGTACCAGTTCACACCAAATTAAAACATAGCATAGTATATGATGACATCAAAAAAGGTTAAATGAAGCAGGGAAAAATAAGACAAAGCAGGGGAATTCTATCTAATTTTGGCCCTTC
>NW_017729031.1:16594266-16608579 GCF_001723915.1 Gavialis gangeticus
ATTACCCATTGTACCAGTTCACACCAAATTAAAACATAGCATAGTATATGATGACATCAAAAAAGGTTAAATGAAGCAGGGAAAAATAAGACAAAGCAGGGGAATTCTATCTAATTTTGGCCCTTCTTCTTTGTGCAAAAAACACAAACACAGCTAAGATATATAAAACAGGCTCTAAATTGTTAGAGAGAATCCAGGTTGTTGGGTTTTTTTTTTTCTTTACTAGCCTAGTATTTAAACTTTCCTATTAATGGTAAAATGTATTTTCCTCTTATTTTTTCAAAGACTAAACAAAACCACAAAAAAGTGATATAAGCCATCTATCACATTCTTCCCATAAGAACATATTCTGTTCAGATATGGGGTCTGAGACCCCCTGCTCAGATCTCAGATGACAACTGCAGATCTCATTAGAGGGAATCTCTGTCTAGAAAGGCCTCATTTGTAGTTTCGCACCACAGATGAGTAGGTTTCTAGGCCAAAAGACTGTTTTATTAATCTTAAAAAGGGGAAGTTAGAGACAGTCTCCCTGCCAGCATATCTGTCTGCAGGCTGGCATCTTTAGTTCTTAAATGTATGTCTTGTTTTAAATAGAGGGGAAATTTTGGGTCAGTGACCCTCAGGACATTTCCTAGGCCATTTCTCTGGAGGAGAATATACATATTATTTAAACAAGGGTTTATTTGGAAAAAGAGGGGCTTCTATTATGCCTTTCTTAGGGTAACTAGTAGGCAAAAAATATCCAAGTACATCCAGTAATTTGGCGTTCTTAATTGAGCTAAGGTCCATATATTTGTAAGTCTGGCTTCGGAATGCAAACCTCCCCACCTCCCTCCCATGGTAGAATTAGATAAAAACCACCTTGAAAAGTAATTAGAAATCTTTTCAGTTTTGGGGTGGACCATAGGGTCAGCACCCCAAAGTTCTGCTTCATACAGTAAAATGGACTATAACTTATATCTATATACCTTTAGTGCTTCCAGAACTGTTTTTCTGCCCCTTTTATTTTACAATGATAAAACTCCACTCAAGACTTCTTTTGCACTAGTGTTGATATTTCAGGATGCCGCTTCCAGCTCAGATTTTTGCTACAATAGGATACAAAGTACTTACAGAAAGACGGCACCTCTAGTTTCTTTTGCTATAAAAACCAAACTTTTCCCCTCCTCCTGTTCCCAGAAAACAAAACCATGCCTTTAGCTGTGTTGACTTTCAAACTTTTTGAGGGGCAGTGCTGCTGAAAAGCATCTAATCAACTTTAGAAGCCTATTTGGGATGGTGACATGATTAATGTGTCATTTGTATAAAGCAAGACAGGGGATAGGGTCATTCCATACCATGGGTGCATGAAACTGATTCCCTGTTTAGCACCTGTTTTAATTCATTCAGGAATACATTTAAATGTAGTGGATTAAGTAAACATCCTAGATGCACCCCTTTCTTAGTTGGAAAACTACAGGACAAGGCACTGTGAATTCTATAACCCGCCTTAGATTCTGTACTTGAACAGTAACTACCAATTAATTGTAAGAAAGCTATATTGATTGATGTTATTGCCAGTTTTTTCCACAATTGTAACTTATCTATGAATCCAGAGCTCCCTTTCGATCTATAAAAGGATTTTACCTTTTTACATATTTAGATGCTAAATAGCGTAACACTAAGCAATGGTCCATGCAAAACTAGCTTTTTTTTTAAAAAAACCAGCCTGCTCTTCTCCCAAAATATTATTTTCAGAAATCTGTGTGTGGAGATGAAAAGGTAAATGTGTCCCAAATATTTTGTCAAGAATTCATCTAAGACTAACCTACATGCAGTAAGACATAGGGCTCTCTCATCTCTGTTTTTAAAAATTGGAACTTACATTTTCATTCCAGTGCTTTGGATAAATGTTTTCTAAAATAATTATACTATTTTTTGAATCAAATTTGGACACCATCAGTCAAAACATTCTTTGAAGATTTGTTGGGGAAGAAAGTCAATATTTTTAGGGGCCTTACTGTTTCTCATTATGGATATATATGATATTACTTGAGATTCAGAGGTGAGATAATGATCTACTTGTAGCTTAACAGACACAATAGTCTTCAGTGAGAAGCCACCATTTCCTGTACCATCTTTGAGTAAGCTGCTAAACCTACTTTTAAAAAACAAGACCTACGTGTCTTCAGAAGTAAATGCATGCAAAATTAAGCTAGAATTTTTCCCTTTGGCTACAAATTGCCAAAAAAATGTCATTATGTTTTCTAGTGGCTACGAGTTTCTCCAGGAGCCTCATTTCATATGGTTGCCTCTTTATGTTTATTAATTTTTTGTACTCAGTTTTAATCTTGTTGATCTGTTGGAAGCTAGAACAATCATTTTTATACTTTTATTCCTCTGAGGCATCTTCTAAAACATCTTTAGCTTCAGAGTAGTTTTCACTGCCTGTAACATTGCTTATTCTCAACAAAGATCTTTTTTATGAATACATTTTCTAACTGTTGGACAATAGCTCCATATTGACTAATTACTTCTTGGAGTTCTTGCACTTTTAGAATATGAGATAAGTGAGAAAGTATCTCTGAGTAGAGAAGACATTTCTTTCGAAATTCATTATTTCATTAAATTCTATTTTTATTGCTTTTTCTAATCAAGGGGCGAGTTGTATTTTTGGGGGGAATGGGTCTCTGTTTTCCATGCATGGTTACATTTCAAATGATTTATACTTATACCATGTATGTAGTTCTATTAATAAGCCATCTATCATTACTGCTCCTTTAGTTGTAACAAATGTGAATGGTCTATCTTTATCAGTTTGTCCATTATACATTCTGAAATTCTCTTTTTCAGTGAATTTCAAGAGACATCACCCTCCTTCATTTTTGTTCCTTATCATATCAGGTTTCTGGGGGAATTGGTTATGACATCTTTATTAATGTGGTTGTCAGTCCCACTAATTCTAGTATTAAAATTGCCTATTATTGTTTCTGATTCTGGAAACGTATTTTGGATCATCTCAAGAGCATAATAATGATTCCCATTTCAAAACCGCACTGGATCTTGATATGAATGATGGGAAATAAACATTACTAAGAATCAAGCGATGCCTACCACAAAATTTAACGAGGACTTCTAGTAGATGGTTAGAGTCTATTTCAGTTTCTAATTCCTCACTCCTTTTGGAAAACTCAGTATGTGTATCCCTGACTCGTCCCTTCCCGTCACCTGCTCCTTGGAACCAAGCCTAGGAATTTTCTATTACCGAATCTGCAGGCTGGCTTCTCCACCACACAACCCCTTACTCACAGCTCTGTGGCCAGCTGCTCCCAATCAAGCACCCTTCACATTCTCTTGCAGCGAGCACAGTTCCTCCACCAGCTACCCTTTACAAAGTCTTGCAGCCCCTTAGCTCTGCTGCTTGACCCTACTCTAGGTTGCAAAGATTACTCACTTGCCTACTTATCAGCAACCTGTGCAGTTCTACAGCTACATTTTTATCCACTTCCTGGAGTCCAGCCCCTCATAGGCTGCCCCTACTCACCCTCGTGCTCCAGGTAAGTGGTCTGAGTTTCTTTGCAGCTTTTGAGCTACTACTCCTTGTTCTCTCTTGGCTACCTATTTCTTCCTATTGGCCCTCAATCAACTCTCTTCCTCTTGAAGTAACAGGGGCTCGGGCAATAGCCTTTTACCATCAACTCAAAAAAAACAGCGAAAGAAGGCAAACATAATGATATTAAGTCACAGTTTTGGCATCCAAACAGCCTTAGCTGCATGAGAATAACACCAGTTAACAGTAGCGTAACTACAGGTGGGCAACCAGGGCACCAGACCCAGGAACCACTTTTGATGGGTGCAAGAATTGGGACTATTGCCGCCTCTGGCCTAGCCATCACTGCCACCCAGCGCACAAACTTCTTGTTACACCTCTATCATGCAGTAATGATACAACTATGATAAACATATTTTTACAGTAACAGTTCCAGAATAGACTGCCCCCACCCCTTTTTCCTCATAGTGTTACTGCAGAATCCAGACTATGACATTTCCTGAATTTGTAATGCTCGTTTTGAAACTGTGATCATAAGTGTAATGTGGCTTACTTTAAATTGTATTATGTGCCTTGTTGTTATTCTTGTTTGGGGGAATGTTATTTTGTTAAACATCTTGTGCACAAATGTAAACAAGAGTTCCAGAGAATGGTAACATTAAGTATATGAAAAATACATAGCAACCAAAAAACCCCAGCATGTACTGAATATTTTAATGGCATAATAAGGATGGAAATCTTACATAATGTGTATATATTGGCTACATACAGATGTTCCATTTGTGCTGAGAGAAAAATGTTTCTCCTTGCACAAACAGAAGCCGTACAGATGTTCAAGGGATTTATTTTGAAAAAGAACTCTATTCTGCTCTGGGGTGAGACAGGCTTCCATGCCATGGTGGAAAGGGTCTGAATCTTCCTGTTGTAGCAGAATGCCCCCACATTTCTACTCCAGGCTGACCCATAATACTGTGGGGCAAGACAGACTGCCGTACCTTAGCAACAATACTCCCAGCGTCTTGCAAGGGTGGCTGAGTGCCCCCCCCCCCCCCCCCTGACCCATAATACTGTGGGGCAAGACAGACTGCCGTACCTTAGCAACAATACTCCCAGCGTCTTGCAAGGGTGGCTGAGTGCCCCCCCCCCCCCCCCCTGACCCATAATACTGTGGGGCAAGACAGACTGCCGTACCTTAGCAACAATACTCCCAGCGTCTTGCAAGGGTGGCTGAGTGCCCCCCCCCCACATGCTCCAGCTTAGAGGACTACAAAAAGCAGGGGCTAGAGGAAACAGGAGGGTTCCTACCATGGGAAAATGCCCCCCACATGCCATCAATCAACTGATCAGTAGGATGGGAAAAGGGGATTTTTCCTGGGTGTGGACCCATCTGCAGGTCTGTGCCAGATGCTGCTCTTCTGAGACTGCCAATTGTCACTTGACAACTGCTCCCTTCCCTAAGAGTGGGGATGACCCAGGCAACAACCGCCCAATAACCACTAGCTGAATAGATCACCTATAAAGCTCTCCAGCCGTGGAGCTGGAGCACACGTACTTTACAGGTCCCGGGCTATCTTTTTTACTGGTAAGAATTTCTGGTAGAAATTAGCATCTGTTTACAACTACTGTAATTCTGCCATGCTATGACCTTGGGTGTCCTTCATTAATAATGAACTTGTTGTTCCGTTAGTTTCAAAATCAGGTTGTGCTTATTGAAGCTTTTAAAATTGTTTCTGTTGGCCAGAAGCTCTTAAGTAGTAGGATGTGATACAATGTCATTTGTGCCTAAAGCTCTTAGTGCTTTTTTTCCTGTTATTTCAGATGAATGCTCGCTTAACAACGGTGGTTGCAGCCACCAGTGTTCTGTGGTTCCTGGAGGAAGAATTGTGTGTTCCTGCCCTTTAGGACTTTATCTGAATCCAGACAACAAAACTTGTGAAATTGTAGATTATTGTACGAAGCACTTGAAATGTAGTCAAGTGTGTGAACAGCATAAAAATACTGTCAAGTGTTCCTGTTATGATGGCTGGAAGCTCAGTAAGGATGGAGAAAGTTGCACTAGTGTTGGTAAGATGAAATTTTGAATGTCTTCCTTATTTGGGGGGGGTGCATGTGTGTGTGTGTATATATATATATATATGATATCTAACAGCAAGAGGTTTTTTTGCCTTAATTAAAGATTAAATCACAGATCTGTAAGACTGGAAGGGCCTCAAGAAATCATGTAGTCCAACTTCCTGCTCTAAGGCCAGGGCAAACTCATGAAACATAAACCCTGGGATATGAGATGGCATAATCAAAGTTAATTCCAAATGGTGTTTAATAGAGATTTATTTTCAACTTTAAACAAACAATGCATTATATTTGATTTATGTCAGTGATTTTCAGCCAGGGTGCTATAGCCCTTTGGGGGCCTGTGAGATCCTTTTAAGGGTGTTGTGGAGTATCATGCAATATTAGCAGCTGGCTGCAGAAACACTTACATATTCGTCACAAAATAAACGTGAGATTTCAAATAGAAATATATGGTGTCAAAAACATTCAGACCTGTTGTGGTCTTTCTGAGTGCAGAAGAATTAATCTATTATTTTTCTGTAGTTAAGAACTGTAGTTAAGAGCTGAGATTTTCCAAAAGGTGCCTTGAGTGTGGCGAGAAATGCCTTGAGTATAAAGAGATTGAGAACTACTAGTTAATGTAATAATGGGCTTCCCATATTATTTGAAGCAAAATTCAGGATGGTTTTTGAATGTGTAACTGTTCTAAATGTAAGATCATTTTTTTAAAACTGAAATTTAAAAAAAAGGCTATCTTGAAAAAATTAAGCAAATAATATCACTATATTTTGGTCCATGCACAGTGTTTGAGCAGTACAAGTCAGAACCTTGTCAAAAACTGGTCTGCCTGATGTGTAGGTGTATATACAAGTGGTAGAAAGCCAACTCCTGTGGCGATTTCCCCCTCACTCCTGATCTAAGCAACTTTAATAACGGAAGGTAGTACATCTATAGTTAGCCTATATTGCCTTATTGTCCCTAACTGGTATAATTAAAGGGATGCCTTGTTACTCAGAGACTTGCAACCGGCTCCCTGATTTACAGGGTTGCTGACTCAAGATAATTTATTTTTTACTGACAAACTGAAAACATTTTATAGGCAAACTTTTTTTTTCACTGACATGTTTTTACTAACATGTTTTACATAATGTAAATATAACTCTTTTGCCAGATCCAGGACAAGAGCCAAGTTCAAGCCATAGTAAAAAAAAGTTTTGCTGTCTATAACAAGTTTGCAGGTTATCAGTAAAACAATAACAAGTTTTGGGTTGGCAACCCTATTTGACTTCAGCACTGGTTTTACATTGTGCTGCTCCGACCTCATGGTTTTCCTACCCATCATCACACTCTGGTACCCCCAAGAGTACCTGGCACCATGCTTCCCCCTCCAGCCCATACCCCAACCTTATTTGCCACAGCCCCACTGCAACTGACCTAGCAAGTGTCCCCAAAGATAGACAATTGTCTGCCTACCAGCAGTATTCCAGGCAGATGATAAGCTGTACCAGCAACAGCATATAGCTGAGAGTTGGGGAAAGAGCTAGAAAGCCCAGAGAAGCACTCCCTTCAAGGTGCTGCATCCCATTTGGACATCAGGCAGCACTACTGTGATCTGTCTATGCTTCAACAATGTGTCCAGCTTCATTTTGGACCATGTAGCTTCAATCAGACAGTTTTATAGAGCTCATTTTGCAAAGCTGTTTTGGCTTCAGGTTTTTATGGATGGAATAATTGTTTTATGGAATTTAGAGACAGGCAATTTTAGCTTGATTATTCATAGTGTGTCCATGAATTTATGGACGGTCGGAAATCCTGTCTACTTCAGATTTCAGTAGTAAATAGAATCAGTGACATTTTACAGTAGGTATCATCTCTTCTATATAACCAAACTTATACTGTTTTTCTATTATTTATTATGTATATTCAAGTTGTACCCAGATGACAAAGTCAGAAGTATATGAGCCTCTTTTAAATAGTTCCAGTGGAAATACATACAGAAAAAAATAGGCCCTGCTTACAGTAGCATGGAGATGGACTGATTGAGATATGTAGTGAATCCCACCTGCCAATTCTGAGTTGTTACCTATTGGTGATTTTTTGTACTGTTTTGTCAATTCTAGCTTTAAATACCTCATATAGTGGTGCTTCTGTGACTTGAATGACTTTTCACAATTAAAAAGACTTCACCATTAAGTAATTATTTTCCATTGCTTTTTCTCAGGTATCTCTCATGTAGACTTCCTGAGACAATGAGCTAGAATTAAATGCTATGAATCCATGACCATCTCCTCCCCCTCTCCCCCCATTACTTGTGGCTGCCTGTGCTGTCTGTCCCAGGGTAGCAGGCAGGGGAGGATTAACCTGCCATCCTGGCCCCCGCCACCACCACTGCTGGACTGCTCCTCTTCTCTCAACAGTGGTGATGGCAACCACAAATAAGCATGGAAAGGTGGGTGTGGGTAGCGGTGAGCAGGGATCTGGGGGCCTGGGTAAAGGAGGGCAGGGGTCCAATCTGGGCCAGCAGGGAAGAGGGGGTGGGGTGGGGTGCTTACAACAAGGTGTAACATAGTGTGGCTACACGTTAGTGAAACATGAGCTGGGTAACATGGATCAGAGATAATCCTGCCCTGGAGTTGCATAACTTTGAGCTGCCTAATGAGAGCCTAAAAATGGTTTCAGGTGTTAATCTGTCGACAATCCAGGGGTTAAGATTTCCAAGAGCTGCCCAAAATTACCATGTTAGAAGGCCCTTAGGATGATTCCTATTGTTATCTGTTGACTAGCAGTGTTGGTATGATCTTCAAAATTTTAGACTCACTATACACATTATTTGACCTTTTAAATATATCATGTGTATCCCTCTCTTCCATTCTGCTTGCTTAAAGCACAGTTTATTACTATTAGATCAGAAACATGTATCCCTTAGTTATGTTATAGCTAACATTGCTAGACTTAAAGAATAAATCTTATATTCCCAGTGGTTCTTTATATTTGAATTGTATTTTATGACTCATTTATGAAGCTACTTAGCCTTATTTTCAAAAGGCTTGGAGCTAGTATACTTAATTCTATTGCATTGATTGCTCTTCTAATATTAAAAATTCTTATCAGGTTAAAGATATAAAACATTTCAGGGAAAATAGTATTAAAAGCATTGTATATATCATATTTACTTGAAAATTAGGCAACCCTGAATATAAGATAACCCCTTCCCCAATAATGAGATTCTAAATATGGAAAATTTATAAAATTGTCTTAATTTTCCAGGTATAAATTCAAATTATTGGAGATTTCCCTTAAATTTGTCTCCTTCCCACTGCTACAGCAGGAAAAGTAAATCTGGGGGCATTTGATGGCCTACTTGCCTTATGTTTCCCCAACTCCTTCCCCCCTGCAGCCTTCCACCTCCCCCTCACTCTCAGACCTTGCTCTTCCTGAGTACATGGAAGTGAGGGGCAAATCTGAAAACACTGTGGGTGTCTACCATGCATTAATGTGCTTTGCCTAGTGTGCATTAAATTTAGTACCTCCAATGTGCAGTACTAAATAAATGCACATTCAGCTGCCCTAATGCACAGTACTAAAAGTGCAAGTTTTTAAAGTGACGCTTAATGCACAGTATCCTATTTTACTTTGCATTAGCGTAATTGCATGATTTTTTACATGGCACTTTAATGTGCAGTAAAATAAGCTATGGCACATTAAAGCATGCATGTAGACATGCCCACTGACTTTGAAATAAACATGCCTGTAGTAACCTACATATAAGCAAATTACTGTGGGTACCCAAAGACTTCGTTCATTCAGAATTGATGCACTTTGTCTTTTTTGAAACTGCTGCAAGTTTTAGCACAGGTACTCCATAAACACCTTTTAAATAGCACCTTTCTACCTACTTAAATATAGAATAAAATATGCAATATTAGTTTAGAAAAGCTCATGATTTACTGTATTCATCTCATGGAGGGAAGGGCCATGCTAATCACATATGACAGGCTGAAAGAGGGATCAACAGAGGGATTCTGAGCGAACTGTTTGGGGCCCTGTTTGGTAATGTTTGCCAGACATTTAAGGCTGGTGAAGAAATGGGAATCACTGGAAATGGAAAAGAAAGTCACACTGTGGGCATGTCTACATGTTTATTAGTGTGCCCTATTATTCATAGATTCATAGATTCATAGATTAAGGGTCGGAAGGGACCTAGTAGATCTTCTAGCCCGACCCCCCGCCAGGGCGGGAGAACAACAAAAACCCCAAAAAGAGAAATGGGACTCAAACGAGTCCAGCTAGGTGGGCATCCAGCCTCTTCTTAAAGACCCCCAGGGTAGGGGCCAGCACCACTTCCCTTGGAAGTTGGTTCCAGCTCCTAGCCGCCCTAACGGTGAAGTAGTTTTTGCGGATGTTCAATCTATACCTCCTCTCCAACAGCTTGTGCCCATTTCTCCTTGTTATGCCAGCGGGCGCTAGGGGAAACAGCGTCTCCCCCAAACCCCTCTGGTCCCCCCTAGTGAGTCTATAGACAGTCACCAGGTCCCCCCTTAGCCTTCTCTTGTGGAGGCTGAATAGGTTCAGGTCCCGCAGTCTCTCACTGTAGAGTCTGCCCTGTTGTCCCTGGATCATGCGGGTGGCCCTCCTCTGGACCCTCTCCATATTGTCCACATCCCTCTTGAACTGGGGCGCACAGAACTGGACACAATACTCCAGCTGTGGCCTGACCAGTGTCGCATAGAGGGGGAGGATCACCTCTTTGGCTCTACTCGAGATGCACCTGTGGATGCACGACAAGGTCCGGTTAGCCTTGCCAACCATGACCTCGCATTGTCGGCCCATGTTCATCTTGGAGTCAATAATGACTCCAAGATCCCTTTCTGCCTCCGTGCTCTCGAGTAAGGAGTTCCCCATTGTATAAGTGTGCATTATTATGGTGCATTGTTAGTACCTGTAATTACAGGTACTAACTTAATGCACTGTATTCAGCATTACTGCTTGTTAGCACCGGTACATGCATTTTTTGTAACACTAATGCACAGTAGGCTACTTCTACAGTAGTCTAATAGCACAGGTTTTGCCTGCTGCAGTAATGTGCAGTAGAATTAGTCTACTGCACTTGTAGTATCTTGTGTAGATTTGTCCAGTGATCATTTAGGGGAAGTTAAAATGTATTCAATATAGTGGCTTACCATGACTTGAAATAGAGTTGGTGCTGTGAGGGACTGAGTACAATGGGCACTAGCATATATCTTATTCAGATGGGCTACAATAATCTGTTCTTGTGGTATGTTCCCATCAGTGTGTTTGTTCAATACCAGGGTCATGTGTTTCGTAGTCATGCTCAGTGTTGGCTGCATTTAATCAACTTCATAGTTGGATTCCATTACTGAAGACATACTGTTTTTGGAAGCAGTTTAATTATAGACAGTGTATTTAATAAAGTTTCCTTGTATGGGAATGTAAAATGAGGAGCTTTTACCCCCATGCTGATTAGGGTGGGAGGGGAACTTATATTCAAGTAAATGTGGTATATAAAATGTAAAACTAAAAAAAAGGAAAAAAAAGAAACCAGCATTGAAAGCCAGGGATTTGAATGTTATATTTCAATAATAAAAACAAACAAATACATTATACTGCCATATTTAGAAAAAGTGAAAATGCAAAATGACGTTACTCTCTTTTGAACTCTTAATTCTAGAGGTTCACTGATATACCGGTGCCGTATTGGATCAGCACTGATAAAAGGAAAATGAACATTATTGGCTATCAGCTTTTTTTGGCTGGTGTAACCAATAATGTACCGATAAATATAATATGCTTTCTGGCCAGAGCCTCCAGATACCACGTGCTTATATGCAGCTGCACGTGGGCAGGAATGCAGCCCAGTAGCATGCACAACAGCACACTGCAGCTAAGCCTGTGGAGGGGAAGGGGCATGGGGGATGAAAAGGGAATGGGGGTGCAGATCGAGGCTGCCACAGTGAGGGAGGAGGTAGGGCAGGGGCTTGAGCTGGGGCTGGGGATGCTGCCCAGTCAGTGTGGTGAATGGGACCCTGGGGCCAGGGTGGGGAGTGGGATGGAGCCATGGATGGCTCATCCAGGGGCAATGGCAGGGATGGGTATGGCAGCATAAATAAATGCTTCCCCCCCAGGGGGGCATGTGCCACCCTAGATCTGTGCATGGGTCAGCGGTGGGCTGCCTGCTGTGGTCTCACAGTTGCCCACCCTGCCGCCTTTTGCCCTGGGAGCTGTGTGCCTATCATACAACCCTTGCCTGCCTGGTGACAGTGGGGGCAGCAAGTTGTGCTTCCCACTGCCAGGTGGGCTGGGGACATGCTGCAGCCTGTGCACAGCTCCTGGGGCAAAAGGCAGCATGGTGAAAAGCCTCAAGCCCACAACAGACAGCCTGCAGCCACCCTCGCCCCCCTCGGCTCACTCCTAAAAGCATCCCTGCACTTTAAAAAGCTGGTGGTAGCACTTGAATTAAAGCTCATTTGAGAGCCTTTAGTTCAAATGCTCCTGCTTCCCTTTTTAAGCACCAGGACACTGATCCCCTGGATGAGTTGCCTATGGCTCCATCCTACTCCCCACCTTGGCATCCTATTCACTACCCTGGCTAGGCAGCACTCCCAGCCCCAGTCCCAGCTCCATCTCCTGCCCTACTTCCTCCATGGTGAATAATTGGCTATTGGTATTAGTCAAGAAAACCTCTATCGGTGCATCCCTACTTAATTCCTTATCCCATCAAAACTTTTCCTAGATCCATGAGGCAGTTTGAAATGTTTGATTCAAACTCACCATGTTTGCTGAAGGCCCACAATCAAAGGTTCTTCTTCAGTGTTGTCAAGGTCCTTTATTAAGTGTATTTGTCATTTTAGAAGTCTTTTCATCAATGAATTTGGAGCATTTTTTACTAGCTAATGATTTGGCCCACTTTTTTTTTCAGTTTACAGCAATCTTTCATCTTTTCCCTGTCTGTCTGTCTGTCTAGACACACTGTATTTTCTGGTTTTCGGCATGCCCTGAACAAAATATGCATTTTGTGTTTCAAAGGCAGAATGAAAAAAAGATTTGTCCTAATAGTAAGTAACAGAATAGCAGCAGCTAGGTCACTGAGCCTGATTCTTGTTCTGTTCCCTGTGAGTGTCATGCAGATTTTATGTTTGCTTTTGCCTGATAATTCACAGAAGCTGCTTTTATATTGTTTGTATATATTGCACATTACAAATTCCAGTAGCTGTTGGGGCGGGGGCAAGGGAAAGTGTGCATTGTGTGCAAGATAATATGGTAGCTATAAATAAGCAATTGCACATACAATTTTTAGATGGACCAAAAAGTCATAGCCTTTTTTGCAGTTCTGTCCATCTCCAGGAGTACTGAAATTGGTCTTGTGAGAATACAGTGCACCTATTGGGATAAATGTATTCCTAGTATAATTGCACTGATTTTAAACTGCCTTGAATCAGGCATCAGACTGGTGAATCATACTAGGGAGTGAACAGTAATAACCAGTTTCCCAGTGAAAATGAAATTTTGCTGAGGGAAATTATTACCATGCCCTGAAACAAAGTTTTCTACTATCTAGAATATCACTTTTGATTTGAAGTCAAACACTTCAATAGTATATAGTTATAACACTACTTAAAGTAATTATGCAGCACTTTACTTTTTCAGAACACTGTAAAAACATTTACCTGATTGTCCATCAAAAAATTTAATATGAATTTGAATAGTGCAAATACATTAATTCAGTTCAGTGCGTTATTCTTGATGGGGTACTCGGTGGGTGAGAATTTAATTCCTGCCAGTAGGTAGTTTGCCAGAGAAATAGCATACAATATAGAATAATAGATTAATTAAATCATTATAATAAGTTAGTGGGAGTCTTTTTCTTTTTTTTTGCCTTTTCTTGTTATTTTCTATTCCCCTGTCCCTTTTCAGTTCCACCTTTGACTCTCTCTCAATTTTCTTCATCTCCCATTTCTGCTTGTATTCCCTTTTATTCCCTTTCCCCTCACCCTTTCTATGTTTCTTCACTTTGAACATCCCTCTTTTTATCTCTCCTCATTTTCTTTACTGGTCTACAACATGTATTGTTACCTCTCCAAAAATTGTGAACCAGGAGCAGAAGAAATGTTCTTTTTAAATTTCTATTTATTGAATTAATGTATGCTACCAATTCAATATAGAATGTGCATTATATACTTTTTCAACCTTATTCCCTGTTGGAATACCTCTGAACAACAATTATTATATTGTATTTGCAATAAACCTTATAGAAAATGATTAGGGGAAAGAAACTCATTTTTTGAAAGACACTTTTAATGTTATATTTATATTTAGTCTTTTAGAGTCCAGTCAGGAAAAGGCAATTGACCGAATTTTTAGTATATTCTTTTCTTAAAAATAGGCATTAATTTGGTTAAAAAATGTAATTTGTTAGAATATTCAGAAATAGATTTTAGTACTGTTATTCAGGAATTCTGCATAAGGGGAGAGTATTTTTTGTAATGTTCAGTTCAACTATTTATCAACGTATGGTGCCCAGTTTATTGAAGTGTGTTTAGAATGGGCACAATGCAAGTTAACAAGTTAATATGTTAATACACGTACAACTAAGATTTGGTTATACTGATATTTAATTTTATAACACCCCCAAAAACAAACATCAGATTTAAAATGTACCAGGAAAAATGAACTTCCCCCCTAACATATTGAGGTGGATGTGTGTGTGTGTGTGT
>NW_017729031.1:16614645-16616041 GCF_001723915.1 Gavialis gangeticus
CCCTTCTCTCTCCCCCCACACCCGTTGTCCTTCCTTTGACACCACCGGGCTTTGTCCACACTGCAGCCTGGGAGACAGAGCTAGCATGGCTGCTATGGGGCTTAACTGGAGCTATGTTCTGTGCCCAGGGCTACAGCAGGATGAAGCCTGCTGGCTGGGGCCAAAACAAGAATGAAGGCAAGGGGTGGAGCAGTGGGGAAAGAGGAAGGCAGGGAACAGAGGTTGTAGTGGGAAGGAGGAAGATTGGAAGCAGAAGCTTTGGGGGGGGAGGGTAAAAGGAAGTCCTAAGCTGCAGGGGGTAGGCACAAGAGGGGGAAATGGTGTGGGGGGGATAGATGGCAGGGGGTGAGTTACTTGACTTTACCACAACACCTGCTCTCCCACTCTGCCTACTCCCCTTCAACAGTGTTGTGGGATGAATTTAAGATGCCCCTCCAAAAATTAGATTATCTACATGGAAAAATATTACAAATTTATACATTTTCCATGTTGGATTTGGGAAATGAGGTACAAGCAATAAAAAATAATAGTAGTACTGTACTATGATAATGTATAGCATATATTTGCGGGGTAATATGCAGTAGTTCGATTATTTTGTTAATTAACAAAAAGCATTAAAATTGGCATTCATAACATAATCATAACTGAGTTCTTAGGCAATGCAATTAGCTAACAAAAAACAAGATTTATGATGTCCTGGGTATTCCAATCAGTAACTGCTGCTTTATTGGAGATTAGAAGAGCTCCATTAAACTGTTCACCTAGTGCTAGTCTGATGTTTTTAAGCAACTACTAATGTAGATTCTTTTTTTTTCCATTAGATGATTTGGTCAATTGAAGATTAGACTTTTAAATAATAGGCTCTGGAAAAAAAAAAAATCTGTTATTTTGACAAATATTAAGGTCTTTGTGAAAGAGTGAAGCTGGCCCTAAAGGAGATACTTTTCTGTATGAAAGGAAACATTGCTCTTTTGGAGATCCTTTTTAATTGAGTATAAGTCATTTCTGAACCCGTATGCACAATTATTAGCTCTCAGAGAACAAAAAGAAAAAAAATAATTTTTGAAAAAGGGAATTTAAAAGTTTTCTTTGCCAAATTTTGACCAGCTCTATTTTTGAACAAGGTAGGAGAATAGTACAATATTGCCAATTGTTATGTACCCCCTGTACTATGTTCTACATCCAAAGTGGAAATTTAATGCAGTTGCAGAAAAGATTTTTGTTATCACTTATGTTCTAGAAAAAAATCTTTAAAAAAAAGGAACATCTGCTTTTCAAGAGAGAAGGGTATCTGTGAAAGCGTTCTTTCATTAAAGTGAAGTTCCTGAGCTGACTGGGCAGTTTCAGTTTCTTTGATCATGGCAGTTTTGCAACTTTCCTGATTCATAAAAAAAAA
>NW_017729031.1:16616150-16629788 GCF_001723915.1 Gavialis gangeticus
AAAAAAAAAAAAAAAAAAAAAAGGAGGGAATGAAAAGGTAAAGCCAAAGTATTGTTGGTGTTAAGGATGTGCATGTAACATACTTAACATAAATCCATGGCAGCAATGAAATGAAAAGTTAAGCCTATGCTTCTCTGTGGTTGTGAGCTTGGTTAAGGTATGTGTTGTTAGAAACCTTCAAATTTTATTTCCTTGCTTCTGTGGTTTGCTGTTACATATGTTATTTAAGTACTTTAACTTACACACACAAATGTTACTTTTTTATTAAGCTCACTGCAAAACATTTTTAAACCAGATATCCATTAGAACAATACTAGATAACCTGAAAAGATTAGAAAATAGTAGTCATCTAAAGTGTCATTAAGTGTGACAATTGACATCTTTTTTTGTAGACATCAATCCTGAAAGTCCTTAAAAGACTGTTTCTTTAAAAACTATCATCTGTAAGATCTTTTTTGTCCTGGGATTGTGGACCACAGAGTAATTGCTGAGTCAAATAGTTTTGTTTTTATTATTTCATTACCACTTGAAGTGATCAAAGCGATTGAACTTTCCCTTCAATTGTTTTACAGTGAACAGAAGTCTAATGGCTTGAAATATGTATATTTGAGAAACTTACTCCTTAAAGAAAAAAAATCTGTTGTGACCTACAAGTTGTTTTTAATCAAAATTCCTTTAATGAAGTATTATTGTTTATTCTTATTTAAATCTGTGTATCACCAAGTTTATGGGGAAAGGTTACGCTTTATAACTTTATTTTTAATGTGTAATCTATTTTTACTTTTTAGATCCATTTGATGCTTTCATAATTTTTTCCATCCGGCATGAGATCAGAAAAATTGATCTTCACAAGCGAGACTACAGCCTCTTAGTTCCTGGTTTAAGAAACACAATAGCACTTGACTTTCATTTCAGTCAGAGTTTACTGTACTGGACTGATGTGGTGGAGGATAAAATTTACCGAGGCAAGCTCTCTGAAAATGGAGGTATGAATTTAACTTTTGAATGAATTTATGTGGCCTTTTAGAAAAGCGTGTCAACAAAACAATGCAGTCCTACAATGTTAAACCAGCTAGAATCTAATTGAACTGTTACTTTCACAAATTGTTAAACAAACAGAACCTAACATGAGTATCAGTTTTAGACATAGACCTACAAAACCACAATACAGTAATATGAAACTAGAGAAGTATTCTACTCATGGTATACATTTCCGGTAAGAGTAGACTATAGTATTAATAGAAAGGAAAGTTTCCAAATCTTGGAAATCTTCCAAATGGGCCAAATTACAATACTCATTTCCCAAACAATGAGTGTAACTGTACTTTTCCTCACCTTCATTCTGATTTTGTTTGTTTTGCCTTTTGTTTGCTGTTTTTTTAAGCTGTCCCAACATTTACAGAGTATTTAATGTTTTTGTAATGAAACACATAATTGTATTGGAGAAATCATAAAAGGAAAGAGAGAAAAGGGAGATGCAGACTCTGCTCAGAGGTGTAAGTAGGGCTTTGACACCCTGTAGATCATGAGAAATTCTTCTGGGTTTGACACTCAAAGGCAACTAAAGTTTTTTAATATCCACATGTAAAAGCATCTATCACTTACCCTGCTATTTTCAGATTTAGAAGGATGGAGGTTTGAGCATTCTTTACCCTAATAACACTTGAAAGCAGCTTGTTTTTTCCACTTCATCCTGCCTCAGTTTATCCCCACATACAATGATCTAGTATACAAGTTTGCTTCTGCTAAAATGCTCAGTAGTGAAATTTTGCTGAAGCTTCATCTCAATTATGTGAAACTGAATAGTTCTCATTATATTCATAGCATTATAGATTTCATAGAGGTTAGGGCTGGAAGGCACCTTGCAATATCATTGGGTCCAGCCCCCTGACCGAGGGGCAGAAAGTCAGCTGGGGTCAAATGATCCCAGCAAGATAGGCATCCAGTTTTTGAAAGTATCCAGAGTAGGTGCTTGCACCACCTCTGGGGGCGGGGGAAGGTCTATTTAAGTACCAGGGGACTCGGACAGAAAAAGAAGTTTTTCCTTATGTCCAGCCTAAAATGGCTTTCCCAGAGTTTGTGAACATTGGACCTTGTCTTCCCATGGTGTGCCCTGGTGAACAGATGTTCTCCCAGTTCCTGATGCAGACCTCTTATAGACTGCCACCAAGTTACCCCTGAGCCTATGCTTTTTCAGGCTGAAAAGTCGCATAACTCTCAGCCTATCCTCATAAGGCCTGCTCTCTTGTCCTGTGATCATGTGTGTAGCTCTCCTCTGAACTCTTTCAAACTTCTCCACATCCTTTCTGACTTGCGGAGACCAGAATTGGATACGGTATTCCAGCTTTGTCTTCACCAAGGCCAAGTAAAGTGGGAGGATGACTTCCTGAGTTTTGCTTGAGATGCATTGGTAGATGCAAGCCAGAGTTTTGTTTGCTTTGCTGGCTGTAGCGTTGCATTGGTGGCTTACGTTCATTTTGTGGTCAGTCATGACCCCCAAGTCTCATTCAGTTGTGATGCTAGCAAGTGTAGCACTGCTCAGCCTGTAAGTGTGGTGTGGGTTTTTTTTACAGAGGTGGAGCACCTTGCATTTCTCAGTGTTGAATTCCATCAGGTTTTGATCCACTCACCTTGTAAGTCTGTTGAGGTCAGCCTGAATCGCCAGTCTGTCCTCTAGGGTGACCACACTTCCCCATAGCTGGTGCTGTCAGCGAACTTAGAGTCCAGAACATTTATAAATACACTGAATTTAAATACATCCAATAATGGAGCCCTGGGAGATGCCACTGATCACCATGAGTCTTGTTGATTCAATTCTTTTCCTTTGTCCAGGTGATGTATCACCTGGTCATAGAAGGAAATGAGATTGGTCAGACAAGACCTACGCACAATGAAGCTGTGTTAGCTATCTCTCAGCATGTTGCTTTCTGTTAGCCTGTTGTTAATGGTTTCCTGGATGATTTTTCTAAGATCCTTCCAGGGACTGAGGTCAAACTTATTGGCCTGTAGTTCCATGGATCTTCCTTCCTCCTTTTCGTGAATATAGGCACCACATTGGGCCTCTTCCAATAATCAGGCACCTCGCCACTGTGCTACGGGTTCTCGAATATCCTTGCCATTGGCTCTTTTATTATGTCAGTCAGTTCTTTTAGCACTCTTGGAATATTCCATTTGGGTCAGCTGATTTGTGGATGCCCAGGCTCTCAAGGTGTTCCCTCACAAGAACTATACCAACAGGCCTTTCTGCCCACCTGTTTTTGGGTTAATTGGCTGCCTCTCTCTCCCCTCATGCCTGGATGGTACATAATTATGGTGCTAATTAGGTGAGAGGCTGCCCATTTTTTGACCCCAATGCCAGGGGGTGCCATCTGCAGCTCCAGCCCCCACCCCCCCCACACACACACATCACAGCCCATGCCTTGCAGATGACATCTTAGTTCTTTACATCTCTGGCCCCACACTGGGCTCCAAAACACTCTGAGCTGGACCTCAACTAGACCCTTCTCAGCAGGTGGCCTATTCCACCCTCATTCTGGGCTGCCTAGATCCCTGCACTGTTCCCCCTCTCAGGTGTGCCCCCTCCTTGGGAACTTTGGCCCTTGCCTCACCTCCAAGGCTAGTCAGAACCCCAGGCCCTTGGCTCTGGGTATCCCTCATGGTGGGCCCCTGGCCCTTTTGACCCTTCTGGTCCTGGCCACAGCATTGATCACTTGAGGGTGCCTCAAGTCAAGCTTCTGAGCATCTAGCTCACACTCTCTGGCATGGGCCCACCTTCTCAGGCCCTACTATGTGGTTACTTACCCGGTTGTAGGAGCAAGGGTTATTAAGGCGCCCTGACCCGCCTTTTACCAGGGTGGTAACTGGCCTGGCATTTCCTGGGGGCTCCCATGCCACCAGGAGCCCCACCAGGCCACCCATCCCCACCAACGTAGTTTTAGGTCATGCCCAGAACCAAAAGCCTCCTAGCTATCCCCATAGGCTCTTGTCCTTACCTCCTAGCTGTTCCTGAGCCTCAGCTCCACTGACTGATGTTTCTCTCATGGATGCCAGCAGCAGACTGCTGCTTCATCCTATCCTTGGTCTCAAAATGGCCACCATACTTAAGCGCCTGGCTGCTGCTTGCTTCAGCCCTTAAAGTGGTAGGCACCAGCAGTGCCCTGCCAAAGTTGGATGTGTACTCACACTTTCCCTGGTGATCCTGCATCTTGTCAGGTTGTGTGATCCCCCTGGGCTGATGGAAGTCTGACCCAAAATAATTGTTAAAGAAATTGGCTTTTTCCTTGGTTTGGTTGGGTTTTTTTGTTTGTTTTTTTACTTTCCACATATCTGAAGAAGGACGTTTTGTTGTCCTGGATTCATGTAGCCAGTCTGAGCTCAGTTTCAACCTTGGCTTTCCTAGTTCACTCCCTACAAGTGCAGGCCAATTCTAAATAGTCCTTAGTGGTGTTTCCCATCTTCCATCCTTTATAAGCTTCTCCTTTTAGATACAGGAGGTCCATGAGTTCCCTACGGAGCCAAGGGGGATGCCCAGCCCTTTTCCTACTTTTTCTATGGGCTCGAATGGACTTCCCTTGTGCTTCAAGGATCATATCCTTGAGGAGTGACCAATCATCATGGACTCCCCTGGCCTCTCAGGGCTTCAACAACCAGCCTCCTGACCTTGTGAAAGTCATCTTTTCTAAAGCTGAGGGCTTCTGCATTGCTGACTGACTTGCCAGCTTAAAGTGATCAACTCACAATCACTGTCACCCAGCTTCCCTTTGATTCTCAGGTCGATCACTAGATCATCCCCTTTGGCCAGTATCAGGCCAGGCAGCACCTTGCCTCTTTTCAACCCATAGACTTCTTGAGACAGATAGAGCTCATCAGTGCATGTGAGGAAGCATTGCAACTGATCGGATTTGGCTGAGAGCTCTTCCCATGAGATGTCAGGGTAGTTGAAGTCACCCATGACAATCATGTAGCAAGAGTATGCAGGCTTAGCCAGTTCCCTAATGAATTTGTGATCAAGTTCTTGCTCCTGATTATAAGATCTATGGTAGAGTCCTACTGTTATATGTCCTTCACCATGTTCCCCCTGGATTTTTACCCAGAGAGTCTCAAGTCACTTCCTTTGGTTGCCAATCTCTGCCTGTAGGGAAGTGTATTGCTGCTTCACATAGAGAGCTACACCCCTGCCCTTTCTTGCAACATGATCTCTCCTGTACAAGGTATAACCATCTATACCTGTGGTCCAATCATAATGGAGTTCCACCGGGTTTCCGTTATCCCTACGAGATCATAGTCATTGCTGTTTAGCAGAAGAGCCAGTTTCTTGTGTTTGTTGCCTAGGCTCCTGGCATTTGTGTATAGGCAAGTGTGCCTGCCATTGGAGGCTCTAGGCTTCCCAGCACTCCTAAAAGAGCCCCATCCCTGGGCTGGGGTAGGAGTTAAGCTCCCTTGTACAGCCTGACCTGCTTGTGGTTGATGCTTGGTGGGCTTGCACGGTGGCTATCCACCTGTCCCTGGTGAACTTGGTTTCAAGCCCGGACAAGCAGGTCAGCCATTCTGGCCGAGAAGAGATTCTTCCCCATGTGAACAGAGTGGAGGCCATCTCTTCCCAGTAACTCGCTGGCGCTCTCTCTGAAGTGTGGACTGTGGTCACAGAAGCCTAAGCCTTCACAATGGCACCAGCACCGGAATCTTCTGCTTACTTCTTCAATTCTTTTTTTTCCTTCTATGCCCATGACCTGTAACTAGAAGGATCAAGGAGAAAACCACCTGTACTCCCAACCCTCTGAGCACCACTCCCAGAGTGCTGTAGTCATTCATGACCCAGCTGGGATTGCTCAAAGCGAAGTCATTCATGTCCACATGGATAAGGAGCATGGGGTAGTGGTCAGAGGGCTGGATACTGACCACTACCCCATACTCCTTATCCATTATTTTTCAGGCTATCTGCAAACTCAGGCAGATGTCACTGGTTCAAAATGTAAATATTATCTTTGGACAGATTCAGCTGTGCAATTTTACATTTTTTTTTGAATACTCAGAGTTTTGGTCATAAACATTTGACCTAATTATGTTATAAATGCACCAGTTTGGAAGAACAGCATCTGTGGTGTATATGGTCATACATCAGTGAAAAAATACTGCTACACTGCAGTGTACCTTTGGATTCCTTTGTGGATGGCATAACAAATTTTTATAAAGGCAGAAGTCAGGGCAGGGTGCCATTTTATTATTATTATTATGAAACTATTATTATAAGAAACCTGTTATTTACAGGCTCAGTAGTTTGAGAATTTTTATTTCTCAACTTTCCAAAAACTTTTAAATTTCCTATTCCTGTGAACTAACACAGTTCATTTATCAAAATACTGCCAAATATGTACTTTGTTTATAACCATCTATCACAACTTGTGAGGAAAGAAAAATATCTTACTCATGAAGATAAATAACATCATAATATCAGGTTGGCTATTATGAGTCTCTCTGTAAAAGATGTATAAAGGACTCATTAAATAGAAACTGTCTTAAATATAGCATCAGAAAAGTTATATATAATTCAGGCTTTTTATTATTTTTGTTCGGCCAGCAGTTGTAGGTGTACATTTATCACATTTTAAGTAGCTGTTACATCTCTGCTCTCATCCTCTCTAGCATGTGTATAATCTTTTGCCTTTTTTCAGGTGTGAATGCCATTGAAGTGGTAGTAGAACATGGCCTGGCTACTCCTGAGGGTCTTACTGTAGACTGGATTGCAGGAAACATATACTGGATAGACAGCAACTTGGACCAAATTGAAGTAGCAAAACTAGATGGCACTTTGAGAACAACGTTAATAGCAGGAGCTATGGAGCATCCCAGAGCTATTGCTTTGGATCCTAGATATGGGTAACTAGAAAATGTGTCTTCTTTTTTGGGGAGAGTGGTGGGGGGGAGGTTGTTGGTGGTGGATGATTTCTTATGGAGTACTTTGAGAGGTAATATTTAAAAGTTTAAATATTTGTTTGCTTGCTTGTAATGAATTATGGCATGTAACTTTAATACTACTTTAGGGAAATGAATGTTGTGATCCAGGGAACCAGAATGAGAATCAGGCAATGTAGTGAATTGTTTTGGCTTTTTTCCGGCCCACTTTATGGATACAAGCAAGCAAATTAACCACTCTGTGTTTTTAAATCAACTCCAAACTGGAGATATGTTTACCAATTTCTGCGCTTTGTAAATAGCTTTTAGATCTACTGTAAGAGTTTGAAGAATTATTATTATTGAGTAACAACAAAAAGAAAATATTGGCTAGTTGACGTGGTAGAGTATGAGAGAGAGTCCATAAATGGTAAACAATTCAGTGTAACTTGGTATCTGTGGAATGGAGGGGGCTGGAGGAACTGCAGTATTTTTCTGTTTATTGAGATACTAAAGATTATTTAAAGTAACTATGTACCAAACCTCCTTTTTGGCAAGAGGGAACCCCTTTGCACACAAAACACCCCCTGCTCCTTCTCCTGCAAAGAACTTATGACTAACAATATCATACATGATTCAAATTGAAGATTGGTTGGAATTACTGCTAAGTATTTAAAAGCTTACAACGTTGACAAGCACCTTACAAACTCTTGAACTGACTCTGTAGGTCTTTTAGCCACACAATACTTCACTGAGGAGAGACTGTAACTGGAAAAAACGAACTACCCTTTGTCGTTATTTGGTTTAATTTTTCTCTCCTTTCCAAAATCCATTTTTCTCTTTATCTTTATGTTAAACATTAAAAATGTTGAAGAAAAAAGTGATTAGGAAAAATAAAAGCCAAAACCAATAAGATCAAATTTTAAAATTGAGTCTTTATAAAAGAATTCATACATAGGCTTATACTTGCTTTATGAAATGAACATTTCTGTATGCAAATGAAGGGCCTGCATAACAGTGTAGCACAAGGGCATAAGGGGTCTCAAGGCAGCATTGCAAGTGCTGGAGAAGGTTGGACTCATGGTACAGTAACTCAGTAAGCCAGAGCAGGGAGAAGTGCTGCCAAGGTACAGTAGCCCTGAGAAAGGCCATGGTTAGTGAAAGCTCAAGAGGAGTGCAGAAAGGCCAAAGGAAAGGCCTGCACTGGGAGGGCCACAGCAGAGGCTGAATGGGCCTAGGGGAAGTAGAGCTCCTGAGAGGCCTGGCAATGCTCTGGTGAAGTATGAAGTGGCTACAAAGTGGTGGTAGAAAGTTGCATTTTTAAAGAGCCCCTGTGGAGCCTCAGTTGTTGGATATACTTTGTCCCTAGGGGCAAGGCCCTATTTCAGCAAAGGCATTGCAAGCAAGTTAGGAAAGGTAAGAAAGAAGACAGGACTGAGCAACGATAATACAGACCGGACCACAGTTTATGGAGGTATTGCTGCTTGCTCACAAGGACAAACACAGGCTGTTTTGGTCCCTCCTCATATAGCTGGTGAGGAGTGGAACAAAGCAAGGACTAGGCAGAGCTGTGATTTTTCCCCTTTGCAGCCAATATTGCTATCCTGGCCATGAACCTAGCATGGTTTACTTCCCAGGTGGGCAAGAAAATTAACAAAAGGTAGTGCAACAATGTATTCTCCCCTTCTCTGAGCTTGTATCAAAATCACAATTCAGCCCCATATAAATAAACATGCCAGTGGCTAATTAGGTAAACACTTTTGAGTACCTAGGATTTAACTTTTACTTATGTGTGCACAAATATGTGTTAAAAAATGTGGAACCTTAAAATCTAGTACCTGCCTAGATTATTATTGATGCTGAGGATATCTCCTAGAAACGGCCTAATCAGACAGGGACTATTCCTTTTTGATACCTTAATTTGATAGGAAATGTAACATTATTGTCATATTATGCTAGCCCAGTGATGCTCAACCTTTTTTCCCTCGTGGGCCAGATGGGCAGTGCCATGTCCATCTGTGAGCTGGTTCCCACCTGTGGTTCTGATCCAGCACCACGGTCTCCATGGTAGTCACCATCCAGCCAGACAGAGGGGCATGACCCAACCCAAACAGAACTCAGCCCCACAGGAGAAAGGGGGTGTGGCTCAGCACCATGGGGAAAAAGGGGTATGGTTTGGCCTCATGGGAAAAAAGGGCATGGCCCAGCCCCGGGGGGGGGGGGAGTTGGGGTGTGGAGCGTGGCTTGGCTGAATCCAGATTCAAGGAAGGGGGTGTGGCTTGGATGTGACTGGCAGTGTGGGGCCTAAGGTTTGGGAATTTGGCATGGGGAGGATGACTATATTAATGGCCACCATTCTGCTGCTGCCAAATTTCCCACTGCATTTGGAGCTCCATGGGCCGAGTTCAATGGCTTCACAGGACGGAGGTTGAGCATCCTGGTGCTAGACCTTTGATGTAATAAAACTAATATAGGATATTTATGAGATCAGTTACCTCAATGCCAAAATTTAACAAATTCACATCATAGACACTGTCTTTTGAATCAGTGTATTTATCCACACTCTTTTAAATATAGTGTTACATTTTGTAGAGATGATAATTGTTGTTGTTCTTTTTTTTAAAGTCTTTACTTTTTACCTCTAGTGAAGCATATTTCAGGTATCATTTCAATGGTAACTTTCTTAAATATGTTCACTTTTATCAATTAGCCCTTGGATAAGTGTGGATTAATTTTTTTAAAGAAAATAAATATTTTAAACACACAATTGTAGAGCAGCATCTTCAGTGGCTTTACCGAGCAAGATACGTTTTCAGTAAAGTTGGGTGTCGGACCAGTCAAATAAAGTTTGGTCAATGGAATGGTCACATATTGGTCAAATTGTAAAAAATTGCCAATAGGTGGAAATAATACACAGAAAAAAGCACAAATTTTACATTAAGAAATGTGTCAAAAACAATTTTAAAAATCATATTTCTGATAAAAAAACTACAAAAAGCCTACTATAGCAGGTTTGTTTGGGTTTCTTTTGTAAAATTGCTATAATCTTTGACAACTCAAAAAAGATGCAGTCAATTGACTGGTCAGTTGACTGGCTTGCCAACTGTAGTCTGGTGACAGAGACTGTGTGAAGAGAAGAAAGTGAATGCTCTTTTTAAATGAGCCTGTAGATTTATTTTGAACATTAAAAAAAATTATTACAGATCAGTGCCTGACCTCTTTAAATTGCAGGCAAATTTTTAGTAGGGCTCAGCCAGCCAAAAAGAGTTGGCATAAGCTTTTGGTAACTGTGAAAAGACATATTGCCTCCTAATCAACCAGTATGTGCAGTGTGGAAAACGAGCAGTTTGCTCTAAATATTGCCTGTTGAAGCATACAGCTCTTGATTATGGAAGCTAGCAAACCCCAGAGTATTTCCTTTGTCTGACCAAGCATAGATATATTTCAAGTGTTCAAGTGTCAGTAATGATTGCATTGAATTACATGGGTGACTGTCATGCCCGCTGGTGGCAACACAACCCTTATCTAGCCCTAGAAGTGGCCTCCTCTTCTTACTTACTGCCATGCCATGACACAATTTTTTGATTGGAATGGAGGTTGCCTAATGGATCCTAGAGCAAGCCCCAGTTCCTTTAGATGCTAACTAGCTGTTGCCATGGCTGGTCTCCACCGTGACCTTGCCAGGTGGGCACTGAAGGCATCTGTTATCTTTAAGGGCTAATTACAGCCTCCCATCTCCCCTACAACCATACCCATGCCTCGCTGGTGTTACTAATTAATGACTTCATTGGGCACTTGGCCCCAATACAACACCAGGCCATCTCATACCTTTATACCCTAATTGGGGCCTCAGCCTTGCCAGCCTCTGCCCCTTTTCTCTTGCTGGTTCCCTTAACCCAGAGGGCCTGACTCTGGGTTCTAGCCTGAGTCTCACCCTCTCAGGTTGCTCCCTGCTTGGGCCCCAGGCCACTGGCACTGATTCCACCCCTCTAGGACTGTCCCTCTCATGCACGGGCCACCCTGGCCATGGTTGTGCCCTCCCTGGGCACTGGGCTGCCTAGCCCTCGTCCATCTCTTGTCTGAGCTAGACTCCAGCTTTTCTCTCTCTCTCTTTCTAGGCTGCAACCTCATCCTTGGGTCTAAGCCCTGAATCAAGGCCCCTAGCAGGGCTTTAAGCACTGGCACCCCAACGTGGGTTAAACCCCCAGGTGCCCTGCTGTGGCCTCTGCTCACTCCCATTTCAGCCAGGTCCAAACCACCAGTTAAAACTAACCAAGGAGGGGGTTCTGGCAAACACAAACCAAACCTCCTCTGGATCCAAACATAAACACTGGCTACCTGCCTGCATAACAAGGCTTCCACTTATCCCAGGTAATGTTCCCCTGTAAAGCAGTAGCACTCAGTTCACCTTCCTTAGGATAGCCCTGGTGCCAGCTGGGAGCTCTCCTGCATTCTCCCTGCTCTGGAGCTCTTGCCTCTGGGGCCAGGCTGCCCCTCTTGACTCAGGGCCTGTGTTTATATACCATCCTGGCCCTGCCCTCTGCCCGTCAGGTGCCTCCCTGGACTGCTGCAGGTGTCTCCTGATTCAGCTTGGTGGCTCAACTGCAGAGTGAATTACTTCTGTTGATGTCTTCTGTGCTCCTATCTTGTCTCCCATGCTGGGCTCTAGCCCATGGTGCTACTGCTGCACAGCTAGCTCTTTGGTTGCATCAGGTTAATCCCCAAGTACCTGTTCCCGGGCAGCTTATAATGAGCAGCTTTCCCTGCCTGAGGCTCTCTGTTGCTCCTTCACCCTTAAATTAACAGGAGCCTGTGGCTCTCTGTTACAATGATCAAATAATAACATTAAGAAAGAAAGGAATTTTGTAGCTAGATAACTATAAAAAAAAAAGTTTTTTTTTTCCATTTTCATAACTGCCTTGAAAATGGCAAAGCATTATAATCATAACACACTTTCTTCATTTCATCTTACCTCCTAATGAAAATATTACAGGTTGCCAAAGTCTCCCTTTGTAACTTAGTTTCTTTTGAGATATTTCAAATATTTAAGTATTAAGTATTATTTTTCCCTTAATTATCTTTTTAAGTACCAAATGTACACAGCTTCTGTATATATAATTTGTCTGCTTCATTATGATTTTACCCAGATGTTCAAGTAAGAGCTCTTTTCCTTTCTTCCTTCTTTTGTACAGTATTTTGTTTTGGACAGACTGGGATGCTAATTTTCCTCGCATTGAGTCTGCTTCCATGAGTGGTGCAGGAAGAAAGATCATATATAAAGACATGGGTACTGGAGCTTGGCCTAATGGTCTTACTGTTGATCATTTTGAAAAAAGAATAGTATGGACAGATGCCAGGTAAAAACAGTTACAACATGAATTATCAGTTTTCTAGTGCTTGTTGTTATATATAGAATCTGATGTAGATTGCAGAATATATGCTACATTACTGATCTTAAAATAAATGTGTTATGCATGAGCTGTCCTAAAGTTTGATCTTGAACCCATTAAAGCCAGCATTGAGCCAATGACTGCAGCATGTACAGGATAAGGTCCTTAATATACATTTGAAATTATTATGAATGAATAAAATACTTTAAAAAAAAGATGTACAATAGAGCAAATCCTACTTATCTTCCTGCAAAAAATAGTCATTGACCCATTTAGGAACTACATACATGTCAAAGGCCCTATTGCTAATATTTTAAAAATATATTTAAAATCATGTGAATAAAATTAGTGGTTTTGTTTTTATATTTCAAATAAATTGTGATAACTTGTATTCTAATTTTGAGATAATACAAGCAGAAAAAAACATTAAAAGCAAGGAATCCTAGATCATGTATGCTTGAGCCACCCAAAGGTAATATTTGCTCTATCTGAGTTTGTAATTAATTATATAATGAAAAAAATCTTTAAAAAATGAAGAATATTCACTGCAGAGCTGAACTATTTTCTCATATTGGCTAAGCTGTCTTGATTTTATATTGGTTTCTTTTAATCTGGTATTTCTTGTAGGTCCGATGCTATTTATTCAGCGTTATATGATGGAACCGGCATGATAGAGATCATACGAGGTCATGAATATCTTTCTCATCCCTTTGCTGTTTCTTTATATGGGAGTGAAGTATACTGGACTGACTGGAGGACCAATACCTTGTCAAAAGCTAATAAATGGACAGGCCAAAATGTCAGTGTGATACAGAAGACAAGTGCACAGCCTTTTGACCTTCAGATATATCATCCAAGTCGTCAGCCACAAGGTAACCTAAAAATAATGATATGTTATTTGATGGAGTAAATGTATACTTATGATTCATATGCCGAGGCATGCTCACTTGCCCTTCTCAGGCATTACCCCATTTAATACCAATGTTTTTTAATTGGTTCTTCTCAGCACACTTTCCTATGAATATCAGCCAGCCTTAGTTGCTGTTATGTTCTGAAAATGACAACAGATTATAAGATCTCACTGTTTTTATTATGCTTCCATCTCCATTCTTTATTGCTTGACTGAAATTATTTTTTTATTTTTAACCAAAGTTAATGTAATGTTAAAATAACAGTCGGGGTCACTAAGCCTTGCTTTTTACATTTCTGTAGGAAAATATAATTTTCTGTGAATTTTATATAGTTCTTCCTCTCCAAATAAAGTCTTTCTCTCTCACCCATAGCCTTCTTGCCTACTTCTCCCAGGACCAACAGACATCCTTTCCCTACCCAGTCCCCCCCCCCCCCCCCCCCCCCC
>NW_017729031.1:16629858-16662539 GCF_001723915.1 Gavialis gangeticus
CCCCCCCCCCCCCCCCCCCCCCCCCCGACCCCTCAGGATTCCGGATGAGCAATATAAGTGGAGTTCTGCCCAGTTGTAACTCTGTGCACCTGATGGCAGGTTCCTTGAGTTCATTCAACAACTTACTCCATTATACAATTATACATTTCAATTTATATAATATCTTCTTAGAAGAGTAAGCTCAACAGTTTGGGGTAGGAGCTTGTGCAAGGTTTGTTTTTTCTTACTACCTAAGAAAAGAACCAAACAGCTTTTTGGTAATAAGCAAAGTCTAAACCAAGGTCACACTGTAACAGTGTCATCTTCATTTACTTGGAGGGGGAAAAAGTAGCTGTGAAATACATTTTTTATTTCTTCAGACTCTTGTATTTTGTTTTTCTTGTTTGAACTTCTTTCTGTTATCTTATGAAAATTAGATTTTGATTCATATCCACTATATTCCATTTCAGTCTTCTAACATTTCAGGTACCAAACCCTAAATTTGTATTTACACAAAGTTAATCCATGTACATATAGATGGAATATGGTTCCTTTTCAATTTAAAGAATGCTCTTGGTATATTTTAAGTTATAATCCTTAGGTATTAAAGATTCCCTAAATACATAACAACTGTTGAATGAAGTATTGCACCTAAGACTTAATGGAAAACATAAGTCTACATCAAATTATTTACTCCCAAGAGAAAAACTGTAGTGTATGCCATTCATTTTGCCTTAATATAGGAATAACAAATTATCTATATTATTTAATGTTTCAGAAACAAAATTTAACAAAGCTTTAACACTTTTCTTTGCAATTATGGGTACATAATAATTTAGTTAGAAGTATTGGCATTAATGAGGCCATGTAGGTGAAGAACCAGTGTGAGAAAGGGATTAATTCATCAGAAATTACAGTAATACTATTTAAGATTTTTATAGATAATGAATACATATGTGATCTTTAAATTATTAGAGTAAGTTTTAAGTGAAAAAAGGCTTAACTTATGAGAAATTAATAGGCAAGCTTCTTTGGGTATATCTGACAGCTTTTATTAGACTAACTAAAATACAGTAGTTGGAAAAATTCATCTTTGCAAACTTTTGGGTACAAACATTCTTCTACGGACAGAGGGAGCATCTGCAGTTGCTTTATGCTCTCCTGGATGGGATAGAAGCCAGTATGCAAGAATGCAGGTCAGTGAAAATGCCAATGCATGGCAGTGAGAATCAGAGGCAGTGAGAGACAGGTGGCAGGGGGAGGAGGGAAAGGAAATGGTGACCTGGTGATGGAATGTAGCTGTTAAATTCTAGAGAGATTACATGGGATATCAGATGGTAGGCAGGATATAATGTGCCATAAATCAAATGTCTATATTTAGTCCATATTTTTGTATCCAGTAGACCAGTGAAGTGAAGCTTGTAGGCTCATCTGTGAAAGGTGTTTTGTAAATTCCCTTTGAGGATTAGAACTGAGATTGGTGAGAGGGTGGTTCTCTTGAGAGAAGTGCGTACCCACCAGTAATTGGTATTTCTGTCCTTGATAGATTTTCAGTGTGCATTCATTCTGGTACACAGTTGTTGTTTGGTTTCTCCTGCATATTTTCCATCAGGTAATTTAGTGCACTAGATGAGAGATATATTACATTTCTGGAGGTGCAGGTGTAAGATCCAGGAATGGTGTAGTTTTTGTGAGAGCAGTAGAGATATGTTGCCAGAAATATAGATTTCTTGTCTGGGCATGGTCTAGATCCATTTGGTGTGGTCTGGGCCATAACCACATCACCAGAAGCAAACTTCTTATGCCCAAACCACACCAAATGGATCCAGAACATGTCAGGACAAGAAATGTAAAACTTGCCAACATATCTCCACCACTCTATGGGAGTGTGTTCCCCACTGTGCCAAAGAACATGGGATGGGGAAAGAGAGGGGAAGTAGCACTGGACCCCAGAAGAAAAATAGATGGCCCAGGAAGGGCTGAGAGAGATGTGTACTGTGGGGCAAATATCCCAGCAGCACCAGAGGATCAGTGGCCAACTCCCGTGGCTCCAGCCATGTTTTAAGAGCATGTGCTGGGTGCAGATGCGCAGACATCTGGCTGCTACTGGTACAAATGGAAGCCCCAAGTCAATTCCAGTAGAAAACCAGAATCCAAGTGAGAGCTGGCATACCAGGGAAATCAGGCATGCCAGAAAAAGCCTGCACAATGGGGAGGACCAGCAGGTTGAGAACAGGCATGCTGGGAAAAGCCTGCACACCAGAAAGAACCTGTTTACTAGGGAGAACAGGCAGCTGGAGGACAACTGTCATGCTGGGTAAAACCTGCATGCCAGGGAGAGCCAGCAGACCAAGAGAAGCCTGCACAGTGTGGAGGGCTGGCAGCCAGGAGAGAGTCAGCATGCCAATGAGAGTCAACAGATTGAAGGTAGCTGGCTTGGAGGCAAAGGCTGGCTAAATGTAGAAAGCCAGCCCCAGAGGGGGCAGTAGAAAGTGTTAGAAGTCCACACAATCAGAGGGGTGTCCAGCAATAGGGGAACCAGTGCAAGATCCCCAGACAGAGGAGAAGAGGAGAAGAGTACCAGGATCTAGAGTGAGTGCTTCAAAGGAGATAGCAACTAACTATGAGTTGAGGAAGCTTGAAGTTCCAAGTATGTTATCTTCTCAGTTATTGGAGTGCACTGACTGTTTATAACTATTGACTATGGATCTTTAGGAAAAGATTATTCTTTCATTTTTGAGAACTTTCATTTTCCTTGCATCAGAAATATCTGGTTGGTGAAAGGATGGAGCGCAAGGGGAGATAGGAGCCCTGGGAAGACAATCACTGGGCTTGCCTGGGCAACATAGACCCATTGGGAGCCTTCTGCTTAAATAAATTAAACCAAAGTTGTGGCAGGTGGGAACAGAAGTTACTAGTCAAGTCCCAGTCAGCCAGGAGGAAGACTCTGACATTAATACCTATACAATGCTGATTGTGTGTCTTATACACACTCCCACAACTGATCTCAGTTGCATGATTTTCTATAAGCAAACTAATTTAGATCAGGAGTGAACAGTATACGTGTTCACCTTTTGTGGGGTACAGGCAAGCAGGCATCCTGTGCTGGTCAAAGTCTGCAGGTTGGGGGCACTCCTTCCCACCTCCCATCATACCCTGTGAGCTTCCTGGGCTGCTGGAGACTGCCAAGTGCAGCCAAATTTTCAGGTCACCCCCAATTGGCTGCTGGGCATGGACAAGCATGCCCCTACCCCCTTCTGTGTCACCTTGGACCCCCTCCCCTTTATCCCCACACACCACTCTGAAGCTTAGAGAAAAGCCCCAGATAGAGTGCCCTCCCTCATGAATTGCACGTCCCTCCATGTCCCAGCCTACCACCATCCAGCTATGGTGTTCCACTGCTTGCATCCAAGCATGCAGACCCAAGAGCAGTGGTGTGTTCTGCTTATCACCCTCTGTGACTCTTGCCAGAGGCTACAGAACATCACATGCAGCCATCTGGACATGATCCAGCAATTGGTCACCATGGAACATGACTTCCTGCCCATTAATGAGCAGTCCTATGTGGGTCCACCTACTGCACCCTCCAAGCATCCTGGACTGGCCTACCAGCTTCCACAGAGCCAGCAAGGATGAGGCCACCCAGGATGCCAGTGTGCTCTGGCACCACCTCCAGACCACTGGATGATGGTCCTGGCCCTGCATCACCATCAGCAACTGATAGGAGCAGATTGTCCTATGCACCCAGGATGATAAACAGTGGGGCCAGACCTTTTGCATGTGCTGGGCCACCTTCGTGGAAATCTTCACTCAGGTGGCTCTCTACAGTACGTGCCAGGAGGTCTACATGTGGCCATCCTTCACTTCAGACAAGTGGGTGGCCATCACTGTAATTAAGTTGACCACCCACAGCAGTCTCCACTACGTAGCCAACCAGCTTGGCATGGGCAAGTCCGTGGCCAGAGAGGCTTTCCAGGAGGTGTGCCTGGTCATTCAGAATGTCCTGGCCAACTGTTTCATCTGCCAAGCCAACCTGCAAGAGGTGGTTGCTTGCTTCCACCAAATGGATATCTCCATCTGTGTGGGGGCAGTGGACAACAGCTACATCCCCATCGTCTGCTTGCTCCAAGGCACCCAGGCATTCATTAACTGCAAGGATTACTTCCCCATTGCCCTGCAGTGTATTGTTGACCACCAAGGTTGCTTCATCCACATCTTCACTGGCTGACCAGGCAGTACCCATGATGCCCACATCTTCCAAAACTCCCCACTCCCCCACATAATGGAGAGTGGATGCTATGCTCCTGGAGTCCCCAACTATATCATCAGTGCTATTGCCCCTCCCCTCATTATTGGGGATCAAGCCTAGCTTCTCCTGTCTTGGCTCATGAAGCCCTACATGGGGTACCGGGACCACCAAGGGGAGCACCTCAACTACTGCCTGAGCAGGTGCCATGTGACTGCAGGGATGGGGAGGTCTGTGAAGCCTAGGTAAAGCAGACACAGTGCACAGACCAGTCATGGTGCACCATGCATGCACAGCACTGGCCCCTCAGAAGCCTGGGTGTAGGTATCCCTAGCCAGTAGATGCCTGCCTCCACAAGTGGAGTCTCTTCTCATGCCAGTCCCACATCTCCTGGTGCCAGGAATAAGCTATGCTTGCTGCCACTCAGAGGCAGTGTCCAAAACCTCCAGCATCTCCTCCTTGGTTCTTTGATGCCTCCGATGAAGATCCCTCATGCTCTCTGCAGCTGTGCAGCCCCCTGTCCTTGTGCTAGCATCACATCCTCTATGCACTGTCCTCCATTGCACAGGTTGTATTTCTGCTGTTTGACAAGGGAGAAACAGAGCTTTTGTGTGAAGTTGCAATGTCTGCTAATAAAATGAAATATAAGGGCAGGAACCTTGGACCCCCCGCACTTCCCTGGGCACTTACGCAGAGATGGTCAGGTGGTTTCAGTATGTCCTCTGTCTTGGCTCTGTCTCTCCCCCCTCATGACCCTGGGGCCAGGAGCTGTGCTGCTGCTCTCCACCCAGCACAGCAGAGACCAAAGTCCCAGCTGTTTTGTGGATGGACAGCAGACCCTGCAGTGGTGCTATGGGCTAGGTTGCCAGGAAGGAAGAGGCTACATCCCCCTTCAGAAAATGTGGCAGGCATCTTCCCTAATCCCTCAGGGGGTCTGGGGTCATAGAATACTGCAAAGAGTCATACCATCCCTGATGAAGGCAGGGACTGACCACTCTGGGGGATGCTGGCAGAGCTTTTAAACCACCCCCTCCTTCCCTTCCAGGAAAGATGTTTTATCTCTGTATCCATACAGGAACGGTACTTTGTTCCTGACATTTCCTTGTGAGAGTAGGCTGGTCCTGGAAGGATGAGCTTCATCACTGTTAGGCTGCAAAGAAGGCTGGAATACTAGAGGACTGTGATCTAACTTGAATTAATAAGGAAACAGTCCAGAAGGTCAATGCATCAGTTTAACCTAAATTGTTCTGAATTGAGTGCACATTACACCAGGTCTGTCTTAGACCACTTTTGTCATTTTTAGACTGGTCTATATGCACTGAACATTTTATGGTTGTGGGTTTAGATTGATCCACTTTCAGTTAGACAGGTAGAAGTGTAATGTATGTATGTGCCCATAATGTGGGCTTGAAAATTCCATTTTCTCTATCTGTCCCTCCCTTGCTTCCTTGTTTCAGTTTCACCATTTTTTTTACTTGTATTCGTTCTCAAAATATACAACTTAGAAAAGCTAGGGAATAAGAATGTTGCTTGTAATTGGAGCATTCTCCAAGGAAACCAAGGAATAAGAGATCAGCTTTAAATTATCAGAAATCTTGATGTTTGCCATTTCATTATAATTTCATTTTGACACCTGATTTCCATTAATTTCAGGCTGTTTCCACTCTAAACATTGTTTGTCATTTTTCCCAAGAAGTGGCTAATAGGGAATAAACTAATCAAACTAAAAACAGATGACCAATCTTGATCAAAAAAGCCTTTAAAAAATTCTGATGTCGTTCATTCAATTAGTCCACCTTTGCTCTCCAACATTTGCAGCCTATTTTGCCAGTATATAGCAAAAAACAAAACAACAAAAAAGTTGTAAAATTATAGGGGGTTATAGTAGGTCACAAGCATGGTGTAGCACAAGTTGAATACTTAACAACAGTGTCATGGTATTAGAAAAAAAGCTAATAGCATGCTGGGATGTATTAAGAGGAATATCACAATGGGTTATGGGTATTGATTCTTTTATTATAGTCTGCATTGCTGAGGCTTCACCTGGAGTATCATGTCCCCTTCTGATCCATGAAAAACATGGACAAATTAGGAATAATTCAGAGGAGACTAACAAAAATTATTAGAAAATTAAAGAACATGATATAAAAAGATGTTAGATGAAAGTAGGATTTTTTTCTTTTTTTTTGTAGTCTGGAGAAGAGAAAACTGGGGGAAAATTTGATAATAGTTTTCAAATACAAGAAAGGTTGTTATAAAGAGGGTGATCCTCATTTGATTTCTTTGTACATAACAGAAAGGATAAGAAATGATAGTTTTACATTTAAAAAGGTAGTTTGTATTCCACCAGTATTTTCTAAGGTGTTTTACAGTATTTTTAATTTACTATACTGAGCAGTTTGATGAAATGCACAACTTTAGGGTGCCTGTACACGAGTGTGGAGGCTGCTCTGACATGCTGTAATTACAGTGCATCAGAGCAGACTTAATCGAGTCTACTGGAGCATGGTAATTACCACACTGGCAGCATCCAGTGTCTCATGTATCAGTGTCCCTGTATTTCAAAATGGTGACAGGGGCACTTGAACTAAAGCTCATCAAATGAGCTTTAGTTCAAGCACCCCCACCACCATTTTGAAGTGTGGGGACACTGATACATGAGATGCTGTGGTGCTTTAATTAGAGTGGCTCTCAGTGCCTCCACCCCTGGAGCACATGTTAAAGTCCCTTTAGTGTCAAGAATCTTTGATATCATAAATAAAATACGTTTACTAGCCATAGTCTTAATGCATCTGGATTTCTAAGATGTGGTTCATGACTTCATGATTTTTTGGGGGAGTTCACTGAAGAAAAAAAGACAGCAAGCATTACAGTAGAACTCTTGTTCCAGGTACATATTGGGAACAAAAGGTTAGATACATGGCTGCCCTTAAAATTATTGATCGTACTTCAAGTTTGGTGTTTAGGGACTCAATACAAAACCTTTGAAGTCACTAAGAGCACTTTCATTGGCATTAAAGTATCTGGATTGTATTTAGGTGTCCAACTGTGGATTAACAAAAATAGTATATTTTTTTGTTATTCAAAAAAGTATTGTGGTTTGGATTGGTTTGTTTTTTGGATTTTTCCCCTTAAAAGTGAGGGATAATAGTTTCAGTTTTATAAATTCTCAGATCTTGGTTCCTTGGAAAAGAAAGAACATGTTGGGTTGTGTAGCCATTTGCATGCTGTGGTTATATTAGGAAGTCGCACTTTAAAAAGACACTTTCATACTTGGGCAACCATGAAAATTAGAACATTTGTACAGAAGTAATTTACTTTGGCAGTAATGTTCAGTGTTCCCTTTTATATTCTTATATGTGTCACAGTGTAGGGTCCCCAGGGATGGCTGTGATACCCCGTAGGGCTCCTTGACCATACCAATCCTGCCCCACAGGCACTCTCTTTCTCACCTGCCATGTCTTGTTGGTAATTCTAATAAATCAGGAAGCTGCCCTCAAGCTCGTATTCTGGACACGGTCTTGATGGACCGCACTGAACCCTGTGGGTTCTTAGATCCCTTTGGGTCCCGCTTCAAAACAGATGCCTCCCAAGACACCCTCAGCTTTATGGGCTAGATGTGTGGCTACAATCCACCCCTTTACCATGCCCCAAGCCTCGCAGATGGTATTAAATGTTCTCTCTCCTGCGGCCTTGTTATAGCTCGGCCTCTTGTCCTCACTGGGCTCTCTGCAGCCCTACCTCTGTGCCCCACACTGACGCTGGGCTCTCCGTAGCCCCACACTGGCACTGGGGTCTGTTCACTTGCTTTGGCAGTGTGCCCTCTGGTGCTGGGGACTGCTCACCCCCTTGTTGCTGTACCCCTCTCTGGTGCTGGGGTCTCTGTGCCCCACGCTGGTGCTGGGCTCTCCACAGCCCTGTCTCTGTGCCCCACACTGGTGCTGGGGTCTTCTCATCCCCATGTCGCTGCGCACTTCTATGGCGCTGGGGTCTGCTCACCCCCTTATTGCTGCATCCTTCTGTCATGCTGGGGTTACCACACTGTAATGGGCTCCCCAATAAGGCCTCCTCCTTCCCCAATAGTCTCAGCTCGAGCCACCGGTGTATAAAAAATCAAACTTCTCCCAGCATTAAGTCCCTTGTAGGCCAGGGTCTCTGGTGACCTGCTAGAGCCCCTTAACCCTACTCGGAGTAGAACAGGTAGTCAAACCTCTCCGGTGAGCTTCTTCTCTGAGAGCTCCTTCCCCCTTGACTGCTGACAGAGAGCTCCCTCCCTAGTTCCAGCCCTGGGGTTTATATAGGCAATTTTAAATTGCCCCCCCCCCCCCGCCAACCTCAGAGCATATGTAAAAATGCCTGATGTGTTTAAACTGCCTTCCTTAATAAGAAATTTGGTACAGGTGATTGGAAGGCATACAATACAAAAAAATAAACCCATTAACCAATTCTTGCTTTGCGAAGCTTTTAAATCTGTATAATAATTAAAAAAATGCTCTGAACATGTGATAAAGTTATTTTTAAATTTGGTATCTTACAACTTTGATTATAACATATGTATTAAAGACCCATTTAAAAATATTATTATTTATTAACTATTGATTATAATGACATGTTCAGATACAAGATAAAATATGTAAAGAATTTTAAAAAAAAGGGTAATCTAAAATATAGAGTGACGCACTAGAATCTACTGAATCCCTGGAACACGCAACTTCTGGTGTTTTTGTATTGAATCAGTTTCAGTATTTGAAAACACAGTGCACATGTTAACAGAACTAGAACTTGGCACCATTATCACTAAAAGCCTCTACTCGTGTCAGTTGAACTGAACAAGTAATTCGATTATATACACACATGCACACACACAGACACACATGCACACACATGTGTGTGTGTTTATATATGTGTGCATGTGTGTGTATATATGTATGTACATATGTATATACATGTGTGTGTGTGTGTATGTACATGTGTAGATCTATATATGCATGTGCATTCCTTTCCTCATAAGACTTGTTTTCTTGTCCTCTGATCATGCGCGTGGCTCTCCTCTGGATTCTCTCAAGCTTTTCCACATCCTTCCTAAAGTGCGGAGCCTAGAACTGGATTCAGTACTCCAGATGTGGCCTCACCAAGGCTGAGTACAGTGGGAGGATGACTTCCTGGTCTTGTTTGAGATGCATCGGTAGATACAAGCCAGGGTTTTGTTTGCTTTGCTGGCTGCAGCATCGCGCTCATAGCCATGTTCATCTTGTGGTCAGTCATGACCCCCCCAAGTCCCTTTCGTTCATGGTGCTAGTGAGTGTAGCTCTGCCAAGCCTATAAATATGATGTGGATCTTCTTCCCCAAGGTGGAGCACCTTGCATTTCTCAGTGTTAAATGCCATCAGGTTTTGATCCACCCACCTTGCAAGCCTGTCCAGGTCAGCCTGAATCACCAACCTATCCTCTAGTGTGATCACACTTCCCCACAGTTTGGTGTCATCACCAAATTTAGATTGTTGATATATATGTCATCAGCATATCCACTTGGTGTCATCAGTGAATCCAGATCGTTTATGAATATGTAAAAAAATAAAAAATAAAAAAAAGTACTGGTCCAAGTATGGAACCCTGGGGGATGCCACTGGTGTCATGTTGACATGGTTCCATTGACTCTCACTCTCTGGGTCTGATCATGGAGCCAGTTCCTGAGCCATCAGACCGTGAGGTTGTCGAGGCTGCAGTTCCCTGGTTTAACCACGAGGACTTCATGGGAGACCAAGTCAAAGGCTTTTTTTGAAGTCCATGTAAATTATATCAGCCTCTTCTCCTTTGTCCAGGTGATGCATCACCTAGTCATAGAAGGAAATGAGGTTGGTCAGGCATGACCTACCTGCAACAAAGTGATGTTGGCTATTGTTCAGAATGTTGCACTCCATTAGCCTGTTGTTAATGGTTTCTTTGATTTTTTTTCCCCAATATCTTTCCCTCTTGGGTGCATTCCGTCCAGGCCAGCTGATTTTTGGGTGTCGAGCCTCTCAGGAAGTCCCCTCGTGAGATCTTCACTAATGCTGGGTGTGCACATGCCCTGGCAATCCTGCATCTTGTTAGGCAGGGTGGTTGCCTTGGGCTGGTGGAACACCAGCACAAAGTGATCATTAAGGAAGTTAGATTTTTCCTGGGTCTTGGTTGTCAGCTGCCACATTTGGTTTAGCAAGGGCCCAATGTTGCACTTGATTTTCTTTCAACTACTCACATATCTAAAGATGACTTTTTGTTCTCTTTGATTTCATAGCCATTTTGAGTTCAGTTGTGGCCTTGGGTTTCCTAGTTTGCTCCCTACAGGTATGGGCCAGTGCAAAATAATCCTCTTTCATGATGTTACCTGACTTTCAATCCTTGTAGGCTTCTCTTTTCAGATATAGGAGGTCCATTAGTCCCCTATTTAGGGACTTGCTTCATAGCACTATACAACTGGGCCTGGAACTCTTCCCGCTCTCCAGGGTCCTTCAGAGCTGTGACATTCAGCCATCTCTGGGGAGCCTTCTGGGTCTTCCGGTGTCTTGGAGCCAGGCAGATATTCATCACTGACTGCACAAGCTGGTGATCTGTCCAGCAGTCTTCATATCCCTTCATGCCTCTTATGACAAGCATGTCCCTCAGGTCTCGGACAGTGAAGTAATCCAAGAGGTGCCAGTGCTCTGACCTTGGATGCCTCCATGTGGTCTTGACCCAGTCTTTCTGGCAGAAGACAGTGTTTGTCATAATCAGGCCATGTTGGGCGCATTTGGTCAGGAGCAGGATATTGTTGACATTGGTCTTCCCCACACCATTCTTGCCGATAGCTGCACTCCAGATTTCATGGTCACGTCCAACCCAGGTGTTGAAGTCACCCAGGAGAATGACCTTGTCCCTGGGGATGGAGGCAAGGGCATTGTCAAGATTGGAGTAGAACCTTTCCTTGACTTCCTCATTAGAATCCAGAGTTGAAACCTATGTGCTGATAACAGTGGTGCATGGATTTTGGCTGAGGTGCGGATGAAGGGTCATCAGGCTTTCATTGACACCTGAAGGGAATTCAAGGAGCACATCAGTGATCTTGTTCCTGATGGCAAAACTGAATCTGTGGGTATGGGGGGTCACAGTCTGGTTTTCCTTTCCAGTAGATGTACCCTCCACTGACCTCCCTCAGCTGTGCCTCCCTAGCGAGCCGGGTTTTGCTGAGAGCAGCAATGTCAGTGTTGTGCCTCACTAGCTCCCGAGTCATGATGTCAGTTTGTCTTTCCAGGCAGTCACTCTTTGGGTTGTCAATAAGCATTCTCACATTCCAGGTTCCAAAATTTAGCTTTTTCTTATTTTGACCACAGGAATGGTGATTCTGCTGGGTGCAGTTTCCTAGCCAGGAGAGATGGGACAGCCTATTTTTGTGGCACCTTTTTCTAGCCCCCTTTCCATCGGGTGAGCAGAGGGTATCCTAAAAAGGACTGCTCAGTCATGGATGCAGCTGTTGAAAGACACCCCTGTCCCAACACATGTGTCCAACAGCCATCGGACATCCACTGCCTATGTGCAGATTCTTGGCTGGGGGTCTCCAGGTATCACAGCCCTACCCCATTGCCAATCCTTCATTGCCACAGGGCTTTTGGCCTGGACAGAAGCCTGTTCATGACATGTTTAGTGTGGAGACTCCGGTGTGCAGTCGGGCCCACACGGTCTTGGTGGTTGGTGGCCTGGTTCAGTGGCATAGTGAACCATGATGACTGGGGCCACTTCTCCATTGCAGCTTTCTCCCACCTTCATAGCTGTTGGGGCCACAGCCTTCCTCTGCCTGCTCCATTGTTGAGGACTTCTTGGATCATTCTTTGTCTAGAACCTCCTTGACCTTGCCGCCATGGGTGGCCCTACCAGGAGCATGAGCTCCAGACAGTATCATTCTTCTGGTCAGTGGAACACACAAGCCTCTCCACCACAACAAGGTAATGATCCTCGGAGAGGGAATAACAGTATATATGGCACTAGTGAGGAAAAATTTACTCCATTCTTATGGTAATTAGTGTTATGATAGTCAATGACTTTTTAAGAAAATTCCAAGAGCAAATATCCACTTCTTGTGCAACCCCATCTCAAAAACTACTTGGTCTAAACATTGTTAAGAAAAGTTCTTTTTTGAATAAAATAAATTTTAAAGACACATGTCAAAATTAAGTTTAAAACTCAACAGTGATGTATGGATAGATATATGGGTGGTACCTTGAGACAGGTCAGAAGTGTTGGTAACAAGATCTGCTGAAGATAAAATTACAAAAGTCTATAATGGTTTCAAGAAAGATAAACAAAATCAATGGCAAATGTTGAAAAAGACTAGTACTAATTAAATTTAAATTAACTTTCTGTCTAGGTGCTCATGGTGAACCATGTGTTCTAATATCTGAGCACCTAAATGGCCAGATTTAAGTTTTGGTTTGGCATAATTTAGATTTGGCAATAGTTTGTAGGGGTAGGTAATTGTGAAAGCACCTCTTTCATTTAATAGTCTATATATTCTTATCTCTAGACATATCTTATAGTTGTTGAGTTTTTACTCTCTTTCTCCAGTTTCAGATTCGTTGACATAAATGACAGTCTTCCTCTGAGCACAATTGTGCTCTGCTTCCTTCAGAGGTTATTAAACTATTAATGTTAATTCAGAAAAGATGAGAATGTTCAATAAATATATATATTTAAAGAATCCAAGTGATGTGCTCATGTCACATGATGATGTTGCTGTATTTTCTAGTCCACTAATACCCAAAGAGGCATAAGAACATGAAGGCAGGAACATTTTTTTAAATCTTCTGAACCAGAAAAGTTGCATCAGGATTTTAAAAGAATGGATGAAATACATTTATGGCTCACTGATGTTGATTTTTAATGAACTTTAAACACCATGGCAATTCAAAAAGTGAGTAAAAGCTGTGCCACTATTCAAAAAGATAATGTGGAATGATTAGGCTAATTTTCATGGGATTGACTTAACTTGGATGGGCCCAATCTAAATTAGATCACCTACTCAGGTAAACTAAATTAGTTCAGGATCTGGTTAACCTGGTTTAGCAAATGTCTGAACTGGTTCAGAGGGCAGACCTGGGGCTGGAGAAACCCAGCTGTTCATGCCAGCTCTGGACATGACCCTGACTAAGCTATATTTAGCTACCAACCCACTCACAGATGAATGGTGAAATACTTTGACATTTAATTTAAATACTATACTTGCAATTAATATATTCCCTACCTTAATAACATGTAGTTGTTAATAACAGTATTCATGCCTCTGTTGCACCTTGTGAATGTTTTCTCCATAATTATAAGCATTACAGACCTTTTTTTTGCTTTGCTTTTAAACTAATGCTTAAGATCCTAGAGCATAAGATGGCAGGCAAGAGGGAAGCATGCTAACACATTGAGCAGCTTGGAACCTGCCCAATTTGATAAGAGGCCTTTGGGACCTTTTCATTTTATGTAGTGACATTACATATTTACACACCTCACATACATCTTTATTATTCACAAAGGAACAATATCAGATTGTTTGAAGAAAGGTGACTTTCGGTGATCCACAGATCTCATTTCTTAAATATTTCAAAGATGACTTTCCCAGGCATTTTGTTTCTCAATGTTGATTGTTTTAATAATTAGTTTTCCATTTTCCTGCAGATTTATATTGATTAAAAAACCCATGAAACCATGCTGTTAATTGCCCTTTTTATACATGGTCTATGCATTTAAGCCAGATTTGGATCATGCATATAAAAAGGAAAGATTGGAGTGTGGCCTGATGAGTCAGTTAGGGCCAAATGCAATTTCATCTTTATGGCTGAATCCAAATGTGCAGGCATGTGTGGTTAAACATGAGTTTAACATTAACCAGTGCATTGTGTTGCTAATTTGCAGTGTCAGGGTAAAATTTGCTACCAGGATTTCCTAGTAGCAATCCCCCTACCCACCAAACCTAGGGAAAAAGCAGCACAAACCATACCAAAATGGCAAGCTGAGATAAAAGCAGAGATGGGGGAGCAAGAACCCCAGGGATGCCTACTCTCCCATCTTCATGTGCTGTGGAGGCCCTGTGCTGTGGCATCCTGCACCCCAGGTAGCCCTAGGGGCTGGGTGTCTCAAGACAGGGAGCAGGCAGCTATAAATTGGCTGCTCCCCTGTCTCCGCATGTCTCAGGACAGTGGCTCCGCCACAGAGCCCTGCACTGAGGCACGTGGAGCCCCAGTGCTGAGGTGCACTGTGCCACAGCTAGCCGCAGAGCTTCTGGGTATCTAATGGGCCAGAGGCAGATGTTCTACTGGCTATATGTTTGACACCCCTGCAGTAGGCTTTTGGGCTAAAAGCTACGAAGAATTGCTTTCTTCATTGCTTCTGCCAAACAGCTGCCAGTTGTATTTTTTCCTCCAAAAAAATTTGGGAGGTATGTGCATATCCAAGCAATTCTCACGATCACCAAAATTTGCAGTCCCTCACAGTCAGTGATTATTATCTTCCATAATTGTCTTATCTGCAAGTCTGAAGATAGCTGACTAGGCCTATCTGGGATCAACAGACATTTACAACTCCGGCACATTTCTGTGTGGGATGGGTGGTTCTGGGTACTTAATTCAGTCAATGATCCACTGTTTCTGCTGCTTCCACTTTTCTGTCTCCTATTCCCTTTCTAAGGTTTCAAAGTACTGACATCCTTTGTATTCAGGCTCTTCCTCCATTTGGGGTGAGCCTGGGTAGTATTCTCCCATGAGTTAATGTCAATGTTACATTTTTTTAAAAGTTGCCCTTGAGGATGTCCTTGAAGTGCTTTGTTTGCGTGTTTGTCTTGATTGAGCTGGGAGAGTAAAACTTGCTTTGGGAGTCTGGAGTTTGGGGACAAGCGGATGCTATGGTAGTCCCAGCGAAGTTGATGTTGGACAGTCATCACCTTGATGGTCATGGTGTTTGCTTGCAAGAGGATACTAACATTGGTGCGTTGGTCTTCTCATTGAATTTAAAGGATCTTCTGTAAGTAGTGTTAATGGTACTTTTCCAGTGACTTGCGATGTCTCCTGTACGTTGTCTACATCTCAGCTCCGAACAGTAAAGTGGGGATTACAACTTGATAAACCATGAGCTTTGTTTCTAATCTGTCATCAAATACTCATTTCCTCAGGTGTCCAAAGGCTGTACTTGCACATTTAGGTGATGTAGGATTTCTTTATTGATGTTAGCCTTCTGTGAGAGATGCTTCCAAGGTATGGGAAATATTCAGTGTTCTCCAGAGTCTTACTGTGAATCTGAATGACCAGAGATGGGGACTGCTCATTAAGAGCTTGTTGATGGAGGACCATAGTCTTCTGGAGGACCCTAGTCTCTTGAATGTTAAGTATCAGTCCTGTTTTCTTATGCACCTCAGTAAAGACATCAACAATTGTCTGAAGGTCTGCTTCTGAGTCATTACACACTGCAGGATCATCAGCATACTGGAGCTCAGTGACTGAGGTTGGGGTGATCTTGGTTTTGACTGGAGCTGGCTGAGATTAAACAGTTTACCATCCGTTTGGTAGTTTGGCTCCACTCCAAAAGCTTGTTGCCTTGTCAAATGTAGCATTGTGATGAGGAATATCTTCTTGATTGGAGTGATGACACAGCCTTACTTAACTTTCATCTTAATCTCAAAGGAATTTGTGATAGATCTGTTATTGAGAACCACTTCTCACATGCCATTATGTAGCAGGCAAAGAAAGCTGGTGAATTTTGGGGGGCATCTGTACTTCAGCAGGATCCTCCACAGTGCTTCTTGGTTGACAGAGTTGAAGGCTTTTTGTGAGATCAAAGAGGTTTATGTTGTTTCTGGCATTTTTCCTGCAACTAGTGAACATAAAGATCATGTCAGTTGTGCCTTTTGATTCCCTAAATCCACACTGAGATTCTGGGAGGAAGTCTTCAGCAAGTAGAAGCATATGGTTCATGAGGGTTCTCACAGTGGCTTTTCCTGTGGTGGATAGCAAGACCATCCCTCTGTAATTTCCAGTCAGACTTGTCTCCTTCCTTGAAGCTTCTCATGATCATGGCGTCCCTGAGGTCATCCTGGATTTCCTCATCATTCTAGGTCCTTCAGATGAAGGAATGGAGTTTTGAGCTTCTCACCCCCCTTCTTGAAGATTTTGGCAGGGAATCCACCAGATCCAGGTGGCTTGTCATTCTTCATCTGTTTTATGGCTTTGCTCACCTCCTTATGTGTTGGAGGGATTTTGAGATCATCTCTGACTGGGTGTTGCAGAATGGATTTGAGAACGCTCATGTCATTGAGAGTCTCAGTTAAGAAGGTCTTCAAAATGCTCCTTTCAGTAGGTGTTCATGGCTTTCCTTTTCTTGATCAGGTTTCCTCCATCCTTAGGTTTTGCAGGGGTTGTTCTCTGAATGCTCAGACCATGTAATAAGCCTGTACTGCCTCCAGGCATGGGTCCTCAAGGGTAGAGCAGGTAGAAGAAGATGTTAGACTCTCGACAGCTGTGAAGGTGGACAAAGTCTGCAGCAGAATGTGATCTCCAACTGTCTTGCCCTCCTTGCCATTGATCAAGGTCATGTTCTGTCCAGAACCACAGTGAAGCTGATGTGCAGCAGCTTCTCCACTATAAAAGAAATAATGCACAGGCATTTTCTAATTTGATTCTACCTCTGAATCTGCATGGCCAGAGGACCTGTAGGGCAAGCACAGCCATGCAAATGAAAATTGAATCTATAATCTGCATAAATGCCTGTGATGCATCCTGAGCACAAACCCCTTTCTGCCATCTGCTGCTTGAACCCATGCTATGGAATAACATCCTGCCCTTCTCCCCTCGCCCCCCTCCATCACCACAAAAGGTGCATCTGTTTAAAAGACCAAAAGTCTTTTCTGCTCCAGTTATGACCCAAGAGTATTTACATTGTTTCAGAAATATCTTAATGATACTTATTATTACTTACCTTTCCAACTGTGAGTAATGTTATTCTTTGGGTAGCCTGAATAGCCAGGGGTTATTCTTACTACAGGTGTCTCCTTTTGAAATATAAAGTTGTCTTTATCTGGAAGGGTCTGGCTCATGTGCCTCAGACCAAATCCTCAAGGGTCTGTCTGACTTGCCCTTAAACATTCCCATGCCAGATGCTAATTTTCGGAGTTTACTTCCCTCAAGTATAAACAGAGGAGAAAGACTTAAGTTAAGCATTGCTCTACTAAACAATCTTGGCTGAAATATAAACATAAAAATTACATTAATATTAAAAACCACAATTCATACAAACATAATAATGATACGGCTAAATATAGCTTGATGCTAAATGAAACAAACTGGACTGGCAAAAGCAATTTTATGCTGGTATAACTGGAATTATACTATAGATTTTTCTGTCTTAAACATGTTCTCAAAATCCCATACTTATAATCAATGTTGCTATGCAAGCACCTTTCTAATATAGATGTGGCCTTGGAGTCAATACAGTATATTAAATTAATTTTCTCTTAACTGTACTCAGCCAATTCCAGGAACAGTATTAGAATTGTAGCATTATTCGGAGATCAGAGAATAGACTCCTATTCTACTAGGTATGCTGCATGTCCCTTACATAAAGACATTCCTGTCCCTAAAGATCCCAATGTACACATATGAGGAGAGAATCATAAGTGAATAAATTGGAAGGAGGAAGGAAAGAAGATAAGAAAATTATGAAACCACCTGGCTGGTTTAATGAAAAACAGAGTGAGCAAACCCACTGGATTATCTACTGTTTTACAGCCATTTTGGCAGAGAAAAATTTTAAGGAGTATTTGAAAGAGGAAGATGTAATGAGTTTGTTTTCCTTTTTGCAAAAAAAAATCCTTCTAAGCAAAAGATGGCAGCATGGTAGAAAGCACAGAGGAACCTCAGCATGACTTAAGTGAGACAAAAAAAAGAGGCCTTGATGACATGCAATCACCAAAACTTTATAGTCTGTCTTAAAGTAGCTGTTTAAATCCTGACTGGATTAAATTATTCTTTAGGTATTTATGTCCACTGTTTACTAGTCTCCTTACAAGATCCATTGACAGAAAAATTGTTCACTTCCTTCCCAATATATTAATAGTGTGGAATTTTTTATGTAAACTGGCTGCTTGTTTCTTTTCTTTAGATTTTTTTAGTTTCAATTGTGGGTTAAGTGGTTTACATAAATAGTTCTTAAGTTCTTCAGAATCCTTGGATGGAAGTTGATAATATAGCAAGGCAGAGGGTAAGACCACGTAGCACCTGATTTGGAGAGGCATGAGCTGTCAAGTAGGCAACAACCTACTCGTCAGATGTTGTCTGCCTGACTTCAGATTAACACGGCTAACCTCCTATCTTTTTGTGAAGGCAACACACTCAGACAGATGAAATGGATTGTAATTAATCTACACAAGAAACTTGCTCAGATATTCTCAGCTATTTTTTTCTGACCAGATGCAAGCTGATGAACATCATACCTAAGAGACTCCAGGTGACCAGTTCCCTTCATTCTGCATACCACATAGCCTATTTTGACAAGTCGTGCTTCACGTTCCCTGAGAAATTTAGAGACCACTGTATTAGTATTCTATACAGCAAACAAAACCAATTAGCACCAGACTCAAAGAACTAACAACATATGGAACCATTCACACACAACAGCTAATAATTTAAAGAGATCATCACCTTATCACAAACATATCCACCCCTTAAAGAAGAGGGAGCAAAGCTTTCCAAATGTATATACTCCAATAGAAACCCTATTGTCCACAACAATGTCATCAACCTATCCAGCCACACTGATTTCCTCCCTGAGAGGTTTGTATTATCCCATGTCTTTTCGTTCTCCCCTACTGCTCAAAAGGCAAAATTATATGGAGATGTCAAGATTTTTTTTTTATTCCCCATTGCCTACAACTAAAGGAATATTTCCATGACAGAGCCAGACCCCGATCAACCCACCACAGACCTGGCCTCCACGCAGCATAGGAGCAAGAACTCCATCTGAAGACCACAGCCCTACTCTGCATCTGTGCAAAAAAACATTTTTTGCCCCCTCCTCCCCCACTCTTAGATTGCCAAGAATCAACAATGCTTATGTTACAACGACAGTTCCATACAATGGAAAGTCATATTCGGTCTTAAAACAACCCTGATAGCACCTGATGAAGTAGGTTGTTGCCTACAAAAGCTCATGCCTCTTTGAACCAGATAGCTTCTGAGGCACCTCCCTGCTCTGATCTCAGACTAATGTGGCTAACCATCTCTCTGCTGAGCATATAGCAAAAAATATTTAATAATTGGTATGGTCTCGTTCTCTAAACAGTGATGGAATTGCTGGTCTCTGAAGGTTGCTTTTTATCTCAGTTCTTTTCTCTTTCCACTATTAATATTTTGTTTTTTAATTGCAGCTCCCAATCCTTGTGCTGCCAATGGTGGCAGAGGTCCATGCTCTCACATGTGTCTGATCAATCACAATAGAAGTGCTGCCTGTGCATGTCCTCATCTCATGAAATTGTCTGTAGACAAGAAAACATGTTATGGTAAGTTTCTTCCCCCATCTTGGGGGGCCAAATTGCATATAAAAGTTTAATCCAGACAGAGTAGGTTTATAATCTTCAAACAAGGTTTTATAGATTCATAGATTGTAAGGCTGGAAGGGACCTTGGAAGATCATCGGGTCCAACCCCCTGCACCAAGCAGGAAAGATAACTGAGGGTCACGTGACTCCAGCAAGGTGACAGTCTAATATCTTGTAGTGATATTTTCAAAAGTACACCTACTGTTTCAAACCAGTGTTATTCAAATATAAGCAGCATGCGGAAATTTGATATGTATTACCTTATTCATTTTTTTCCTATGACTTATGTGTATGATATATTAGTAGAGCTTATCTCTGCAGAACAGGAAGATTTGTAAGGTGCAACATCAGAAAAGTATGATGCAGGTAACCTGCATGACAAAAAAGCACTTAATAGCTTTAATCTTACCTGTTCTTCATATAAAGTCATCTTAGCATAGTATTTTGGCATTAAGAACTAAGATGAAGTAAAAATAAAATATGCAGTCTTGCAGATTATATGTATATAATTATAAGTAACAGTCTTAAGCTATAATAGCCCCAGAAATGTCAAACGTCTTTGTCCATTATTTATAAAACTTTGTAGTTCATACTTTTTTTTATAATGTCTAATAGAGTCTCAGAAATCTCTGGAAAAATATTTCCCTGTATCGAAAGATGTTAAAGAAAACAAAAGTTATCTCTGTAGTTCATACACTGACAGGCTCCCCTAAAGTATCATATGTGTTTTGAAGACAGAAGTGTCTTCTGTATTACCCTTGATCTATTTACATATAATACACCAACAAATAGCATTTGTAAATAGATTCAGTTGAACAATGGATCCCTCATCTGTGGCCTCCCCTTTTTTGTTTCAACTATTTTTAATCAATTCATACATTGAACAATGACTTTTAATTATTTCTAGTTGTAATGCTTTAGAGCCATAGTTGTTATTGTTGTTGCATTTTCCTCCTGAGATTTCTAATGCCATTTAATATTACAAAGGAAAAGTAGAACTAGAGATTTAGATTAATTAATGTTTTGGAACCAATAGCTTTAAAATACCATTTTCAGTTGGATGGTATTTTTGTTCTTCAAGGTCTTGCAAGACTGTATTGTTATAATATCTTTGGAAAAGCTTTGTATGTGTCTAAACTAATACATAAAACTGATTCTATGGCTGTTACAAAATTTATTTTTCTAGGGTAGTTTGCCTATATGTTGTGTTAAGTAAACAGATTTGTTATAGGCATAATTGTCATTGATATCGACTTAATTTTTTTAAGGTAATAACTAGGGGATAACTTTGAACTCAGTTAACTCTGATTATGAAAAATCACTTTTTTTTCTTACAGAACTGAAAAAATTTCTTCTTTATGCAAGACGTTCAGAAATAAGAGGTGTGGATATAGAAAACCCATACTTCAATTTCATCACAGCCTTCACTGTCCCTGACATTGATGATGTAACTGTCATAGACTTTGATGCAGCAGAGGAACGTTTATATTGGACTGATGTAAAAACACAAACCATCAAGCGTGCTTTTATTAATGGGACTGGTTTAGAAACTGTTATATCAAGAGGTAAATAGAATGTTATCTATTAAAGTATAGTAATCATTTATGCAAAAAAAAAAAGAAAAGAAAAGATGTAGATGTATTAAGTATGGAATTGGTGCATATGTCCAGTGTTCTTGTTATGTATACTTTACATTGATTGTGGATAATTAGTGCTGAGTAATAATCACTCTTAATTTTAATTAATGAATTAATTTCACTTAGACATTGATTTCACTTCACAGATGAATAAAACATTTATGCTTTCAAATATAATTTGCCATGATAGCTAATTCTCACTGAAGGTTTAAATACATCTCAATAGCAAAATAAATGGTTAATTTTTAGAAAGGAAAGATAAGAATCATAAGAAAACAGAAGCAGTCTGCCGAAGATAGCTTAACAAGAAATTTGTTTTCTATGCTTATCTCTAGCATTACATATTTATCTCTGCTGACTTTGGTCTAGTTTGATTGTCCTGTCTCAGGTGTAATAATCTAGGTTTAGTGGCTTCATTGTGCCCTGGAAGATTTAAAATTTGAACCACAGACACAAGTGGATTTTTGTTGAGGAGTACCAAGTTATTTGACATTAACCATGTGGGTGTAGATGGAGAGAAGGACTAAACTTGTAGCTTTTCTTCTGTGCCTCGAGGCATTGTGCTCAGCAGGATCTGCTGGGGAGGTCCCTGAGCTTAGTTGTGATACTAGTGCCCTGCATTGTTTTTTTTATCACTCAGGTAATGTTAGAAGGTGACTTTTTTCTTCATTTTGAGGTACTGGAATCCAAAAAGAACTTTATTTTACTCTGGAAAGGGGCTAGTAAATAGATTTGCAGAATCCATTGTCTGGCAACCATTACATAAACCTTGGACAACTCCAAAGATACCAATAGTACTATTTTCAGAATTAATAGTTGATCTTAGATAGATTTACTTTAGTGGTAATGTCAGCTTTTGCATCATCTTTGGCACTAGGAAACACTCTGCTGACACTGTGGCTGTTAGGAACACTCCTTACTATGAAAGAAGAAGCTGTGTTTGCTATGAGATCTGGAGTCTCTGCACTACCCTTGCTCACAAGTAATAACATGCTATCCCCTCTGTTGGATTCATTTCTGGGTATGGTTTCAATGCCTGTATTGAAAGCCTGTAGGACTTTTGTCCTCAAAGTCAATAAAGCATATTATAACACCTGCTTGAAGTCATGACAAGAACTTATTAAAGAAATGTGTATATCTGGAATGTAAAGAAACTGCTGAATCCTCAGAAGTTATGTTTATATCCGAAGACAAAAAGACAACAGGAAATGATGTTTGCCCTGGAGGATCAGGCTGACTTTTCTGCCCTAGTATTCTTTTGGGAATCAGTTACCCAACTGATCTGTTCACTATCATTAGTCTGCTATCTTTGGCTTCTCAATCCCTGGGAGGAAGCAAATCAGAACTTGCGGTACAAAGGCCAGCACTGTATTTCAGATCTGTGTCAGAGACCAGTTCTATAGCGCTAGGGAACCTGCATCTACCTGCCGGTGCCATTGGTGCTGTTGAGACCTCTGCATTGGAATCAACTTCAAAGCTCCTTTTAATATGATTACATGTTGAATAATAACATTACATCTGGACCTTTTTGTGTCAGGGCCATCAAGATTTGTTTTAGACTGTCATGGAGTCCAATTAATTTAGATGGTGTGTTATGTCAGGATGCCATGTAACATCCTGTATATAAAGTGTTACCTAGCTCACTTCATTAATAACTTTTTTGTAGTTTGTCTGTCTGTCTAAAAGCTAGGACTCTAATAAGGAAGGGTGAGTTATTCCATCTCGTCTTTGCCAACATACACCTTTTAAATAGCATACTTATTACAAGTATTTTCCACCAAAATAGGGAAATGTATTGCCAGATATGCAGTCCACATTTGGTTGTTTTCCTTAGATGGAAATGTTTACGACTGTTTTTACTTCTAAAAGATAGCTGAGGACTTGGTCATGGTTTAGTTCAATTTCAATGTTAATTGTTGCTGCAAGTTTTCTTTTCGCTGAATAATAAAATGTTAATGATTATTCATGCTTTAACAGTGTCTGATAAATACAAAAGATTACAATTTTGTATAATTGTTGCTAACACATTAAAGAGTAAATTAAATTTTCCCTAACACAGGAAATTATTAACTTGGAGAGCAAATCAAATGAGCAACTTAAATTCACTCTTATTTTGATCTTTCACATTTTGCAGATATTCAAAGTATTAGAGGCCTTGCAGTGGACTGGATTTCACGCAATTTGTACTGGATTAGTTCAGAGTTTGATGAAACTCAAATTAATGTGGCCCATTTAGATGGGTCTTTGAAAACCTCAATCGTCCATGGAATTGATAAACCGCAGAGTCTTGCTGTTCACCCAGTCAGGGGGTAAAGTATAATTGTTTTTAATTGGTAATGTATCATTAGGATAAGAAAGAATCCTTATATGTGCTATTGTGTACAGTGCTCATTTAAATATTTAGGACTACAAAGAAAAATCTAGAATATTTGGGAATTAAAAATTTATGTTCTCACCATTAATAGTACGAATAGAGCTTATATATCTTGCCTTGGTCATTAATGTTCCTTTTCTAGTGGCGCGGTAGTAGGACAAAACTGCAGGTGTCACTTTATATACAGCTATTTGTTTAAATTTGGAGAAAAATTAAAAAATCAGTTATGAAATTATGCATTCTTCTTTTATTTCTGCAGAATTGTATGAAAACTTTTTCAAACGTATTTTCTTGATTTAAATATTAAATTATTTTTAACAAAACTTACTATGATTTAAGTTCCACAGCCATACATATTGTAATTTTGTCTTTACTGTTAATATTATTAACATTTTTCACTACTGACAGATTTAGAACATTATATATATGAGACACATTTTCAATCAATCCTTTCTTTTGTTAAGGAAGCTTTACTGGACTGATGGAAACACAATTAATATGGCAAACATGGATGGGAGCAACAGCAAAATACTCTTTCAGAATCAAAAAGATCCAGTTGGTAAATATTATCTTATGCTTTTTTTTATTATTTAAAGCATTTCATATTGAAATTGTTTTATTTACTTTATCACTATTCATTTTACCTTTTGAAGACATTTGGGCTCAATCTAGTTCCCAGTGGAAAACTTATAACTATCCATCATCACAATATAATAGGGTGAAAGAGAAATTTATTTTCTGGGAGTCATATATATTGACTCAAGAAAGACCTTTGGAGGTCTGAATATGGTATAGCTCATTCTACTTATTGGGTTTGAAGCCATGGCAGCCACTCCTACTTTCCTTTGCAGATGTGTGCAAGAGTTAAAGAACATCTTTCTGATGTCTGTGAATTGATTGATTAGGATTCTGTTTCTTTCTGGGCTCACAGGCATCGTTGCTCAGAACCTGGGCTTTGTGCTGAAAAAAGATTTTGGCTCTTATTTTTTTCAGTTTTTATTGTTTATGGCAAGAGAAAAATAGATGTAAATTACTTTTAAAACTTTCACTCTTGAAAACTTTTTAGAGTTTTAAAGTCCATAATGTGTTTTTCAAAGCTAAATATGTCAATGTTTGGATTCTTTATTAGTTTTGATTGTTTTATTAGTGTAAGACAAATTAATGCTAATAATAAGAAAGAATGCCTCTGTAGAATATTAAAATGCCGGACAGAAAAGCTCATTTTAATAACTCACATATAATTGACAAGGCGGACCCATTTTCAGTGTATTTGAAGCAGCTGTGTAAGTAATTACTGACTTTTTAGACATTTGGGGAACAAGGTAGATATCTTTATTAATTAAGTCTTAGAATCTATTGTGCAGTGTGTCATATTAGGGATGTGGGCATTCCCAACTGACAAGCATCAATTTCTGAGATGTATTCTATTTTGGAGTTGGAAATATACAAGTAGACATTTCTCAATTAGAGTAATATAGAGAAGAATGTAATATATTCTCATTGTATTATATTATATTAGTACTACAAATGCCTTGGTGGCAGAGATTCATAAATAATAACTTTATGGAGACAGATTTTATTGCCTGTTGGTTCTACCTTAATAACCTGATAAGCCTTGTTAGTCTTTATTGCAATTTCCAAAGGCTCAGACGCCAACACAAATAGAAAAGGGAAAAAGTCCCTGCATGTTCAGCACTTATCTGCTATATTCTTATAATTAGTAGAGCAGAAACTTCATACGGCTTTTACTATTTGTTTTGTTTCATGCTTGATAATAAGCTAAGGAGTGTAATTTGACTATGCAATATCTTTTGATTAGTGTTATTTAGAACATTTCTCAAATAAAGTATTTTGCTTCCCCAAAATCATGCGGTGTACTTTGAAATCTAGATATGCTTTAAAATGTCATTGGATTAGCATAAAAGATCTAAAAATAAATAAATATATAGGGGATTCCCCATTTCTGCACCAGCATAAAAGACCTGATAATTCTGTATATACTATATAAAAAATATATATATCTTCCTTGGGCAATTAATCTTACCGTCCTTACTATTAACATGATTATGAATGTAGAATTATTTTTTTCTGACTAGTTTGGGTTGCTATTGCTTGGCTAGGTCTGTATTATATTTGTCACTGTCCTCCCTTCTTTTTGTTTGCTTTTTACCACTGCTTTGTTTTCTCTGCATGTTCACAATCTAAAAGTAAAATATAAGGTAGAAAGGGAAGGGAACCTTCTTGATCATGCCCTTCAAAGTTTTCTCAGCTTAAATTGATCTATTTAGGGAAATTATCTTTATGAAATGGTTTGTAAATATTTTGCGAGAATTTTTACATTTGCATTCTGTAATAAAATAACCTTAATTGGGGTGCATTTTAGGAGCATTCATTTTTAAGATCTAAGAACACAGTGCCATCTGCATAGCAGCAGATAATCATCCTATCGATAGTGCATACTTAAATTATAAGGTCATGTTTAAGTCATTTTGGGAAACTTTATTAAAAAGTCTGATCATTATTGCTATAATTAACCTATAATGTTTTTTTTACAACTACAACAGATATTTAACAGATTCATCTAGCATGAATAAATTAAGGTTTTATATGTTGTTCAGAGGCACATAAGATCATATTGGTGATTAAGCTATAATTGGATATGCTGTTAGTGTAAGGCTACCACAGCAGGAAATAAGGTACAAGGAAAGCGGGATTGTAAATAAAAGATAAGTACAAAAAGTATTTATAATTGTAAATAAAAGATAAGTACAAAAAATTAATTGAAATAATATTGTTAAGGTTGCAAGTATGTGAATCTGAAAGCTAGTAAATCTGAAATTGAAGATTACTCTCAGATCTGTGTATGAAATTGCCATGCTGGGGGTGCTACCCATGTAGAGGTATAGAGTGAAGAAGATTTTTAGCAAATTTCCAAAAACATGCTGTTCTACCCTAGAAGCAGAACAGAGATGGTGATTGTCAGCATTTTATAACTCTGGCAGGATATAAAGGGATGTTCCTGAGCCCAGTGATAGGCACTTGGGGATTATCCCCCAGGAAACACAGATGTCTTCTTGTGAAAATGGAGGTGTTAGTTCTTTTCCAAGCAAGGCCATATTTTTAAGAGGGGAAGTATTGAATAATCTTAACACAGACTGCCAGTAAAAAATAAAAATAAAAAGTCACACTTCTAGGTGATGTTGATAAGGAAATCAGACAATAGGTGGGCAGAAAGGAATCGGGAGTAGCTCATAAAAAAGCACAATATATAAATACTAAAGGTAAAATAAAGCATTGGCAAGTTTCTTATGATGTTATAAGTGCTGCAATTGACTATGTACTTCTAATTGAAATGGGCTTTAACTAGCATGGGAAAAATTCTGTCTCAAAAGTGTGAGACAAGTAAAAGTGCTCTTTGGGAAGGGAAAAGCGTTAGGTTTCATGTGTACTGGATAGGACAATTTAGGAGGAGGTCAGTGGAGCAGAATAACAGCTTATTTGGGAGATGAGATTTGCCAAACATACAAATAATACAGAAGGCGGGGCAGGGCAGCACCTTAGGGCATAGTTACATGGTATTTTTGGGTGGCTTCTGGAGCTCAACCCCTGTATTGGCTGCATGTTAACACCCTTATGTGTTTTAAAGCACTTGTTATTTGGCTTAAAGTTACGACACTTCAAGGCAGGATTATCTCTAATCCACCTAATTTTGCTGTTGTTCCATTAAGATGTGGACACTACCTACACCTATTTTGTCCAAGTTGAAGTCTGCCAACATCCCAAGATGCATTGGCTCCTCCTGAGTGAGGCTGAGTGGAGATGTCAGGGTATAGCAGGGCCAGGCAAAGAGCCTCAACCCTTGTGGATGTTGGGAAGAGCAAGTGCCACAGCCCCAGAAGGCCTAGTGGCCATGATACCTCCGACTGCCCTGACCTGTTTGCTGGTCCCATTGGTGGCAGCACAGTGTGGGGAGGGCAAACTCCAGAGAAATAAAAGGATCTGGCCCCTCAGAGCTCAAACAGTAGTCTGGGTGGCAGCAGAAGGCACAGCAGCTGCTGGGTGCTCTGAGGTTGTGGTGCTTGTTCTTCCCAGCGGAAGCAATGAGACTGGTCTTGCTCCTAATTTATTTACTGACTTTGCCTAGATTGCAATCAAGGAAAGAATGCAGACATACCAATACATTCAGAGTGCCAGACCATTAACACCCAGAGCAAACTTTTTTCATTCTTCAACTATAACAATTCTGCTTCCTCCTCTTCCTCAATAGACTAAAAAGGAACCACACAAAATATGAAGACATTGTCACAAAGACAGCACTGACTTTGCACTAAGAAACATTTTACATAGACAGGTGAAGGACAGTCAGGGATGATTTTTTACCTTAAGGTTTGACTTCTCCACTAGGTCAATTAACATTTGTGTGGCTTACAAAGTCCTAATAGACTTGCTCATTAAGAGAGTCATGAGTTTTCATAGTCTGCAGCCTACTTCATCAGATGCTATGATAATACATCTGGAGAAACAGGTGGAACTAGCCAGAAGATTTCAATTTCTGTGTTTTTTTAATACTATTTTAACTCATCTTTCTGGCATAATGAATGTCATTATTTTGTTTCACTCTCAAGTTGCTCCACTGTAGTTACTACTTTAACCATTTTACTAAGGACTAAGACAAAAATAGTCATGGTAATATTATCTTCTGATCTCTACCAGATGCTGCTACAAGAAGCACTTAATAATAATAATAACAACAATAATAATAATAGAAATAATAATAATAAATTTTACATCAATTTTAAGGTGTAATTTGACTACAAACTCTAAAGACCATGCTTTGTAACAAAATTTCTGCAATATCTGATTTATCCAGCTTTTATAACAACTCAGCGGAACCCAGAATTACAAAGCAGCACAGAAATATTTTTTTAGTCTTATGTGTTACTACTTTATCTAATTTTACCTGTATGGCAGATTGATTGGGTTTATTTTTATTTTGGTTTAAAAGAGAGAGTGAGAGAGCGAGAGAGAGTGCACACAGTAATTGACTCTGGAGAATATTTGGCAGCTGTGTTAGTCTGAGGGAAAAAAATGCAAAAATCTAGAACCCTTGGTTCAGAGATGATACCTTTTATTAGACCAACTGAGAAATTGAAAACATGTTGTGCAATTTGGTCTAATAAAAGGTATCATCTCTGAATGAGGAGTTCTAGATTTTTTCAGTAATTGACTAGCTTACATTGCTTGTTCGTCACATTTAATCCATATGTGCAACATACTTGAAATAGAAGTGCATCATAATCTTATCAAAATACCCAACTTGCATTTTATGAGTTTGTGCTGCTACTGAGTGAATAATTGAAACCTTCAGGCAGTTTCAGTTGAATAACTTTGTTTCTTTTAAATAGAAATCAGTATTCCAGGCAATCTATTGTAAAACTAAACATTCCCAATTAAGATTTATTGCTCAGTTTCTGAGGTACTAAGTGCTCAGAGCAGTTTACATAACGTTTGGATTTCAATTGACTAATTAAAGCTATTTTCATTTTTAAAATACTTTTTCCTGTTGTACAGTTTTATCTCCAAGGCTATAAAATATAAGTGTTATCTGTCAGTTCATTACCCAAAACTGATTTTCCTTTTCCAGGTTTGCCACCTTTTTTGAATATTGTATTTTTGTTTTCAGTCAATTATCATCTATGTGTTCGACTATAAAAACATTAAAAATGCTAATATGGCAGAATATCAAAAAGTAATGAAACCATATAAAATGAGATTCAATGTGAGAATTTTAGTTTCAACAAAAAACTTAAATTTTTTGAGCAAGTGTTGTAGAGTTCAATTTGCATGGCATTTCAGAATAGAGAAGGATTGAAAAGAAATAAAATTTGTCATTCTCTAAAATGCTTTCATTTGGACAGAGTTATAATAAAGTTGTTGAAATGCACAGTTGATTTTTCTCACATTATGTTTTAATACTAGATAATAAATGTTTACTGGTGTTTCCTAGCTATTTGGTCTCCTGAATGATCTTGGATAATACAGCTGCTACAACACTTGCAAACAATTTCCTCAAGTGGGATTATGGATACATAATGCAATTCAGAATATTTTTTGTTTCCAAAAAAACCCCTTTATTTCAGACATCTTGTAATACATCTCACATTAAATTGCCCCCCCCCCCAATTTAGAAACTCAAATATTTCCGCTGTGGATAGAATTTATGCAGAGGGAGACAAAAATCACCCCAGACAAAATCACTTTGATCTCCCTGGATCACTGTCCTCAGAGTAGCTTTTTTTAAAAAAACAAAACATTAAAAACCAACTTGAAAACGAAATAGTGAACTAGTTTGTATCATTCTTATGTCCCTCAGTAGGATAACTGCTTTGTTTATTCTTTTTAATCTCTTCAACCTACCTTCCCTCTCTCAGCAGTGCTATGTTTTTATCCCCCCCTTTTCCATATCCTTTGAATTTAAATGACTTTATTCCTTTCTTTTTAGTCCTCTTGCTCTCTCTGGTTGCCTATACATGTGCTCCAATGTGTTCTAATTAGAATACTCTAGCATTGCTTCAGCGTTACGTGTATAAGCCCCTGAGGGGTAACACATCAATCCTTCTGGCATCCATTAAAATAGAAAGAGTCATTAAAAGAAAGGGCCAATGTCTGGACTGGCAGACAGGAAAATATTATAGATAATACAAATCCTTTCTATTTCTATTTCTGAAAAAAAAAATAGACAATGCAAGACCAGCACCTGCAAATGACCACAAATCTAAGTACCATTTGACCTATTAAATCTCTTTCTTAATCCATTTAAAATTCCTGGGCAGCCCCTATGTTTTTAATGGAAGCAGTCACAAACCCTGTCTAGAATACAAGAAGATAGAACTTTAGAGGCTCACTTGAATCTAAAAATTTTACTAATGAATTAAGCATTATTGCTCAAGAAAGTGGCATTATTAATCATCATATTTTACATGGCAGCAAATATATACCTATGGTTTGACTGCAAAATCACTATATGGGTGGGTGCAGAGAGCATTACCATCCTTCCGTAATATTTATTAATTATTTTAGTGGTGTAGTGGATTTTAAGTGATATTTGAAAACTGATAGACTTCTATCACCATACTGCAACACTTTTTTACTTCTAGAAGTTCTGTGGCCCGTATAACATTTGTGGACATTTAATCCCAATTTAATATTAAATTAATTGGTTACATAACTGTATTACCCTTCAGAAGCCTCCTTCCCTATCTGGGTCTGACTCCCAGGAGACCTACATTCCATCTAATTGTTTCTTTATGTCCAACAATTTGTATTTCAAGGTTATTTTAAGTTAGTATACAGGATGGGACATTTGTGACAAATACAGGTAGATTTTTTTCAGTTCTAGTTCTTACAGTATAATCCTGTGATCTGTATTGAATAATGTAGGTATAATTCTGCCACAAAGTATAAGGACTTTCCTTATATTAGAAGCCTTTATAGTTCATCATGCCAAATTCGGCCTAGACATGATTTGAAAGTCAATTTCAGAGAATGAATCTTAGGTAAGATGTGCTACAAAGTTTGCAAGTAATTTTCTCACTGGATTTCCTCAACTGGGATCATGTATACCAGAAATCCACAATATTTTTTTTTCAAATCAGAAATCATATAATAGAAATTAAGGACTGGAAGGGACCTCAAAAGATCATCAAGTCCAACCCCCCTACTCTGGGTAGGAATACTGCTGAGATCAAATTATCCCAGGAAGATGTCTGTTCAGTCTCCTCTTGAAGGCTTCCAAGGTTGGGGACTGCAACCCTTCCTTGGGAAGTCTATTCCAAATTCTGGTCACCCTTACCATAAATAAGTTCTTCCTTACATCCAACCTAAAACCATCCTCTAACAGTTTATGGCCATTGCTCCTTGTCCTCCCCTAGGGCTCCTTAGTGAACAGTTTTCTCCCAGCTCCTGATATTCACCCTTTCCATACTTATAGATGGCCACTAAGTTCCCTCCTGCCTCCCTCTCCCCCTCCTCAATCTTCTCTTCCCCAGGCTGAACAGTCCCAGATCCCTTAATCTTTCCTCATAAGGTTTGTCATCCAGGCCCTTAATCATTCTTGTGGCCCTTCTCTGGACCCTTTCAAGATTCTCTATGTCATTTTTGAAGTGCGGTGCCCAAAACTGGACACAGTACTCCCAAAAACTTGTAATACATCTTATGTAAAATACGGTTTTTTCTAAATTTAGAAACTCAAACATTTATTTTCCATTGTGTAGAGAGTTGTATGGGATTAGGAAAAAAGTCAACCCTCAGTACCTATGTGAAATGTGTTTAAAAATTAGGAAGCTGCATTCTGAACTGGCTGAAGTTTGTGAAAATAGAATGTAAACAGAATATATTTAAGACAGGAGTAGGGTTTGAGACTCAAAAGCCGGCCCTTGTTGCTATTGTAGGCCACATCTTCTGTTCTCTAATGAAGTAAGGTAACATTTAACTGCAAAGTGGGAAGCTTGGATGTGGAAAAGTTGCTTCAGGAGCCTAAGGAAAGAATGGATAATAGCTATATCTTCTTTCACAAAAGTTTCAGCCTTTGGCTGTGAGAGTTCCTTCCATCATTTATGCTCCGTTTTCCTAAAACTTAAATGAGAGTATTAGGATGTTATACTGCATATATAATGCACTGTTTCATTTGTAATGTCTTAATGCATTCTACTCTCTTGAGAATGCAATATTAATTAAATGTGTATACAGTTTGTTATGCTGGGGCCAGGAGTGGAGATGCCTACAGCTGTCCTGTGGTCAACTGTGGTGTTTTTGCACCAAGTGGTGAGGGAACAAGTAATAGCTACCTTGAGATGAAAGGAGACAC
>NW_017729031.1:16667539-16669482 GCF_001723915.1 Gavialis gangeticus
CCAAGTGGTGAGGGAACAAGTAATAGCTACCTTGAGATGAAAGGAGACATGTAAACTTAAATTGGTGTAATTTACAGAGCTAGAACTTTACTCCTGATTTTACCAAAATAATTTTCCACTGGATTGGGCAAATTTACCCTAGTTTAGGGCTTTGGGTTATCTATCTCCTACGTTATATGCTAGTGTAATGCTGATTGTGTCTTTATCATGCCTTTAATAGAATGTGTACCATTAATGTATTACTTATATCAAGTCCACAGTATACAAGTATTAGGATTAGGATTAGGATAAGAGTCAAGGAAGTTTTAGTGTGTTCCTTGCTATATTAATTCTTTATCCTCTCATCTCCTTCAACCAACCAACAACAACAAAAAAAAAAAAAAAAGCCAAAGTTGAGAGGTTCTTAGAACTATCTGATTCTGTTAAATGTTATGCCTACCTTCCTAAAACTTCTTATTTAAAAAATGATAATAAAAATTGTAGAATTTTTTTAGGGACCATGCAGCTGATAACAAAAACTACATATTTGATCCTATTTTTACACCCAGCTCATGAAATACTATATTCTATACCTTAAACCAGTAATTTTCAACCATGAGGTGCCACATAATGTTAGCACTGTTAGGTGTACAAACATGGTTCACAACATAAACATAGAGATTTCATATAGGAATCCACAGAATTAAAGACATTCTGCCCTGTTGTGCTCTACATGGGCTAAAATCAGGTTGTGTGTAGAATACTGTACCATTGATTATAACTGATAAAAATACTGAAGGTAGTTTTATATGTAGAATATTAATCCAGAAAAACTTGCATTTGTTGAGAACCACTAGAGTATGTTGTGCATTTTGACTTGTACTTTTACCCAGAAAAAAGATCTCCCATTGCTTTCTGTTCATTTGTTTACACTACAGTAGCAGCATGTCCTTGCATAGACCCTCCTGAGCATGCCTCACTTACCGACTCCAAGCAGCACGTTCCAAATTCAGAAATGTGGCAGTGATGCCACTGTGGGGTCATCCCTTTTGAAACTGCTTTTGAGACTTTGTTTTTCAACATGAGTAATAAAAGCAAGTCTTCAGATTTGGAACACAAGATTTGTTTTGGTAGGCAAGGTGTTCCGAGACATGCTTCCACTATAGTACAAATACATTGTTTCCCTTACCATATTTATCAGTTAACTTACTTGCTTAAAAACTCTGCTTTTATAATTTAGAATCTGTGTAAAAAAGTGGTGTATATTTCTAAATTAGAACTAGAGCAAAATCTGATTAATATGCACATTTACATACATTTCTTTTATATTCTAAATATGTGTGTGTGTGTGTGTATGTGTGTGTGTGTGCACATTCTAATATTATAAAAGCCTTAGTTTGTGTGTCTGTCTATCCATAATGCTTTATTCTAACTATGATTGACTGTCTTGGGAGCCAATCGGAGTGCCCTACAAAGACAGAGAGACAGCGGAGCACCACCATGGTAGTGGAGACTGAGGGGCTAGAGGGGAAGAGGGGCAATGGGCAAGGCCAGCTCCCCTCCCCTGCTCCTTGGAGGAAGAGGGGGACAACACAGACTGGAGAGGTGCCACAACAGAGGGGACATAGCAGGGGGGTCCTTGGATCCAGGGGTGGTGCCCCCACCCCCCAACAACAGCCAGCAGGGAGGGGAGGCAGCAGGGGAGGGAGGGGAGCAGGAAGGGGTGGGAGTGGGCAGTGACTGCACCCCACTGCAGCTGCCACCACCACCACTGTTGCAGTCATAGACCCCCACCTGAAGTGCCAGGGGGAGGTGGGGAGTGGCCCCAGCCCAAAGCAGCAAGAGGGGAGGGGGGGAAAGGCCCAGGCCCAGGCCCTGGCCCCAGCCCCAGCCCCAGCCCCAGCCTGAAGTGGTGGAGAGAGGGTGAAATGGCCCATGTCCCAGCCTCAGCCACAGACTGAAGC
>NW_017729031.1:16674482-16676294 GCF_001723915.1 Gavialis gangeticus
ATTACAGAAAATGGGAAAACACCAAATGCAATTTAAAATGCTACTAACTACAAGACATAGTCTTTAGGTTGTGCTGCATCAGGGAAAGCTGCTAGAGAATGTGGGTCCTTCTGCAGTGCAAGGGCCCCTCGCTGCTGTTGCAGGAATGGTGGCATGCCAATCTTTGCTGCCAGAGAGAGGATGTATATGTGTGTGTGTGTATAATGCGTGTGTGTATATATATATATGTATATATTTATATATGTATATGTGGGTATATTTATATATGTGCATATGTATATAAATATATGTATGTGTGTGTGCGTATACATATATAAAGATGTCGACTCAGATATTTATTTCTAGCTCTGTTTTAGGTGGTTTCACAGCAAGTGGGGATAACTACTTAATTCAGGGCTTAGAGACCCAGGGTGAATTACAGTACCTCATTGTGGTAGCTGGCAGTTGTCCTTAAAATGGGAAAATCTGAAGTGCTATGAACTCTAACCTTACCTTTGTCACCCCAAGCACTGAGGGCTTGTCTATGTAGCAAGCTGGTTACATCAGTGAACAAAATATTTGTTGTAATACAAAGCAATTTCTTAGTATGATGCAACTGTCAAGTTACTGTGCCAGTTTTCTCTCCTTGGAATAAAATCCATAGTAAAAATCATGCAGTATGTTTCTTTTTTCAAGTACATTGGGAGCAAGAAGAGGGCACTAGGCAATGTAGGGCCCCTGCAAGACGCAAACAGTAATCTTGTGGATACGTCAGAGAAGAAAGCTGATATTTTTAACAGTTTCTTTGCCTCCGTTTTCTTGAACAGGGGCCAGGATATCCCACCTATCAGAGGTAGGGGCAATCTTGGGGATAGCTCTGTCAGGCCTTCAGTCAGTACAGATGTAGTTAGGGATCTTCCAGAAGGGCTGGACATTTTTAAATCTGCAGGTCCAGATGCCCTCCACCCAAGAGTGTTGGAGGAGTTGGCAGGGGTCATCACGGAGCCCTTGGCTCGGCTGTATGAGCATTCGTGATCATCTGGCCAGGTGCCGGGGGATTGGAAACTGGCTAATGTGGTCCCAATTTTTAAGAAAGGGAGGAGGGAGGACCCAGGTAACAATAGGCCTGTAAGCCTCACTTCGGTGCTCAGGAAGATCTTGGAGAGAATCATCGAGGAGCACATCTGTGAGGGGCCAACAGGGGAGATCATGATCAGGGGCAATCAGCACGGGTATATCAAAGGCAGGTCCTGCCTGACCAACCTGATTGCCTTTTATGACCAAGTAACTAAATCCTTGGATGATGGTGTCACCGTGGATGTAGTCTTTCAAGACTTTAAGAAGGCCTTTGACACTGTCTCTCACCCCATCCTCATCAATAAATTAAGCGACTGTGGCATTGATGCCTACACAGTTGGATGGGTAAAAAATTGGCTGATGGGGCGCAATCAGAGAGTAGTGGTGGACAAGTTGTACTCAACCTGGCAAGATGTGAGCAGTGGGGTACCCCAGGGCTCGGTCCTTGGACCCACACTGTTTAACATCTTCATCAGCAGCTTGGATGAGGGGGTGGAAAGCACGCTGTCCAAGTTTGCTGATGAAACTGAGATGTGGCGCGACGTGGACATACTTGAAGGGAGAAAGAGGCTGCAAACAGATTTAGACAGACTACAAAAGTGGGCAGATGAGAACAGAATGGGGTTCAACGTAGACAAATGCAGGGCGCTGCACCTTGGGATAAGGAATCCACAGCATACATACAGGCTGGATAGTTCCCTTCTTGAAAGCACAAAGGCAAAAAGGGATCTTGGAGTCATTACAGACTTCAAGATG
>NW_017729031.1:16676858-16684279 GCF_001723915.1 Gavialis gangeticus
TTCATTCCTGCCTGTGGCAGGGGGTCAGGCTAGATGATCTGTTCAGGTCCCTCCTGACCCTAGCTACTATGAAACTAAGTATCTCTGTGCCCCAAAGTATTTTGGTAGTTTTCCAGTGAATTTAGCTTATCCCTACCTTGTGCTATTTGCTGCTCTCAGGTCACAATGGCTGGATGTTTAAATGCTGGCTTGCAGTTAGGTTCTGTCCATTTGACAGCTTGCGTGCTCCTGGGCTCACCATGCCTATGAAGCTGTCACAATTTTTTATAATTCATACCTGGAATTTTGTTTAGTCCTGTGGCCTGGTACTTTGTGGTGGTTTCCAACTGAAGATAGGATGAAGTACTGGATCTTCCTTGCCCTATAGAGAAAGGCAAAATACAAGATGGCCCGAGGTTGATGCATTTCCTGTTATGAAAAATCATTGCTATTCCATGCAGCATTATGCACATTCTATTCTTTTTTTTTTTTTTCTGGGTATATGCACCACCATCTTATGCAGATATGAGCCAGTAAAATTTGAGTTTTAATTCACCTCCTTCTGAGTTGCAACTGGCCCCCATATGCACAAAAGTGGGACTTCATTTAGCAAGAATGTAACAGTCTGCCTGCTAGACACAGCTCCCTGTCCCCTTGTTTCTTAGTTCTTTACCTGGTCTTCTCAGCTGAAGCCAAACCACCATATGCTCAAATTCGTTACTCTGCTACAATTTATTTGCTAGCTATCCATCTTGTGCCAAAATAAAGGTCTCTATGGGCATTTTTACATGTTTTCCCCATGTGGCACCAGGCACTTTTAATTAGCGAGCCATGCTCATTAAAAGTTCCCGCATGTCACATGAATCAATGGTGCAGTATGTCCCCATGCTGAGAAAATGGTGGCAAGGTGCTTTGAACTAACACACATAAAACATGTTTTATTTCAAAGCACACTACCGCCATTTTCTCAGCACGGAGATGTGCTGTGCCGCTGGTGCATGTGACATGCAAAGCTGCCAGAACTCACCAATTTATGTGCTCCAGCAGACTCAATTAATGGTCTAGCTTTCCAGCGTGTTGGAGCAGGCACCCCACATGTGTGTAAGTGCCCTATGTTACCTATTCATGATTTTGCCGGTTCACATGGCAAATGATCAACATTTACAAAAAGCATACCGCAACACAGAAGAATACTAAGGAGTTGCACATTCTTTAGTCCAATTGGCAAACAAATAGTGCATTTTGATTAAGCAAATGATTGATTCAGTTCATCAGTTCAAGTTTGTCATGAGAACTAATCTTTAGTAATATTTATGCACATCTTAGAAAGGTATTTTTTTCAGCAAAAATATCGGGAGGACATTTCATCACTACAAATGTACTAAAAAATTGCATTTCTGCAATAGGACAGCTCTAGGTAGGGGCCCAGCAATTTAACAAGTAAGCAACATATTTAACTCCCAATATACCTCAGCTTCATTGCAGAACAGCACTGATAGGAGAGGGGAATTTAAATACGGCCAAAGGGGATTTCAAATTTCAGCTGGAATGAAATTTTAGATACAGAAAGTGCTCTAGCAGAAGACTCTCAGAGCAGGACTTCTAATCACAAACTCTCTGCCACTGCCTGAACAGTTGTCTAGTAACATATCTTGTCTCTCTCTGTGCTCTCTGCCTCTATTTTCTGGTACACAAAGGATTCTAGAGCCATTGCCTTACATTTCTCTAAGTGTCTTTGATCTTTCTGAAGCTGTACTGTTTGCATAACACTGTCTTGCTATAAACCTGCACTGGTAACTTACACTTTACAGACTTCACAGCAAGCACACCTGCTCTTGTTCATTCTCCACAGAAGACTGTAATTATTCTCAAGGACCTTTGAGTTAAAGGACCTTGTTCATTCACACAGCCTTCCAGCAGAGAGATGACTTTCTTTCCTTTCTAGCTTCCTATTGTAAACACAATGGGAGATCTTACTTAATTTCAGGTGGACCACAACATGTACTTATGTCCACTACCGTGCCTGACTTGGACAAACAAAGTCTCCTGATCAGCAGTAACAAACAACTTCTCCTGCACAACACTTATAACTCTAGTTACAATTACTATACAGCTCTACTTTACTACAAGTTTCAGTTAACCCCTCTAAAACAAATTACTCTGTATTAACAAATTCTTTAATCAGTCAGGTTACTACTTTTGTGTCCTGGTGGAGTTGCCAATTGTCGGACAGGATTTAAACCTAGCACCTATACCTTTGTTCTGGAAGGACACAATCTTCAGACTGACCACAACACTTGCCAGGCGATAAGAGGTGAATTTATTGATACAGAGCAAAAACAAAAAAGCAACAATATAGATAATTAAACAATTCTATATCTACTAAGCCTAGGGCTGTCATCAGAGTTAAGGTACATCCAGCCAGAATGCAGGCTTTACTCTGAGGCTTTCTCTGAGGTGTCAGCAGTCTGGAGGTGAAGCCTTGAACACTCAAGCTAAAGCCTGGAGGGCAGTTGCTTTCTGGAAGTCTTGCTTCTGTGATCTTTCACTTAAAATACCCTTTACCCAACCCCGAGCTGTACTCCAGGCCAGGCTAGATGGACTCTCCTGGGGCCCCTGCAGCGGACCCCCATTCTGTTTAACCCCACTCTCAAAGTCACGGAGGTCACCCTGACCCCCCCACACACACAGAGGAAAAGCCTCTGAACCCACTTCCAGGCTACTGGGGAAAGGTAAAAGACAGGGTATGATAGCTGTGGCAACCCAGGAGAACCTAATACCCCGTTAGGCCTTACCCTGGTAGGATTGGGATTATCAGTCCCCTCCAAATGTGTGTTGAATTCTGCTGGCCACACCAAGATGTTAGACCTCAACTCCATGCAGTGCCCAGTGACTAGGGAGACCATGATTCAATTGCTCATGGATCCTGTTACTCATTAGCCAGAGCAAGCAGGGAGCAAACGCTACTTGCATACATTGCTCACAACAGCTGTATTCAGAATGGAGACAGCTTCAGATGAGCTCCCTCACAGACACACAGCCTGTGAACATGGGGAGCATCCTTGAACAATAGTTTTTTTCCACATTTTATACACTTTGGTTCATGCTCATTACCATTTATTCCACCCTGCCCCTCCTTCTGTTCCACCCATTTCTCCTCCTATCTGAAACTCCTCCTCTGTTTACTGTTTGTGTCAATAGCATGGAATTGCCTATGCATTTTATTCATTTACATGTCTTTTTTGCTATGAGTGCATGTCTAATACCTTGACTCCTTCTCTTCAGTCAATGGGCCGACTTTGGAGGCTTCTTTACCAATCACCATTTGCCTTTTTGCATATGTTCATCTCAGTTATGTGTTGTTTTTCACATTCCAGTCTGTTTTTCTGTCCCAAGTTGTATCATCTTCCACATTCCTACAGCTTCACCTCATTCACAGCAAACAGAATCGCACAGACTCACTTGAAAATTGTTGACACAGTTAAGATGGTTACTTACCATAAGTAAATGGCGCACTTAGCATAGGCAGATAAGGCTCTTTGGGTGAATCTGATATCTTTTATTAGACCAATTTAAATAGTTGGAAAACAATTTTTAAGCAAGCTTTCAGGTTGAAAACCCTTTGTCAGGCTAAGGAAGTATCAGCAGTTGGTGTGTGCTCTTCCTGGATGGAATGAAAAGTAAAGAAGTCATAGGCTGGGCTGGTATGCATACAAGAAAAGCAGTCAGTGAAGATGTAGATTGAGGAGTCAGTAGGTGAGAGACTGTCTGGATGGAGCGGGAAGAGAGAAGAGGGGTGAATAATGGAGAAGTACCTGGGGAGTCAGATGTCAAGCAGGTTATAATGTCTCATAAATCCAATGTCAATATTTAGTCCATGATTTTTAGTATCCAGGAGGTTGATAAAGTTGAGTTCATAGGCTCATCTCTTGGAAGTGTTTTGTAAATTCCCTTTGAGGATCAGGACTGAGAGGTTGGAGAGAAAGTGAGAAATGTCCCCCCACAGGTAATTGGGTATTCCTGTCTTTGACAGATTTCTGGTGTGCTTTCATTCTGGTGCACAATTGTTGTTTGGTCTCTCCTACGTATTTTCCATCAGGGCACTTGGTGCATTGGATGAGATATATTACAGTTCTGGAGGTGCAGGTGTAGGATCCAGAAATGCTGATGGCTCTGTTGTGGGGTGTAGTGAGTGTGGGGGTGGTGGAGATGTATTGGCAGGTTTTGCATTTCTTGTCATGGCATGGTCTGTATCTATTTGGTGTGTTCTGGGTCTGAGGAAGTTTGCTTCTGGTGATGAGGTTGGCGAGGTTCAGTGCTTGTTTGAAGGCTAGGATGGGTGGCTCTGGGAAGATCTCTTTAAAAATAGGGTCTCTTTCTAGTATGGGTTGCAATTGTTTGAGGATTTTCCATATGCGTTCGAGGGAGGGGTGATAGGTCTTAACCAGTGGTGTGCAATTTGTGGGGGGTTTTCTTCTGTACTGCAGCAGTTCTTCACGTGGTATCTGGGTGGCTCTTTCAAACATGTAATCTGTCTCTCTAGAGGAGTGTCCTTGTTGGATGAAAGCCTTTTTAAGATATCAGATTCACCCAAAGAACCTTGTCTGTCTATGTCCCTAGACCAACATAGCTACAACCTACACCCCTGTAACATGGGTTAGCATAAGCATTCATAAGCAAAATTTGCTTGCCTAAGCATCTTGCAATATTACTATTAATATATCATTCTGCCTTGTGGTTAGCAGCTTTGCTAGGCCACAGGTCATACCTTTATTCAGCTGCAAATCCAGTGCTTCCCAAGATCCAAATATTGTCACTCTAACTGCCCTCCCCTGATGAATTTATAGGCGCTTGTCTTTGTTGAACTGCATCCTATTTCATTCTGCCCATTTTTCCAACCTGTCCAGATCCACTTGGATCCATTCCCTACCCTCTAGTGTGTTAACTTTGCCCCATAACTTGGTATCATCTGTGAAATTGGACAGGGTGCTCTCTATGACCTTGTCTAAGTCACTGATGAAGACATTGAATAATACCAGTCCAAGGACTGAGCCTTGTGGGACTCCACTGCCCACATCTTTCCACGTTGATGTCGACCCATCCACCACCACTCTCTGGGTGTGACCCCTAAGCCAATTTGCCACCCACCTGGCCATGTAATCATCTATATCACAGCCCGTCAGTTTATTTATGAGAACAAAATGCAATACCATGTCAGAGGCCTTCTTAAAGCCTAGGTAGATGACATCTACCTCAACTTCTGTGTCTAAGCATGTTGTCATAAGCATTCAAACTTAAAGTTTGAATTTCATCAGTTATTTAGTTGCACACTCATTTTCATGTGATTCTTTTGCACTTCTTCTGAGACAACTGTGTGGTTTGTTTTGGTTTTTCACCACCCTGAATAATCTGGTGCCATCTTCAAACTTGGCCACCTTTCCTCCTTTCCAAATAATTTCTGAATATATTAAACAACACAGGTCCCAGCAAAGACCCTTGGGGAACCCCACTGTTTACTTCCCTCCATTCTAAGATAATGTATACGTACTTTTTGTTCCTGTCCTTTAGCCAGTTACAGAAGTGGACCTTGCCTGTAATAACATGACAGCTCAATTTTATTAAGAGTCTTTGGTATGGAATTTGGTTAGAAGGTTTTTAGAAGTCTAGATGTATTGCATCAACTGGATCCACATGCTTGTTGGTATCCTCAAAAGAAACTCTGCTAAATCAGTGAAGCTTGAATGTCTTTCATAAAGGCTTGTTTATTTTTGACCAGCAAATGCAGTTCAACCATGTGAAAGACAGCCATATTACTTATTCATTTCTACCAATTTGCACAGAAGTTAGGCTCACCAGTCTGTAGTTCCCTGTTTTATTTTTTACCTGCAAGTCAAAATGTTTCTATACATCCTCCATTGTTTTCAAAATACATAAGATATGTAACAAATCTTATATATAGGCTGCTTGCAGATGTTAAAAAAATAAAACAATACAAAACAAAATGGTGTTTTACTTTAAACTTAGTGAGTTCCAACACCGAGCCCCGCATGTGGCTAGAAGAGGCAGTTGGACCCAGCTCACCTGACATCTGTAAAGATAGGGCTCTTTAGTGTGTGCAGGGATTGGTGCTTTTATCTAATATCTGGTTGAATCAGCTGTAGCTGAAAGCTTCAAAAGCCCAAATGAAGTACCTGATTTATACAGATGTTGCAGAGCAGGGCTGAAGTTATGCACTACTTCCAGGTAAAGCATGTTGTGTTTTTGTTTGTTTGTTTAACATTTACAAAAAACACTAGAAAACCAGCACCTCTAGGCTTAGAGGATGCAGCAGTGGAATTCCCCAACAGTGAACACACTAAGATCCATGATTTTAGAAATTCATAAAGGTTCATACAGTCTGAAAAATGAGCCCCATATGGTGAAAATGCATACTCCCCCTCAAAGTATTTCCTCATGCAGAAAGAACCTATGTTACTACTGATGATAGAAATCATATACACCATTCTGTGTATTAGAAAAAAGTATAAGAGCTAATGGGTAACTAGTATGAATCCCTCCTAATAAAGTAATAGCTCCATCCTATTTAAAATTAAGGCATACAAAGCATACAAAGCAAATATGGCACGGGACAAACACCCTACAAAAGCCAGTTGACTGTAGATGTGTACTAGGCCTGTGTGAAGTGGCTAGTATTGGTTTCGGATTCGGCTGATTTGGGGGACAGTGATTTGATTCAGTGATTCGAATTACTGTCCCAAATCGATTCGGCCAAAACTGGTTTGGAGATTTGGCTGCTGCTGAATCTCCAAATCAGCCCCATAACACACCTGCTCTCCCATCCCAGTAATGGCTGCCCTACCCACCCAAGCTTCCTGCACTTTGAAAAAAAAAAAAAAGCCCTGACTTGGTGGCTACTGGGCAGGGGGGACAATCCCCGCTTCCACCACTAGGTCACACTGCATGAAGGGCTCTGCATGAGCCCCCTGACCCTTCCGCTGTTCCAGCTCCCGCGATGGCTGTCCCACATGCTGGGGCTTGGTTTTTTTAAAGAACTCCCCTGAGAAACCACCCCACACTCACTGTTCCTGCTGGCAGGGGGTGATTCCCACTGCCCCCTGCTGTCCCACACCACATGAGGGGGCTCTGAATGAGCTTCCCAAATCCCAGAGGCTGCTATAGGAGCCAGTGAGTCCCGGGGCCTTTCTTGGTTTTTATTTCTTAAAGGGCCAAAACTGGCCCAGGCAGGGCACCCATGGATGAGAGTTGGGGGAGAGAGGAGGGGTCGGGGGCCTCATGCAGACCCCCCCACATGCAGCATGGGGCAATGGGAGGCAGCAGAGATTGCCCCCCTACCCATCAGTACCTGGTGAGTGGGGTTTTTTTTTTAAAGCACTGGGAGCTGTGGCAGGCGGTGCAGCCATGGGGGAGAAGGTCTGGGGGAC
>NW_017729031.1:16684332-16690351 GCF_001723915.1 Gavialis gangeticus
GGGGTCCCCCTCATTGTCCCCTCCCCCACCCCTAGTACTTACCAGCTTCAATTCTGGCTGCAGCTCCCTGCTGCAGCCACTGGGGACTGTCCAAATCATTAAATCTTTCTGAACCTTTCCTGAAGATTTGGAGAGCTTCAGATCAATTCAGACCTTTTAATTGGTCCCCTGATTCTATTCAGATTTGGAGATTTGGCTACCAAATCAGGCTGAATCTTGTCCAAATTGAATCACCCTCCAAAGCTTTGCACAGCCCTAATGTGTACTAATGTTGGCATGGACCACAAACCATAAGTGACTCATATGCAAAATATTATTCCCTTTTCTCAAGTGAAAAGGGTTACAAGTCATCCCTGAAAACAAGCTACAGTTCTTATCTTTAGGTCATAAAATATCAGATTGCTAAAAATGTCCTGAAAGCCTCTAAGGGTGCATCCACTCATGCAAGCACATGCACTTGCAGCAGCTCAAGTAGCAGCAGCACAGATTTGTGCCAGAGATTTGTGCCTCTGCACACGTGCCTGAACATACACTTTGGTGTTGGGCAAATTGTGCCACTTGGGGCAAACTGAACCTGCCCAGCTTCTCCCAGATCTTCAACCAAGGAGAACTAAGGGTTGGGGCCAGTTCTGGCCCAGCAATATAAAAAGCTGCCCTGGTAAGCAGCTCAGGTCTACTTTCCCTCAGGAGCTTCTGAGGCCCAGCCAGTTGGTATCTGGGGACAGTTGGACTGCTGAAGCATCCCTAAACTAGAGTGGCCCTTGCACCCTCTACCTACTGTAGCAGTTTGGCAGTGTGGGCTGCTGCCTGGCTGTGACTTGCTTCCACCTGCAACAGCATCTGCTCCCTTGGACCTGGGGCCCCATCATTACATACCCGCTAGATCCAGACGGGGACTGCACAGCCACCTGGCCTATGGTATGGGCACTGAAGAAGAGCCTCCTTCACCTCTGGATCAGCTGTCAGTGGGCCATGGCTGCACAGTTGGTCTTTGGTTGGCAATACTGTCATGCCTTCTGGTGCCCCCGCTTTGCCATCTGGGCAGCTATTGTCCTGAAGATGTACTCATTAAATTGGCCTGCTTTGAACTATCAAAATCTGTCCCCTTGGCCTCAAATAGCCAGGTCAGCCACCTCATCTGGCCTCCAGCTGGGTCCCTGCTGCTGTCCCTGGGTAGCCTTCTCTGCCCAGGTCTCGCCACTTGCCTCACTAGCAGAGATCCTAGTGTTCCCTGTTTAAAAATTGCAAATTCTCTGATAAGAAACCCAAATTCTTTCATTAAAATACCCCAAATCTGTGTTCTTCTGTGATTAAAATGAAGCGATAAATTGGGCATTGTTTCATTGATATATTTACAATTTTAAAGAATTTGGAAGCCCACCAGTGCCTCTATCATCATAATAAAATGAATTCTAAATTCATTGGCACTTTGGCATTTGCTTTTGATTTTTTTAACAGCAAAATCACAGCTTCCCCTGCCCCTTTCACTCACCAAGATGTGGGGCCCTGAGCAGCACTGGTATGCCAGTGCCCTGCCCCTGCCCTTACCTCTCATTCCCAACTTGCCCCTCACTCCTTACCTGAAGCCTCTGCCTTCCCCTACTAGTTTGCTGAGGCAGTGTGCTGGGGCAGTAGGGGCACAAGGCAGCCATAGAGACATTCTGGAGGACTCAGCCTCCGGTTTCTTCAGGGTATGCCCCAGAAGCATGTCCTGCAGCGCTTTTTTGGGGGGTGTTGTTTTTTGATACCGGAATTTCCAACAGGACAGGAGCTCCTGAAAGTTCTAAATCCTAACATTTGCTGCCCAGGCTGCAATGACATAGATAAATTTATCACCAGGGTTGATTAGGCATTGAGGGACAAAGGAAAAGTTTTCTATTCTATTTGGAAATTCCAAGGGCTTCATCAAAACAGCACCAACCACACCAAATTGGTTAACAGCTGGCTAATAGCAATCAAGGGGTATTAGCTGCTGGATGGAAATAGACCCAGTGCTTCAGAACAGATAACAGACTTCATACATTGATGTTCTGCCTTTGAAACACAGGGGTAAGGTCTGTATAGCTCTTTAGGAATCTGCCAATCTCACCCTCAAGTTCTTTAGTCCATGCTCATGGTCCTAGGTCTTCCGCCTCATTCTTATCTTCCTCTTGGTGAAGCTGCAAGTGGTGCAGGGAAATTTGGAGTCGGAAGGGGGAGGGTTCACCACAGTTGTCAAAACTACTTTATTAGTGTGATGGATGGCTTGCAAAGCTGTTGAATTCTAGCAGTGTTGGATTGAATACATATGCACAAGTTGTGGCATATTGCCATGTACCAGCATCACAAGATGAAGAACTGTTTGCCCATAATGGTCTTTTAGGAATTTTTAAAATGGTGTGGGCTACCCAACCAAAAGCAAATATGTACTGGCAAGAGGGGAATCATGAGGTTTTTAGTGTTTTACCCATGACTGTAGAGTGTGGTGAATTCTGTATATGTGGAGGAGGCCAGAGAATACAGAGTATAGATGCAATGACCCAAAGTTCACTTTTGTCAAGCTATTAGACAAGATGTCTTTCAGAAAGGCTTTTGTTAATTCCCATGGTTACAATAGGTGCATTGCAAAATATAAATATAATTTAAATTAGTTTGTCCTGGGAGTCAAACACAACCAGAAGCAATTTATATTTCCATTTTATTCTGTTAAAAACTATTTTTTTTGAGAATCAATAGGAACTGCTGCCTTCAGGCTGATTGTTGCTATCTATGAGGTCCCTCCTGCTCCCTCACACTTTTGATCTGTGTATATCAAACGCTCCACCTTCTGTTCTTGTCTTTTCACCACTTCTGATCTTTTGTTTTCTTTTTCAGCAAATGTATTACTAATTCAATGAAGACAGGAAAACATATTTGAAATGCCAAGTATAATGTACTGGAACAAAACAAATGTAGACATTAAAAGTAAAAAACAAAAACTTTCAATGGGCTTAGGTAGGGACCACATATATCTTAGTCATTAAAAAAGGTCATGGGTAGCAGAAATGAGTTTAATAAATCCTACTGAGAGAGCAGTCTTATGTGAGGATATGGGGCAGCATCCTCAGCTACACCACATCTACACAGGGGTAGTTCCAATTCCCAGATGTGGTTGTTTGGTGCACACCACACTACCCTTTTTAAAAAAAAAATGGCTGAGCTTGCATCAGAGATGATGTCACATTTCAAAGGCAGGGCTCTCATCCGGTTGTATGTGTCACCACTATTTATTTACATTTTTATGTCAAAGTCCATGTGTACTTATAGTTGTGCTTTTCATTCTTTTATGAGAACAATAATTCTTTATTTCACCTTGAGTCAGCTGGCTGTGTAGAACACTGAAAGATCAAATCTCCTATTTGCACGTTTTTTTATGTGTTTATATGTATCCTTCCTTCTGTTCCCATGGTTCTTGTTAGGTGTAGCAATGTTTTGCGATGTTTTGTTTCCTTTGTCCAATGTAATGTTTTGCATATATTTCTGATTAACATAATATGAAGTGGTATATTAATTAATATCGTAAATCAAGTGAGGATTAAGTTTTGCTTTCTCTTTAGTTCTGCTAATCTTCTAATGGTCACAGGCATTAAACAGTTTTTTATATGGAAAAGTACAGAGTTTCTGAACATATAAAAAGTGTGTGCGCGTGATATTCTCAATTCTCACAGTTTTGAATAGCAATAATGACCTTGCCTGGGCATTTCTGGGGGTTAATGACATTTCCTAGAACCTAATTTTCTTCAACTAGAAATTACCTTCTATAAATCAGTCAATAATTCATTTATGCATGTGCATGTGAGGCAGAAAGGAGTGAGCATCATAGATACAAATATGTTCATCAAAAAGAAAACTTTTTTTCTATAAACTTGCAAATTGTATTGCTTTTTGTTTTTCCATTTTTTATGCATGGAGACATTTTATATTTTGTTCTCTTCTATAATGATTTAAAATCTTTGATTGCATTTTTCACTGAAGAAAGTAGCTTAATTACTCTTGATGAATTTTACATATCTAGTACTCACTATTATGATTCAGTTATATAAATTACTTACAGGTTTGTCTATAGATTATTTGGAGAACAAGCTATATTGGATCAGCTCAGGAAATGGAACCATAAATAGATGCAACTTGGATGGTGGTAATTTAGAAGTGATAGAATCAATGAAAGAAGAATTAACAAAAGCTACAGCTTTAACCATCATGGGTAAGTTTAATGGTAATGTTTTTATTATTCTTAACATCAATTGGATGCCAAGATAGATTCACTGTGAGTTGTATAAAACACAAATGACATATTCAAAATAGACTTCATTAGTGATTTTCTTTTAGTTTCCTTATCTTTTTCATTTTATTTTAATTTTTTTAACTAAGTTATTTTAGCTAAGTCTCTTCAGAAATCACTGGAATTTGAATTTAGGACCTAAACTACAGATATACGTTTCTGAATGATCCAACTTTCTTTATAGATTCAATAGGTGCTGTTGATCCCAAATCATTCAAAAAACTATATTATAACTGAATTCCAAATCTGTATAATAATCCCTTTTCTCTTTAGAAGACACTGAACTAAGTAACATTGAGATGCCAAGATAGAAATTATATTATTGGAATTCCAAGTAATTTTTAGAAGTCAAAATTTCTTATAAGATTGTCTGAAATAGCTAGGATGCGGTTGAATAAGGACAAGGTTGGGGAGAGACTGAGTAGGTAGCAGTTCTGAAGAAAAGAATTTGTGGATTATAGGGGAACACAGACTGAACACAAGCCATCGATACACTGTGGCAAAAAATAAAAACAACAACAACAAAAAACCATAGACCTCATGCTGGCATATATAAACAGGATTGTCAAATGCAAGACATGTGAAGTCATTCTTCCATTACTCAGGACTGGTAAGATTTCAGTTGAGGTTCTCTGGCCAAGCTTAGCCATCACACTTCAACCAAGAAATGGAATAATTGAAGAGAACCCATGGGAAGCTACAGAGGCATCAGAAGTTAGGAAAATATGCTCTGCATAAAAGGTATGAATAATGATTATAATAGAGTCTAGAGAAAACTGAGTGGAGAAACTATAGCAGTCTTCATGTTTATAAAAAGACTATTGCAAAGAAGCAGTTTAAACTGGTCTCTGTGTCCACTGGGAATCAGACAAGAGGTAAGGGATTTCAATTACAGTAAGGGAGTTTTGAATTAGACAGTAGAAAAAGCTTTCCAAGTATAAGGATAGTTAGGCACCAGAATGGGTTACTTAGGAAGGTGGTAGAATTATTGGAAGTTTTTAAAGAAAGGTCAGACAGACATCTTTCAGGCTGTAGTCGGTATTGCATTGGGGCATGAAGATGAACTAGATGACCCCACAATGTCCCTTATAGTCTTCTTTTTTATGATGCCATGTTTCCAATTAATATTTTTTTCCATATTTAAACTAGTAAAAAAGGATGTATTTAAATGAGTCGGTTAGAAGTTAGGCGGCATGTAGGACATGGTGGCATCTTATAGGCTGCTCTCTGAATGAGTTAGGGTCTTGTTACACATTAATTTTAAGTGGTTCCTGGAACTTTTAACCCCTGGGATGTCCGCACATTAGCACCTGAAACTGTTTCTAAGCACACTTTAGGTGGCTTAAAGTTACACCACTCCAGGGCAGGGTTATCTCTGATCCATGTTGCCCAGCTTGTGTTCCATTAATGAGTGCCCCCCCTCACCCCCACAGATGAGCCACCCAACTTGCAGTCCTCTGACATCCCAGGGTGCAATGTCCCCTTCCCACCCTCCTTTACTACATGAATAAACTTTCCACCCTCTGAACTGTACTGCCTGGGGGGTGATTCTGCCACCAAGCCCACTCCCACTCCTGCCCACAGGGTGTGTGACCTTCCCACCTCCCGGAGTGCAACCCCATGCATACAGCCTGCAGAGCATGTGCCAGCTAGCCAGGTCACAAGACACAGAAGGATTCAAAAGTGGGGTTTAGGGTGGCTGGGGGCCAAACAAGGTAG
>NW_017729031.1:16695351-16735019 GCF_001723915.1 Gavialis gangeticus
CACAAGACACAGAAGGATTCAAAAGTGGGGTTTAGGGTGGCTGGGGGCCAAACAAGGTAGGGAGATTGATTGGGTTCCCATGATCTGGGGCTTCCTCCATGGGGCATGGGCAGTAGCTCCCCCACAAATGCCTTCAGTGGCTGACTTCATTTAACCACCCTTCCTCCACCCCCATTTCCTTTCCAGCTCCCACTTCATTACCCTCCCACATCCCAGTAACTCCCTGCCTCCCAGCTTCATGCCCCCACCCCAGTCCATCTCTCACACCCCACCTAGATCAAGGATAGAAGTCCGTCCTGTCTCATCAGCCCTGTAATTGCAACTCAAAGTTGTAGCTCCTATTCAGTTCCCTGCTCACAAGCCCTGTAGTGCCAAGTCACACCTGTGCAGGCTGGGGATAGTCAGAGCAGGTTTTAGCATTAAGGTGTGGCTGTTCCAAACTCAAGCTAGTACTAACATTGATCAACATTTAAGCAGCAAAAAGTGCAACATGTAACAAGGTGCTTAGTTTATAAGGTCCAACCCTTCCCTACCTTTAAATTAACTTGTTTTCTTTTGTGAAGGTTGCTCCCGGGACTATTATCAGAGAAGCTACATGCCTATTCAGGCTGTGATATCCCCATGTAGATGTTTTTTCCTTTCTTCTGTTTCATTCCAGGCAAAATGGAATCAGTTGGGGAAGCTGAACATAACCTTTGTTCTTCCAAACTCCAGGCTTGTGCTATAAAAAACTCTCCTTTAATAATAGTCCCACAAGAGATAAAGCTACTGAGGAGATAGTTCAATACCTTTCTCTGTTGTATAGATCTTTTTTTTCTAGAATGTTGTAAATAATTACACTATTTACTTGTTAACATATGGTATTCTTTTTATACAACACCAACACAAACACTGGTTGTTAGAAATAGGTTCAATTCTATGGCTCTGGTTAATTTAGATTTGAGGAAGCAAGGATACCAAGGTCATTCCTTTTCTCAGGTGGACATAAGTAGTGACTGACAAAACATCAGGTCCAAAAATAAAGAAATGAGAAATAAGAATTAGAAAAAAATTATATACAATTTAGTTTAAGCTAAATTCATGTAGGATACTCAGGGATCCTGGTTTTCTATGTTTAAAAATTGCAGATTCTCTGATAATACACCCCCTCACCCATTCCATGATTTTAAAAAAGCAAAGTGTAAATTTTTCATAATTAAAATGAATCCGGCTACATAGGTATCAGTGTCTTATTGATATATTTATAATTTTGAAGCAATTTGGAAGCCTACCAGGGCCTCAACCATTGTAATAAAACAAATTATAAATGCCTATATATTTTGGCATTTGATTTCTCTTTATCACAGAAAATCTGAGCTCCCTCTACCCCCTTCACTCACAAGGATGTGGGTCCAGCTGTGGCTGTTGTTTTCTCTCCTCCCAAGCTTTGTGGTGCTGAACATCTCTAATATGTCCCTGTCCATATCGTTGCCCCTCATAATCAAACCACTTCCCCCCAGCCCTGCTGGTGCCCCTCAACCTGACCCACAGCCCCCTGTCCCTGCTGGTGCCCCTCACTCCCCGCCCACTGGGCTTCATACTTCCAACCCACAAACCCCCACACCCCAGGTGCCCCTTACCCCCAACCCACAGCCCCCTGGCCCTGCCAGTGCCACTTACTTATGACTTGCATACACTTGGCCCCCATCCCTGGTAGGGGGAACCCCCACCTACCAGATCTACAGGGTCCAGGGTCTTCAGCCCCTTACCCCACCCCAGCTGTTGCCAGTGGGAGATGGTGGCTGCTATGGCCTGAGTGAAATGTGGAACACAGCTCCCCCTCTCCCATGGACAGCACCACTGCAGCAGAGCCCAAGGGAAATGCAAATGCATGCTCCCCACTGTGGGCTCGGGGCCCCAATAGTAAGGGAGGGAGGGAGTTGTGCAGTGCTGGGTTTGGGGGCGCTGCCCAGCTGGGGTATTGCATGGGGTCTGGAATTGGAGCAGGAATGTACAGCATAGGCAGAAAGTGTGATGGAGCCAGGGGGACTTAGTTGGAGGGGATAGTGGGGGTGGAAGGGAGATGACTCCCAGCCATTGCATGCAGTCCATGGGGAACATGGGGGTCACATGCCCTCCAGATTTGTGCAGGGGGTGGAGGCCGATGTGGGCTATGTGCTGCAGACCTGGGGCCCCCCAGCATGCTGCTCTTCCCCCAGGGCCTCCAAAGCCCTGCAGATGGGACGTGGTACAACACAGCAGAGTGGGGTGGGGCAGGGGGGCTTCATGCTGTAACCTTGGGAGCCTTGCACCACCATGGCGAGGCCTTCCTTGTTCATTTGCCCATGCAGCAGCAGTGGGAGTGACAGCATGGAGTTGTTCCCCCCACTGCTGCCAAGAGGGCAGAGGTTGCCTCACCGTGGTGACACAGGGCTCCAAGCAGTGACACTGAGCTGCCCTGCCCCACCCAACTCTTCCCTGCCATGCCAGGTCCTGCCCACTGGGCCACAGGGGCTTTGAGTGGAGAAGCAGGGCAGGGAGCCCAGAGTCCATAGTGGGACCCCACCCCATGCACAAATCTTGGGGGCTTGCGATCCCCATACCTCTACTGGGAGTGTGCATAGCCCCCCACTGCCCCCCATATGATCGACCTTTGGCTCCTTCCCATTTCCTGTTGAGGCCTCACAGCTGCACATTCCAGTTTATGCCCCAGGTCCCAGGCCCCATGTACTACCCCAGCTGGGCAGTGTCCCCAGCCATGTTCACTTCCCTCCTTCCCTCCCTCGCTCATGATGTGGGCCTTAATCCCCCCGCCCCCCGACTTACCTGCGGGGAGCTTCTCTCCACACTGCCTGACTGCACATGCCTGTGGTGTCCCCTGGCTGATCATCCTCCTCCCATTCCCTTGCATCTAATTTCAAGCTGGAACTCTGTCAGCCTACAAGGGAAACCCTTTGTTTCCCACACTTTTCTTCCTTTAAAAGAGAAAATCTGTGGGGGGGGTTTCTTAAAATGAGAAAATCCACATTTTTCTTCTTTTTTCCATGGAGAATGGAAAAACTGGATCTCTTGTAAGGACTAACAAGGCAATGCCATTATTATGGTATGGAGTCATAGTAAGACCCCTCTAACACCAGGGATCACTTGGAAAGGGGAGTTTTCCATGATGATTCATTTTCTCTGATGATTCTTGTTCTCCCTTTTCCCAGTGCAAAATAGTTCATATTTTTTGACCACAGAGGTACAATGCAAAAAACCCTTTTCTATGATATTGCTGAAGATAATCAGGGGAGGAAGGGGCTGATATTTCAGATGATATATTGGCTGGTAAATTGGTTGTTCTGCATTCTATTGGAGGATGATAATTTGAAAAGTAAAAGTGGGAAAGCAACTGTTATTTGGGTGCCTCCAGTCTGGGAGTGGATATTTAATCTTTTCTCTATCTAGCTATATCTATACATAGTTATAAATGAAAACATTTGTTCTGTCACACAATGCAAACATCCACACACACACTTCTAAATGAAGGAAAATGAACTCTAACAGCACTAGAAGCTTTTTAGGGTTTTCCAAAATTCTTGTCATGTATATGCTCTCTTTCCTCTCCAATTCAGTTTATTTAAACTGTTTGTGTTATGTAGTCTGAAAACAGGTCTATTTAATATGTTTGGTTTGTATTAATATATATGTACAACTATTTGACCTGCTTTTCTGGGCCCTCCAAGTACCTAACTATGCTCAAAATATTTTAACTTTTCTCCGACTGATTTAACTTATTTATCATATGTTTTTGTTAAACTTTTAATATGTATAGGGGGTACATAATTGGGATTTATTAATTACAAAGACTCCAATTTAAATTGATGAAATTGTAGTATCTTAACTTCAAAGTATTTGACATAGCATAAGGCATTACAATATTGATCTTTTTAAAGTTTTAATTTACTCAAATAGGTTTAATATGTAAATATCAGACGGATATGAATTCTGAGTGTTTAGAAATCATTTGTTGGTGGGAAAGCTGTATATGTGTTTTATGTCTCATCTCAAAAAGTGTCACATTTAATGAATAAAAATGAGCTTCCATTGAATAGATTGTGCCTGAGATCCTTTGTTTAAATTGATGCTAACAGAAAAACAAAACAAAACCCAAAAAACCCCACACATCACTGTTCCTTTAGGCAGCTATGAGAGATCTTTGATAGATATTGTTAAGGGTATTTGTTCATGCCTTTGATTTGATGTCCTCACAGATATGGTACCTGCATAAAATCTACATTTGAGTTTTGACCAGGATGGAGATGATCCCTCTGGGATTGTTTTTAGATAAAAAGAATGTATAACTATTATCAGAATGTCAACATTTCATGTTCGCTTGCATTAAGAATTAGTAGATTATTGTTTGTCCATGTGGATATTTGATACTTTGTTTTATAGTTTTTTAAATATGATATAAAGTACTCTTTATTTTGTGATAATAGGCCATTTTATATGTAATGGCTCTTCACATTCAGAATTTCCAAACAATTTCATAGGGCATCTAAATACTTAAAGCCCTTAATCTGGTCATTGTCTTTGTAAGAGACAAAAGTGTGACAAACTGCAGTATGACTGTATATTTACTTAGTAGCCATGGATAGTTTTATAGAGGGAATTGTAAGAAGTACAAAACGGCCTTGATTTGAACAAACATACAAAACACACAAACTCACTCAGGCAAGGTTCTTTGGGTAGATGTGATATCTTTTATTAGACCAACTGAGTAGTTGGAAACAAGTTTTTCACAAGCTTTTGGGCACAGTCACCCTTCATCAGGCATGGGGAGTCTCTGCTGGTCTGTGACTCCAAGGAATGAGAAAAGCTAAAAGTGACATTCCTAGATGAGCAGAGACTCGCTATGCCTGACAAAAGTGACTGTGCCCAAAAGCTTGCTAAGAACTTGTTTTCCATCTACTTAGTTGGTATGTCCTTAGACCAACGCAGTTACAAGCAAAAACCCCACAAACCTACTCTACATTTATCATTCTTATTTGTTCAAGACTACAAGAAGTTTTTGTGTGATGTCTTTATTGGACAACTGTATAGTTGGAAGAGGTGTTAAATGACTTTCAGAGAAAACAGTAGCTTGTTTCTAACTGTCTACTTATATATAGAAAGTTAGAAACAAACTATTGTTTTACACACACACACATACATATGCTTGTGTGTATATCTATATAGAGAGAGCACTATATTTGTATATTTCATAGATTTCATAGACATTAGGGCTGGAAGGGACCTCGGAAGATCATTGAGTCCAGCCCCCTGCCTGAAGGGCAGGAGGTCAGCTGGGGTCATAGGATCCCAGCAAGATAAGCATCCAATTTACTCTTGAAGGTGTTCAATGTAGGTGCTTGAACCACCTCCAAAGGCAGGCTATTCCAGACCTTGGGGGCTCGGACAGTAAAGAAACTCTTCCTTATGTCCAGCCTGAAACGGTCTTGCAGTAGTTTATAACCATTCGACCTCGTCACCCCTTGGGGTGCTCTGGTGAGCTAACATTCCCACAGATACTGATGGTCAACCCTGATAAACTTATAGCTGGCCATCAGATGACCTCTGAGCCTGCACTTTTCCAGGCTAAAGAGCCTCATAGATCTCAGCGTGTCATCATGCTGTCTGTTTTCCTGACCTCTGATCATGAGCGTGGCTCTTCTCTGGACTCTTTCAAGCTTTTCCACATCCTTTTGGAATTGTGGGGCCCACAACTGGACACAGTACTGCAGCTGGAGCCTCACCAAGGCCAAGTACAAGGGGAGAATGACGTCCTGGGATTTGCTTGAGAAGCATCTATGGATGCAAGCCAGCATTTTGGTCGCTGTATTAGCCACAGCATCACATTGCAGGCTCACGTTCATCTTGTGGTCAATGATGACCCCCAAGTCTCTTTCTTTCATAGTGCTAGCTAGCGTAGCACTGCCAAGCCTATAAGGATGCTGCAGGTTTTTCCTCCCAAGGTGGAGATCCTTGCATTTTTCAGTGTTAAACATCATCAGGTTCTTGTCCACCCATTTGCTGAGCCTGTCCAGGTCAGCCTGTATCACCCTCCTGTCTTCAGGTGTGGACGCTTTGCCCGAAAGTTTGGTGTCATCAGCAAACTTGGCCAGTCCGCTTCTGACTCCAATGTCCACATCATTAATGAAGTTGTTGAACAATATGGGTCCAAGGACAGAGCCTTGGGGGACCCCATTGATCACAGGGCACCATGACGATTGACTTCCATCAATTACCACTCTCTGGGTCTGACCACAGATCCAATTTCCCAGCCAGTAGATCGTGGTGGACCCAAGGCCAAAATTGGCCAGTTTTGCCAAGAGATGATCATGGGATACCAGGTTGAAGGCTTTTTTGAAGTCAAGATATATGACATCAATTTCTTCTGCCTTGTCCAGGTGATAGGTCACCTGGTTGTAAAAGGAAATGAGATGGTCAAGCAAGACCTACCCACAACAAACTCATGCTGGCTATCCCTCAGGATGTTGGTGTCAGCCAGTCCATTGTGGATGGCCTCTTCAACAAACTTTTCTAAGATCTTCCCCGGGATAGAAGTCAGGCTGATGGGCCTATAGTTTGCTGGATCCACTTTCCTTCCCTTCTTGAAGATAGGTACCACATTGGCCTTCTTCCAGTCTTCAGGCACTACACCAGCATGCCAGGAGTTCTCAAAGATCCGCGCCAGAGGCTGAGCTATGATGCTCACCTTCATGAGGTCCGCATTGATGGAAGGCAGGGGATCTCTCATCCAGACCTCCCTGTCCTGTAGCAGGCATGGGCATCCCATGGGACTGATGAAAGACCGACGCAAAGTATTTATTTAATAGGTTGGCCTTTTCCTGGGCATCAGTTGTCCCATCTGGTTCAGCAGGGGTCCAATGTTGCCCTTGCTTTTCCTCCAGCTTCCCACATATCTGAAAAATAACATATGTATGTGTGTTTGTGTTTGTGTGTATAGGTATATTTGTGTATATAGTGGAAACAAAAAAAATATAAAAACAAAAAAACAGACACTAAGAAGCCATTGTTTTAGCTGGTATTTACCTTAGGATATTCCTGCTTCTTTCTCAGACCTGAAGAAGGGCAATTTTTGCCTGAAGGTTTGAATAACATCTTTCTCAACTATGTAGCTGGTTCAATAAAAGATCAGAATCATCATGAATATTGGTTATCATCTCAAGGTGCAGATATACAAGAGGGATTACTAGAGGCAATTCATCCTGAATTTTATTCCATAATAAATGTATTACATAAGTAGTAAGTACATTTTTTTGCTGTAGTAAATAATGAAGTCTGAAATTAGCTGTCTATAGTAAGTGGTGTTACCATACCTGACCTATTGGGAGCTCGATTTCATTGAGGATAAACCATCTGCCCTGGGATGAAACTACCCAGGGAAGAAGATAACTTTGGTAAAGTTACTACATGTTTTTCAAGCAATAACTTTACCATGGATTTGAATAATTTATTGCATAGTAGGGTTTATACCTTGTTCCTCCTCCACAATAAAGTCAGTTTCCAGCACTTGATCTGAGCTACAAGTTCATGCCCATATTCTTGTTGTAGTGGTAATAGAAAATAGCTTTTTACATACAGGATAGCCAAGATTTAATGTTGAATTAAAAACCTAATATAATGTAGAATTTCCAAATCAAAGTCAGACCAGAAAAGGGAGAGAGAATAAATTAAAAATAAAAGATACAGGATCAGAATGAGAGATATACAGATGATTAACTAATATTAAAAACAGGTTTGTAAAATGCATTTTTTTACTTGGAAAGTTTATTGCTATATTTATTTCCTACTACATGTACCCTTACCACAAACATCAGCCTTGCAAAATTGGGATATGTGATATAAGTGGGGAAGCAGATTTGAAAGGCACAAAGATCTTTAGATGGAAGGCTAGAGGATTTTAGAAAAAGGTGTTTTGGCTCCCCAAATGCTTTGCTTTGTAGCCTGGCTTGGTTTGACATCATCATCATCTGTGCTGCCACTTTTAATAACCATTTGGTGTCCTCTTGTCCTTTGGATTTGCCAATATTGGCAGGAGTATTTGGAATTAGATGCAAATTAGACTTTCTAACACTATGGTACTTATTATATTGAAAATATACTTGTTATGAAATGGTCTGTGAGATTAAAGTAGTGATCACTGTACAAGTCTTCCAAAAATGTGGAGACAGAGTTTTTAAGAAAAGTCTACTTTTTGGGATGGAGGACGCTGAGGGAGTGGGGATGCAGAAAACATAGAAAACGTATTTCTTGTAATACAAAACAATGAAAAAAGATGAACCTCATTCTGAAATCCCTATCAGTCAATCCAGATTTATGTTTAAAGGATTGTTTCATTAAAGCATATTCCATATATTTGGTAGTATACTGTGGTGAAGTTGACTAGTTTTCCAAGTTGTCATCTGGATATTTCCAGATATTTCCTTATATTGGACTTCAAAAATATAGAGAAGGAAAAAAGTCTTGTAAGATTATTTTGTTTGTTTGTTTGTTTTTTCTTTTTATTCTCATGACAGTTCTGTTCAAACATCTTAGAAAAATGTCTTCCTGGATCCTATACTACAAGATCCTATTTTTTACTATTTTCTTTAACAGACTAGTCAAGAAACTTTATTTCCTACCTTGCAAGATGCAACAACCATTGTGATAAGGGTATTCTATTGGAATTTTTTCCCTTTGGATCTTTTCAAAATGCAAGCTGAAAGTAGTGTCACCCTTAAATTTAAACCATTCCTTTTCTTACTCTTCTGCCCTAATACCTGGAAGTTCAAGATACGAAGAACACATTGCTTGAATGTTTTGTTTATCTTGGCCAAACAAACAAGATCCTAGAATTTAGAAGGTGATTCATCTGGCATCAACCTTGGAAAGGTTATTCTGCCTCTAAACTGAGAATTTCGAAATTGATTAAGGAGTATTTAGAGGAGATTACTTCAGCACTTGGAAGGAAGCCTCAAATGTATTTAAAGCTCATGTGATCAAACAGATGGAGTCTTTATAGGCAGAGAGAGCAGAGGTCCTTTTAGTGTAATGCAACTGCCTGGACATTAGTGTATAATTTTAAATGTTACACTTTGTTGGATGAATATAATTGGATGCAGGACTTGGCAGAAGAGTGCTGTCTGTATGATGGGGCTTGCTAAGCCCTATGAATGTGGATTTCTTGTACTTCAATAAGAGGTCCCATACAATGACATAGATGATTGAAACTAAAAGTTTTCATAAGAAAGAGGAATTGCTACAGGAAAGTCAGGAATTAGTTGTCTAGTCATATAGCTTCCTTTTGATCTTTAGATGATGAGCTTTAAATAAACCAAATGCTAGGTACCATATTAGACAAATATGGAAAAGACCCACAGGGGAATTTATCCTTTAAAACCTTGAGTTGGTTAGTAGATAATGCCTTAAGGATGTCCTTCCTAAAACTGATATGCAGATGATGCCTTGAGGGGGTCCTTTCTAAAACTGCTATGCATTCTATAATAGTAAATATTTACTTGTTGTTTTTGTTGTTATGAGAGTATCCATATGTGTACTGATCATGATCAGGATAATGATTCGCTAGACACTTTACAGAGAAGAAGAGATGGGATTTGTCTTAAATTCACTTAGATTTACCTGAACTGAAAATAAGTTTTCCATTATTGGTTAATAGAATGGCATTTTTTTTAATGTTGATCTTTATCACAGTCTTTAGACATGTTAAATCATTTTTTATTATTTCAGTTAATGTTCTACATTAAGATGTCTTAAATATTTCAAAATCATAAGACAAACACAGAGGCAATGGAAGAAAAGGCAAGTCAAGTAATCAAAGGTAAAAATGAGGTACACCAGGGAAGGAAAATGAAGACAAGAAGGAATTCTATAAATACGTTGGTCATATAAGGAAGACCAAGGTAGCTTGATTGCCAGAGTGAGCTGTTAATAAAAGATGCAAAGAAAGCAGAGAACTTTTTAACATCTACTTTGTCTTCCTCTTCTCAAAAAACATATGCTGCAACCAGACAGTTAGCAAAAAATAATATAAAAAAGGAAGTAGAAATGTTGAGGGTCATGAAAACTAAGAAGTGCTTCAGATAAATTTGATTAATTTGAATGGATTTAAGTAGACAGGGCCTACTTAATTCATCCCAGTTTGCTCAAAGAACCGGCTGAAAGGATTTCAGAGAAATTGGAAATAATATTTAAAAAGTTATGTGATATGGGCAAAGTTGCAAAGAATGCAAAACAGGCTGACATAGCCATCTTCGAAAAAGGGATAATGCAGGTCACAAGGAGTTAGAGACTAGTCTACCTAACTTCAGTATCTGGGAAGTTACTGGAGCAAATTATTTAAAAAATCACCATGTAAACATCTTGGAGAGGAAAGGCTGATCACTAGGAACCAGCAAGGATTTATTAAGAAGAAAATTAAACCAAACCAAACCCATTTTATCTCTTTTGACAAAACAATTAAGATGGTGTCACATGTTCACTTGCAACAGTTGAAATGTATTGGAACATAGAAGCCTATTAAAGTTAGTATGTGTTAGGAGACCATGTCATCATCATGGGCAGTCACTTGCAGTCAAAGATGATTGTCTTCCATCAATGCTGTAACTGTGGGTCCAAAGATGCCTGACAAGACCAATATGGAGATGACAGGTTCTATTGCAACTCAGGCACATATTTCTGCTTAGGTGGGTGGTTCTGGGTTCTTGGTTCAGTATGCTACAGGTTGTTTCTAGCATTCCTACTTTTCCATCTCCTGTTGTCATCATGAGGTTTCAAAGAACTGAGATCCTTGCAGCAGACTCTTCCATTTGGGGTGGTTCTGGGTAATAGTCTCCTACAAGTTGATGTTGTATTTTTTCAAGTTGGCCTTGATGATATCCTGGAAGTGTTTTCTCTGTCCTCCTCTTGAGTGTACGTCTTGACTGAGCTGGGAAAATAAAACTTGCTTCAGGAATCTGGAGTCAGACCTCCAGATGATGTGGCCAGCCCAGCAAAATTGATGTTGGAAGATTATCACTTTGATGTTCATGGTGTTTGCTTGCAAAAGTACATTAATGTTGGTGCATCTGTCTTCCCACTGGATTTAAATGATCTTCTGCAAGCAGCACTGATGGTACTTCTCCAGTGACTTGAGGTGTTTCCTGTATGTTGTCCACATCTCAGCTCTGTACAGTAAGGTAGGGATCACAACTGCCTGATAAAACATGAGCTTGGTTTTGAACCTGATGTTACAGTCTTCAAACACCCATTTCCCCAAGCGTCCAAAGGCAGCACTTGCCCATTTGAAATGATGTTGGATTTCTTCACCGTTGTTGGATTTCTTCATTTCTTCATCAATGTTGGATTTCTTCACTGAATTTCTTCTTCACAGAAGCCTTTTAAGCCTTCTGTGAGAGTTGACTTCTGAGGTATGGGAAATACTCACTGTTCTCCAGAGTCTCTTCCTAAATCGGAATTGCTGGATGTAGGGACTGCACATTAAGAGCTTGTTGATGGAAGATCTTAGTCTTCTGAAAGTTAAGCATCAGTCCCATTTTCTCTTATGCCTCAGTAAAGGTGTTGATGATTGCCTAAAGATCTTCTTCCAAGTGACCACACACTACAGCACCAACAGCCGACTGGAGCTCAGTGATTGAGGTCAAGGTAGTCTTGGTTTTGGCTTGGAGTCAGCTGAGATTAAACACCTTACCATCCATTCAGTAGTTTAGCTTCACTCCATCCATTCAAACAGCTTACCATCCACTCTGACTGGAAGCTTGTTGGTGGTCAGATGTAGCATCACAGTAAGGAATACTGAGAAGAAAGTTAGTGAGATGATTATGTAGCCTTTCTTAACTCCAGTCTTAGGAGATAACCCTCATCTTAAATGGGAAAAACTTTGTAACACCAGCAGTGAACTTCTTGAACATGCTGGATACCACGTGAAGAATTGGTACAGTACAGAAGAAAACCCCCCATAAATCCCACACCACTGCTTATGACATATCACCCCTCTCTGGAACCTATATGGAAAATCCTTAAACAATTGCAACCCATACTAGAAGAAGACCCAGTTCTTAAAGAGATCTTCCCAGAACAACCCCTCCTAGCCTTCAAACAAGCACCATTATTATTATGAAGTCTTTTAGTAGATATAACAGGAAAGAAAAGTTTAAAGTAATGCTTCTGTTGGTTTTGTAATTGTGTGTGTCAGGGGCACTTCCTGAGGATAACATACAGAAGACAAAACCACCAAGGTAATAGTTCTGAATATTTAATAAGGGGAATACTGGAGGGCTGATAATGGGTCAACTGAAATGAGAGTTAAATTCTCAATGTTGAGAGAGAAATGATTCATTCAGCAGTGAATGGATGCTAAATGGTGAAGGCAGCTGATAGTCTTGAAATATTTGGGGTATCAACCTAGGTGTTATGCTCTCTGCTGAAGCATAGGCTGTGGATCACAGATTCAAATTTGCTAGGAAGTTTACTTTTTTGTAAAAGGGAGTTTTTACCTGTGAGGGAAAAAAGTGATGTTTTCTTTCTGCTGATTTGGTGGAAGATATCTGATTAGACAAAGGATGGAGTGGCAAACAATTTCCAAATGATGGAAGCTTATCACAACAAACAAACAAAAACAAATTAGAGGAAAAATCAAACTGTACTGATAGGTGCTACTTACTTCAAGAAACTTCATATGCACCTAAATTGTCTAAGCCATCAGTCTTCTAATTGCCATAACACTATTTGTTACATTAACAGTAATATATGAAATATATCTAGGCAATTTGCCCGGTGCTAAGTAGAGTACATAGTTGTCTTCCTTAAGTACTCAAACCACCATTAATGAAAACTAATGACCCATCAAAATGTTCATTCAAAGTACTGCGTGAAATCTCCAAAGGACAGTATGCAGTGCTAGTGTAGCATTTTTTGTCACTTTAAATTGTTCTTTCCCAATATGTTGCTTTGTGTAATGCTAATTACCCTACAAAATGGATAAATATAACGATTGCAACATATACTATAGCGCAGTTTCAGCAACAGAATCATAATTAGTGATTGGAGAGTGCTCTCATTATCATAAATGTAACAATTAAATCATTTTAACTTCAGAATCTTACTTTAAGGCTTAAAATATTGATGTTGCATCCTTTCCCATTTGATGAAGGTGAAATTCTTCTGATACCAGATTCAAACTGTTTTATGTTCAGTCAAGAGCTATGGTAACAGATAATACTTAAGTTGTTGGAAAAATAATATTAGAATCCTTTGCTTTCTGACTTTATATTTATATCTATCATTATGTTACCCGAGAAATTTACTTTTAGTTTGAAATAGAGGATGCCTGTAGATGTGTGGGGGTGCTGTTCTGATATGCTGTATTTACAGTGCATTGGAGCAGATTTGATTGATCAAGTCTGCTGGAGCATGCTAACTAGCATGCTCCAGCAGCCTCTATGTCTCATGGATTCAGTGTTCCTGCACTTCAAAATGGCATCAGGGATGCTTTAACTAAACCTTGTTGAATGAGATTTAGTTATACAACCGCTGCTGCCATTTTGAAGTGTGAGATGCTGAATATATGAGACACTGTGGGTGCTTTAATTATAGAGGCTCTCAGAGCCATTCTACTTAAAGCATGCCCATCCCTGGAGTACATGTAAACATACCCAGAGTTTTTAGTGAACTGTTTTAGTGAACTTTTTAGAATAAATTACATTATTCTAACTTTTAGTTAGATCTCAGGAGTGAATGAATAAAGCTAAAAGATTGTGTACAGATTTTGGCTGATCTTATTCATTTACCATCAGATATAGCAAAGTAGCAGATTGTTTGGAATCAAGCTATACCCTTCAAACCGGGCGGGTATTGCCCATTTTAACTAAATTTGAACAGTTGAACACTTTACTCTTTAGCTTTTTCATGTAGCTGTCCAACTAAACTGACTTGGATTGTGGCATGTGGTACACGGAGGGTGGCCCCAGGATATCTGGTCTTCAGAATTTCAGATTTAAAAAAAGAAATCAATTAATGTTAAAATATGAGAACGTGCTATTGGCATCAATATATCATAATTCCAAGCCTTTTTTTCTTCTGATTTGGACCATGAACTACCATCCCTACACCCCATAGCCTTTTAAAAAGCCCTTTCATCCTCACCCCCCGTTAACTCTCCCTGCTACCTTAAAAATAATAACGACAACAACATGCTTTGCAAATTGTGTTTCAGTTGAAAAACTTTATTTATTAAAATGTTTTTAAATATCCAGAGATCATGCAATAATGGGAGCAGAACAAAGAAGAATCAGTGTGTAGTGTACTTGAGCATTCTATTATGATTCATTTCATTTTTTTTAATTGTATAGGTGCAGGGGACCATTCATCTTCTATATCCAAAGAAGGCCAATACTCTAAAGGCTAGTGATGAGATTATCCTGTGCTGAATTGTCTTCTAATTCTAATATCTATTGTGAAAAAAATGATTCTGTGATCTGAGAACAAAGATAACAGGATTGTCTAATTACATGATGGGAATTAGAAGGAGAGGTAGGTGGTCTAGCTACTGTTTACTGTTTATGAGAGGAGTAAGAGTCTCATTTAGCAGCACAGTAAGCAAAAGAATCTCATTACTAAATGCTCCACTGAGGAATGCAGAATTGGAGTGGGGAAGTTATTCAGCTAGGGAGAGAGGAAACAATTTACAATATGGGAGCTATCTGGAATGGACATTGCTGAATAATCATTTTTTGTGTTTATATATTTGGGTGAGAGTCTTCCTTATTGATTATTTAGGGGACAAGATGTCATTGTAGTAGTTTGCTAGAACAGAAGCGGCCAAAATATGGAGGACCAGATCCTGCCTCCTGTTTCAAACTGTTTTGCTTTGTAAGAACATTTTAAAGGCTATGGAGATGTACCTTAACAGTAGCTTTATTTATCATAAAGGATATTCCCTATACATGTGAAGTGACTATACCTACCTCTGTGCCATTTGCTGCCTCTTACACCTCAAACCGTATGAATACAAGAGCAGCTGGAATGAAATGAGGTCCCACAAATCACAACTAAAGCAGCAGGCAATAGGAGATTGTGATAAATAATGCCAGGGGGCACATTAGAGGAATAGAATTAAATAGCCTAAGTCCTGCACTTGAGTACATCTAGACCAAACTTTTGGGATCTAACACAGAATATTTCATTCCATAATCTCAGATTCTTCTTTAAAATTATACCTTTCCCCATGGCTGCCATCTTGGAACATTTTCCTCCCCTCCTCCTTCATGCTGCTATTGTTATCTATCATTCTGTCACATCCATGTACATACATCTAGATATGATGCAACTCAGCCTCATCCAAATCTGTTACATTATTTTTTTCATTGTAGGAATAATCTGATCACAGAATCATTAGGTATGGGATATATTGATATAAGACAAATTTCTAATGCTTTACAGGATCATCTTTTCACTCAGTCTGGATACTGACTGTCAGGAGAGGTGATAGGTTTCCTTTAGATTTCACACTGAATGCTTTATTAGAATTTCATTTGTCGTCTTGTGTGACATGGTGAAAATGGTTGTTCCCCTATCCAAATATAATTTATGAAAAGCCTACTCTACAGGTCCTTCAGAAGCATTTTGAATTGAATATCAAGGCAATGTATTCAGAATATATTCATGTGATTGATTCAATTATTTCTCATCATTAAATTAAATAAACTGCTGGATTAAGTTGTAGCTTCCTTGATTTTCAGTACTAATTTCCTTTTTTGTGAGGGTAGTTATGTCTCCAAAATTAATCATGGCATTTTTTCCACCTGCAATTAAATAACTTGCATATACAGATTCTACTATTTAAATATTGAAATATCTGCTTGGATATTTCAATATCTAAATAACAATGAAGGTGAACTTCATTAAGTTGCAACCGTGCACTCAAGCTAAAGTACACAAAGGCCTCTTTAAAGGCCTCTACAGTTTGGCTCAAGCCATGAAGTTTTGTTCCTAATCCAAATTTGCCCAAAGTTTGAAAGTTTCCCATCCAAAATTTTGGTTTTGGGTAATCCCCAATTACAACATTATGTCTGAATTGAAAATGATTCTGTATTTTTATGCTTAGGGTTATACAGAATTGCTTGATTTGATCCTTTCATTTAAATCGAGACGTCTAAAAGAAATACAGCAGATTGAAGAAAAATAGAAACCCACTCCAGGATTATCTTTTATAGTGATTAATAATTGAATCTAGTTAGAGGTAAAATGTTAACCAATTTGAAAATATATATTAATATATTTATTCTAGTAATTGTTGATCATATATTGATAGTTCTCCAATAGTACCTTGGTGTTTATATTATACTAATTTTAAAATAAGTAAACGTGATAGAATAGACCAAACTGAAACTGTGTTTCCAATATAAATCCTATTCTGGCCCCCCACAATCTAAATGAAATTGGCCTTTTAGTTCTGGTTTGAGGTGGTAAATTCTAGAAAATAATAATTTAATTGGACAGTGAGTTTATTAATCCCTCTAAAAGGAAATTCATTAGTTACCTGTTTTGACATTTTGGTGTCTGAAGCCAATAGCTTTAGTGCCTCTGGTAGACTGTGAAGGGAAAATAAGTTACTGATAGTGGAATATTGCACCAGCAGTATGATAGGATTCCTCACTGATAGGAAGAATGGGCTCTAAGTACCTTCTTTCCTGGTCTCATGGGCCACCATGGCTTGTGGATTGCCTGTAAATCAATGAAGAAATTTAGCGAGTGAGGTTAAAGGCCTTTGCTGAAGCTGTTACCTTGCATCATGAAGATTTTTTGAGTTCTTATGCCACAGCTCTGGGAAGGCATGCCGGTAAAGCCTCATTCAGAAGATTTATTATGAGCGGTAGATAGCGTATTTATTCCAGACCCTGTCTGACTGGTTGTTGTAGATAGTCCTTCTCTAGTAAGGAATGTGTTTAGCTTCTTTGCAGATAAACAGTCATGAGTATGAACAGATAGAGTCCACGGAAGTTGAATATTATCTGAAAGGGACAAATGCTAGATATTATTTTCTTGAATTTTGGCCAGTAAGGCATCCAGAGGTTTTGGATGCATTTAGAAGAACTTCATATTACATTCTGTGTGTAGATCTTGTTTCTCCTAGCTAATGGCCAGTTGAAAGTGTCAGGTATTTATTCAGGGACATAGGTATCTATGGAAAAGGCTGAGAACAGCTGAGTGTTATTTTTGTTGCTATTCATATTTGTTGTAACACTACTTAAAAACAATCTTTGGAAAAACAATTTAGGTACCTATTCACTACCTCACAATCTCTCTTTCTTGATCAAGCTTTTGTAAGGCAATTTTTGAATACATGCATACCCACGACTGATTTTGTCTTCTTCCAACCACCGGGTAGAGTAGAGACTGCCTTGATTCTGGCTGATTTAATTGAAGCAAGACATAGCTGTGAGGTTTCTGTTCTAAAACAAGTAGCCCTATCCCATGCCATTATTACCATGGGTCATGATGCTATGTCAGTGTTTGCTTATGGACCCTGGTGAATGAGAGTTTATTTTTCAGAGTCTTAGCTCTTATACCACAACCCAGAACAGGGCATAGGTGTGCTATTGGAAATCATATGTTGTCATCTGCATTATTAAATGCATATATGATGCCCTTCAAAGTTAGTTAGGAGATCTTTTCTTCATGTTAATAAATCTTAGCTGTAAATCTTAGCAAAGTGTACCTGAACTTCATTTAAAGTATTTGACTGAGCTTGAGGCAGGGGTGTGAGCAAGCTTTCTGAGATTCAGTTGAAATAAAAATGTGTTTGTTTTTTCAGAAAGACAACCAGGGCAATCTGGCAAAAATTACTTAGCACCTCTTAACTGTGTGGTCAGCTAGTATTTGTTAGAAGACTCCTCAGTTTGAGAGTTGTTAGATTTTTCAAATATTTAATCTTTTTAAACTATAGTACTAATCAGGCCAGGTTTTTAAAAATTATTTATTAATTATTGATTCCTGACACAAAGGTAGCTTTCCATTCAAAGATAAACTTTGAATCTGTAGTCCATATATTGGTTATTTCTGGACTGAACTGTTGAACTATAGTCTTTTTATGCCAAAAGCTTATATTTAATATGGAAGATTTTAATGTGGAATGTGTCAGCTTGATTCTTTAACAGATTATTTTGCCATGAGCATTTGATGACAATGTCCAAAGATTTCCTCAGCTTTGGAATTTAAACAGACATATTCTTATGTACATGAAGGTCTACTTGGCACATGGCTGAGAGACACCAGGCACTTGATTAGAGCCCTCTCCTTCTCAAAATGCTCCAGCCTCAGTCTTTAGGCTGCTCTAATTTTTCATCCAGCTGTGGTCACTTAATGACCATCTAGTAGCTGTGAATTAGCATAGTATTGTACAGGAGAGGTATCCCTTTGTCTCACCCCCACACCAAAGTATTGGGGTATAATAACTGAGAGGCAATGGCTACAAGGTGCCTCACCTGAACATTCCCCTGTGCTAGGAAGAATTTCTGAATTCAGGTAGTGTAGGGGGCAAAGAATGCTATCTGAACATGTTCATTTTGAAATGTGAGGGCCCACATGATTGTACATACCTAAAAGACCTTTGTAATCTATGTATATGAGCTTAAAGATTCAGTCCCTTTGAATTCTGAAGCAAAAATGTAGCATGGTCTGTGCTGCTCCTCTGGGTATTTGATTATTTCATATAGGTTTGTTCATCTTCATCTTCTAAGTGGTTGGAGACTGCAAAACCCAGGGGTTGCACTAGCACACATGTGGATGGCCCCCACCTCAGGTCCTTTGCTGCACCATGGTCACCCTTGGCACCATGGACTGTGCCATCCCACCACCTGGGGCAGGATCAGAAAGCAAAGTGGACCCCCCAAGGGAGGTGGTACTCTCTCCTACCTTGGGGGTTTACAAGAGGAGGCTGGATAGATGTTTGGCTGGGGTGTTATGATCCCAACACTCATTCCTACCCAGGGCAGGGGGTTGGACCTGATGACCTGTTTAGGTCCCTTCTGACCCTAAGCACTATGAAACCATGAAAAGCTGAGGGAGAGAGGAGAAGCCTAGAGATCCTGGCTGCAGAAATTAGGCGAGCAGATGCTGGGTAAAGGCCTGGGAGTACATTAAACCCTTTTTAGGCCACATGCAGACTATGGGTCACCAGTAGGACAGTTCTGACATATATAATTTCTGGGAAAGGGGAATCCAGAACTTTTGATTCAGCGTGGGGAGTGAAACGAAAGATAATTACAAAAATTCCTCAAGGAAACTCACACACCAAAACTCAGAAGTGTTCAGGTTAAATGGTAGACAGGGTCAGAAACTTTTCAGCTGAATCTTTTCCGTCTGAGAATGGAAATGCTGAGTCTTGTGCAATGTGTTTATTTTTACAAATCATTTGGAAAAAAGTCTAGGGAGCTTCCTGCCAGCTTGTCTGCTCCCTGACCATCTCCATAGTATTCAGGGGTTACTCCGGTCTCCTAGGCTCCCTGGTACCTTGGCACGTCAACCTCCCCAACAGAATTTCAAACCACAGCTCCCCAGATCCTTTGCAGCCCAGAGGGTTTATGCTGTGTGTCTGAAGCTTACAGGACTTTACAGACTTCTAGGTGGGCTTCGGTAAAAGCAAGGGTTTCTCAGGCTTCAGTGCTACTTGGTAAGCCATATTGCCAGAGTGGGAAGATTTTAGTGTTTCGAAAATGAAATATTGTGGAATTTTACTTCTGTAGGAATTTCTGCGATTTTAATCCCAAGCCAGGAAGAAATCATTTTCTAAAACACTGTTATTTTTTTTTTACACAAGTAAAATGCATTTATTTGGTTAGGTCTGGGTTTTTTTTTTTAACATTTGCTAATAATAATTACTTAAAAAGTGAATGCCTTTAGTTATAAGTAAAATATTATTTATAACACAGCACATTGAAATAACAGATTAACATTTTTTTTCTCAGGACGTATATTAATTTGTCAGATAATATCGCCTTCTAATGTTGAGGTGGGGGTATAATGTGTAAACTTCATTGTGAATAACATATGTTATAAATGTGTGTGTGGGTGTGTGCACATACATACACACAATTTCTTCTAAAAAATAAGTCTTTTTTAATATTATTTTTCCTTCCCTCCATTGTGTATATGGGTATGAACTTAATGATTTGCTGATACAGCCTATTGCAAGACTTTTTTCTGGTCTAAACTTCCACTGTCATGGCTCTTAAGAAGTCTAAGGCTGACTGATTGCAGATATGATTCTCTGATGAGACCACTCTCACTAATCATTCCCATTGGAGCTGCTAACAGAGGTGGCCTTCTCAAAATGCTCAGTCTTACTGTTTGGGTACAACCTCTCCAGAATGAAAGAGTTGTTGCAAAACCGAATTCCTAGGATAGGTGACAAGTGTTTAAAGAAAAATGGACTCAATGTAATAACAGGAGAAGGGACTTGAACTCCTTTCTCAGTAAAACATTTCCTAAACCAAATATATTTTATTCACGCTGAATATATTCCCTCTGGAGAAAAGGATTGTTTTTATATAGATGAGAAGCTGGCCTTTACCTGAAAGATGATTGCATCATAATTTCTGTTCTTTAAGCAATGATTGTCTAAGTAAAACGTGTAAACAGTCTTAGCAGTGGGGACCAGAACCCAGAAGTTCCCTTTGCCAAGCAAGTCACTTCTGAGGATACACACCTATGGGAGTGGTGTTAGTGATGGTCATCATGTGGGCCTTGTATAGACATTCAGTTTCTCCTGGGAGAGTCACTGCTGTCCTTGGAATAACCACAGGTGTACAGACGTTCAGGTTTTTATCCCCCAAACTAAAAATGGCAGCTGTGGGACAAAATAATTTGGGAATAATTACTAAATCACTCCCAGTTTCTGTACGTGCCATGGCTTCTCTCAGAAGAGAACACAGTCCTCCAGCACCCTTCCTACCCCAGCGAGACGGTGTCTTTTGCTGGACTTTTATAGAACATGCCCACCTCACAATCCTCATGTGCTGCAGGGAAAGACAGGCTGACTGGAGACAGTCTGGGCCAGTTAATCAGGGATGTCCTATGCACTGCTGTCATCTTTTCCTAGGCAGACCAAGGGAGCCTGTAGAGCAGGGTGAGATGTGTGTACAGCTTCCTCTCCCCAACACCTTGTCTGCACACTGCAAACCCTCCATTCTTCAGGCCCCCAGCATTCAAATGTCTGTACATATATGTCAGGGTAAGTTTGTCTTTCAGGAGAACAGACCTAGGAAAATTCTCCCAGATTATTTGAATGTGTGTACATAGCCCATGATTCCTGCATGCAGGAAACCTGTCTAGCTCCATCAAGTTACCAGTCATAGAAGGCTAAGTGAGACGTTCCATGAGTACCCAGCTTACTATATGTTTGCAGCTTGGATTTAAAGTGTTTAAAATTGAAGACAGTCAACTAGATTATGTGCTAAGAAAGGATTAACTTAATTAGTGTCTTCTCAAAAATAGCAGGTATACTTTCATCCTCATGTGGATGAGTGTTACTATATAATATATATATACAAGCATGTGCACACCCCTATACACACAAAGAGAATTTTGAGAACTAAAAGGGATATACAATACAATATGGTACAATACAATCCTTCCTATATGGGCCAAATGGTGTCAAGCAAGTGTCAAGAAAGGCATCAGCAAAATTCCACCATGCAAACACTTCATTTGAACCCTGCATCCTGACCTCCCATGCTTAGTACTGCGAAATTATAATGCTATCTGAGGAATAGATTGTACTCTCATTGATGTTGCTGCTTCTGCCCTTTTCTATCTGAAGTGCCTTCGCTGACTCTCCTACAGGGTCTTCCCTCCATTCCCTGGTGATCATTACCTTTTTTTTACAACCCATTGTTCTATCTATGAATGGCGCTATAAAAGTAAAACAATCAAACAGCAGCAAGAGAAGGAAACAAAGAAATAACCCTCACCATATTTCCTAATTTGAAGCTCTCTAAGTCCTGAGACTAAGATCTCTTAGTATCTCATAAGGAAGTCATGAAAGCCCTGCACCTTGTGATACTTAATTAGATCAGCAAAAGACTGGAGCATCTTTACTGTAAGAACCTTGCCTGAAACTCCAGATGGATAAAATAATCAAATTGGTCTTTTTTAAACTTAAATATTACATGATAGCTGACTATACGAAAAAAATAAGTAATTAAAAAAAAAAGCAGCAATAAATTAGTTAATAAGTTTTGACATGTAGGTGATCCAGTAATCAAATATTTTGAATGCATGGATTTGTGGGGACTAGCAAATTTAAAACTTTTATATGTGGATTCAGAAGTTGTCTTTGTTTGGTTGTTTGCTTGCTTCCCTCTTTTCAAATCTGTCCTAGGCAGTAGTGACAAAATGTTATTAAAATATGCCCACTGTTTTGTAATTCATCTGAAACTTGTTGACAGTCTCTGCCTAATTCCTTGCAAACAGGTGTCCGCATTAAAAAAAAAAAAAAAAAATTACATCATGTTCTTACTAATTTGAACACCTGAGGCTTAAGACTGGAAGCTTGGAGACAACAGAATAAGCCATCCTAACATCTCTACCCTGCCTTATATCTATATGAAGTTATTAAAAATAATGCTTGACTGCCTTATCATGAAGTTTAAACTTTCAGAGTTCTGCAAACAGAGTCCTACGGTTTTCATGAATACTAAACATATATCCTTCACAAGCACTGTGTTTACTTTTAAAATGCTTGGAAACTTCCTATATATAGCAAAGAAGTGAAAGTATGATAAAATATATGGTGTATGGGCATACGTACATATATGCGTGTGCGCGTGTGTATTTATAATGATATTCCTCATACTTTCAGTACTCAGATGTCTTCAAAACTGATGGAGAATTAGAATTTTAATGATAAAAAAAGTTTTATATTTATAGTTATACATTATTCAGTCGGCTTATCCTTTTAATTAAAAAAAAAAACTCTTTAATTTTTTTTACAGATAAAAAACTGTGGTGGGCAGACCAAAACTTAGCTCAGCTGGGTACCTGCAGCAAAAAAGATGGAAGAAATCCAACTGTTCTGCGAAATAAGACTTCTGGGGTTGTACATATGAAAGTGTATGATAAAGCAGCACAGCAAGGTATATTGTATTTTTTTAAATATTATTAGAGTATGTAATTATTCTTCCTTCAATATTAATACTGAATTGTCTATAGAGATAATATAATATTTGGTCTCAGGGTTTACCTAACACAATGTTAAAAATAAAGCCTTGATTCCAGAATATATATGTGTAATGTATTATAGTTTATACTATTTACTTTTGGAAGTTTTCAATTTGATGCAGAGTATGAAAGGAAATTCCTATGAACTATTGAAGTTAGTCAAAACTCAGACACAAATGTAAATACATTTTTTTTGTCTTTTTATTTACCAGTTTCATTTACCCCTGTAGCTGCTGGAAATGTAACTAAATGACATGATATCAGAGAAACAGACATTGATAATCTCATTTATCTTGCTATTTTTAGGTAATTTAATTATTTTGAATCACGTTACTATGGTGTAAATCAGATACAAATGAGAAGAAAAATCAAACGTTTTTATTCTTAATTGGGAAAATGAATTATTAGCATGTTTCTCCAATAAAAGAAAAAAAATAATGTTGTTGAGTACATCGTCGACCAAAAATTTGTAACGTAGAAATACAGGACATCATATTTTTCTTACTGCATATCTTAATTAGAAGCCTGCAGGCCACTTCGCACATATTTTTGATTCCCCTTTAAAAAATATTTTTTTCTCTTGCTTTTTAAATTGTATTTTTTTCTGCATTGGATATCCCATATGATGGAAATACAGGAACATAGGAGGCCCCTTTCAATCCTGGATCTTTGAATCCTCCAAATCAACACTTTAAACTTTCCCACACAACTGGAAGGCATAATTCCTGGAAAATGAAGAACACCCTATAATGTGCCATAGGTAAAATTACAGAAGACTAGTGTACCATAATTACAGGGAAATACATTGGCTAATATATGCTTAGGAGCAGAGGCATAGCGAACTATTTCTGTGCCCTGGGCAGAGCAGGGAGAAATGGCTATGGGGCCTTGGGGGGAGGGAGGGGATTGTGTTGAGCATAGGAGAATATAGTTATGGGGCTAATAGTGTCTTACTGTTGCAGCGCAGGCTTACCCAGAGTCTGGAGACTCCAGCTGCAAAGAGCAGAGGTGAAGTCCTCTCATCATCTGCACTACCCCTCCCCTGTGGGAGACCCTGCTGCTGCAACAACTACAAAATTAACCATTTAAAAACTACCACCAAATTGTATGTAGAACAACACTATAAAAGCTATAATTGTGCATTGGCCAAGAAAGGGTTATCCCAATAGCTGCTCACTGCATAGCAGGGGGATAGGAAGTAAGGATGACAAGGGGACTCCTATCTCCAGGTTGCATGGCTGTAGTCATCAGCCCCTGGGTAAGCCCATGACGAATACAGTCCCCTGATGCCACTCCAGCATCCCCTTGCCTTCGTTCTGGTGCCCTCCTCCTCCCACCTCCCCTGGAGCCTGTGCCCGGCACCAAGTCCTAGTTATATTACTGCTCAGGTGACCTTAAGAAAAGGACCAGAAAGAATTTACCATGCTGTTTTACCATCCATAAATATATCTAGTTCTGTCTTAGTGTGATTCAGATTCTCTGCCCCCACCACTTTGCTTGGAAGACTATTCCAAAGCTTCTCTCCCCTGATAGTTAAAGCTTATCTTCTAATTTTCAATTTGCATTAGAAATTTGTTAAAAGATTTATAAGAAGCTTTCTGTATTCTCTGCATTCTATAATGCAACAGGATTAAGTAGAAAAGCTGTGAATTTGCATCTTTTCTTTCTTAGTGTATTGGTAATATATAAAGTAAAGTAAAAATTGATGGTGGTGTCATACCTGGTTAGAGCTCAGGTAATATAGTGTACAATTAAGGATTGTTTAAAGTCCTACATGAAACTGGAGATGATTAGAGATTAAAATGATTGAAACTTTCCTTCGGGGAGATCACTCCTAACTCTGCTTTTTATTTAGCCATTTCTGTATATCAAGGAATTGATAGAATCCTCAAGGCAGCCACTATTAAGAAAGAATAATGTAAGCTATTTTGGTCCATGATACCCATGATCTCCTTGCTGATGACACTGAAAATGGTCTCCACAATGCAGGTATCTTTTGCACCAACTTTCTCAGTATTGCACAATCTCTTGGTGATTAGACAACTGGAATTATCCTTGCTGTTAACATACTGAGTACATTTATACCGAAGAGTCAATACCATGAGAAATATAGATCACTGTTTCAGTGTCAAGACATTGGAGAGAGCTGATCCGCCTGTGAACTGACTTTAGGCAGAAAGGTATGAGCTAAGACAGAGGCACGATGCGTCTTTGTGTCAGTCCAGGCCCTGAAAAGCATGACTCATGTTTATGTTCACCATGGAGTGATGTTCCTTCCTGTCACTTTCTGATAATAGTTTGGGGGTATTGACCAGTGTCACAGAGTCTCCATTTTTTTTATAATAAATGAGTCTGGGAACTCCAATTAAAGTGAGAGCTATCTAAATACAGGATATCACCAGAGAGGCATTCTAATGTGTCCTTCTGAGGATGAAGCTACTGCTGTACCACTTTGTGAATATGACCATAGTACTCATAAGTAATATTCTGGTTGGGATTTGGGAATGCTGAAAAACTCAGACAGAACATTCCCCCTTTTGAAGAAAAGTATATATTTTCATAAAATCAGCAAAAATGTTCTATTCTCATTGTTTTCTAGAAAGAGGTCATCAGTTAATATTAGCAGTGTTGTTTCAGTCCCATTTTCAGCTTTAAACTAAACAAGTCTGAGATTAATGGCATTGTATCTAGCTAGGAAACATTTAATGTACTTTTCCAACAACTTTTCTATAACCATCCTACTGGGGACCATTAGTCATTCACAGAAATATCCAGTAATGATTCCTTGAACAGAGGTTTTTCTCGGAAAAACCTACAACTCCTATCTTAGGGAGATATTTGTAGTTTCAACTGGCAATTGACAAATGTCATTCTGTTGGTATGAACCTGACAGGACAGAAGGGAACAAGAAAGAGAGACTATGTGTCTGCTTTATTGTGATAGTGGAAAACAGCACAAAAAACAACTTGAAACTCCCCACACCAGGAAACACTTTAATCATATTATTTTGATGATCCTGATTTGATGGGAAATGGCTCCATAGGTGCAGATACCTGACTCAAAAAGTCTTATGCTGTAATTGCTTGGACTAACCCTTAGACATATGCAGTTGGTGCTCTAGACATCTCTTTGCAGTTCATTTGTTGGAAGTCATATGTAAATCAGAAAAAGGTTGAAAGATGTTGGAGAGGGTGTTTAGAGGGAGATTTAGTGTGCTGTTTTGTCTAAGCAAAAAATCATTATAAATTGTACCAAACAACCAATAGACAGTTGAGAATTTGAAACCATAATATTCCCTGAAAGGCATCCAAAATCTCACTAGGTTATTCCAGCTCTTTAGCTGGATCATCATAATATATCTATTGCCTCCAATGTTGAATCTGTTCAAAGAATCAGGAAACAGTTGTGAGTTCAAAATAAAAGTGGCATGTAAGAAGAGGAGGTCTGATTGCACAGTCAAATCCCACCATCTTAATATGCGTTTAGGAGCCAAAATAATTCTTGCTGGGTTTTTGTTGTGTTTTGTTTTTGGTTATTGTACTATCTTATATTTTTGCAGCACATTTGATGCATATCTGTTCATGGTACTTTTCTTTTCTGAAGGGGATTTGTTGAAGTTTGTATCAATTCCTAACACGCTGTGAATATTATTGCAAGTCCTAATATAGTTAAGAGTGGTATAAGCATTAGATATTTAATTAACTTGCTGTGCAAGTTAATAAGTTATTTAAGTTTAGACATTCATTTTTAATTAGTAAACTGTGCCTGGACTCTTCTTGGGGTATTTCAGAGGGACTTCTATCTATGATTACCAGGATAATGTTTGGTATTGACATAGAAAAAATGCAAATTCATGTCTTGGATAAAGAGGTAACCCACAAGGTTATGAACTTGACACAGTATTTGGAGAATCAGGTGTTTTGTTCCCAAGAAAAAATAAGTCAGTAAATTAATACATACTTAATACACGTATTTCTTTAACATTAAATTTAGTCTTAACAATGACTTCCACGTAGCAACATGGCCCAGAGCATTCAACAATGTGAACTTGACATAGTAATATTTTTTTAAATTACCATGTTTTCTTAATTTAAAGTAGACATCCTTCCCTACTCCCTTTTCTGATTATGCCAAAAGAATGTTCTAAGAACAAATTAAGTCAGGGCTAGTTTATTTTAAAGGAACTTTAATGAATTGTACAAGCACAATATGAAATTAACCTGAAGATGTTTGTAATTTCAACATATGCATATCTGTATTCTCAGATAATTCAGATTATCATAATATTATGATTTGATAAAATTATATATAAAACCTAATATCATGTAATAGAACAGCCTAATTTTCAATAGTATGCAGTAAGCTGTATCCAGGAATTGTTTTTCTCCTCTCTTTTTTCTGTCCCCCCATCTTCCTGTAGGTATCAATTCCTGTCAAACCAACAATGGTGGATGTTCCCAACTTTGCTTACCAACATCAGAAACTACTAGAACATGCATGTGTACCGTGGGCTACAATCTTCAAAAAAATCGTATGTCATGTCAAGGTATAAAGCTTTAAAATTCTAATTTTGCTAAGCCAAATGTATGGAAACAATTAAACAGAAAGGAATCATTATTCTTATTATTTTTTGAACTTAAATGAGTAGTGTTACTAATAAAAGTATGGCTAGATTAAAGTGGAAACACAGAGTTATCATTAAGTTAAAGGTTGAACTGCAACTTTGATTTTCATTTCCCTTTTTCATTCCCTTGTTTCTCCTTTTTCAAACAGATTTATCTTGGCTATAAATAAATAAATAATAAATAAATGCTAGGAAACATGTATATCTCTTTCTTTTCAAACAAAGATGCACTGACAAAGTATGAAGGGCTCATAACAGCTCTTTTTTTGCTTTTCATGTCTCTTGGATTGCTCTATATATTTGGTTGGGGTTTAAGAGGAATATATCTTTTTTTCCTACTCATGTTGTCACAGGATATGAAAAAGTAATGTTTTGGAAACTTAACAGAGGCAAATTTAAAAGAAACGGGTATTCATAAGGGTTACAATTATTATTTTAACCCTAAACTCCAGAAAGGGTTCTACCTCCAGAATATGTCGCAGTTGAAGGATTCTCCCCCATCCACCTCCCCTCCCCGCAATTTCTTGAAACGATTTCAAATTAAATACTTTGGAAGCTCTCCCAACATTTGGATCTTTGGGGCATTTGTACACGTTTGTGCCACAGCACCAGGCTCTTTTAAAAGTGCTGCGGCGCATACAGTTGTATAAGTGGCGAAATGCAGGTCAGCTCTGAGAAAATGGTGGAGGTGTGCTTTTGAACTAAAACACATTGGAGCTTTAGTCAGAGAAGCCCCACTGGCATTTTGAAGCACAGACATGCTGAATACAAGAGACACAGAGGCTGCTTCCAGCTGACTTGATAAATTGACTCTGCTCTGACGTGCTAATTAGCACGTGTCAGACTAGACATCCAGCACATGTATAGGTGCCCAGAATTTTTAATTACACAATCAACATACAGTTTTTCTGTATGATCCCTGGCTCATTCATTGAATAGGATAAACACAGAAGGATGCAGTATTGAGGCTGAATGAACAAGGTTAAATACGGTGTTTCGTAATCCCTCAGTGCTTTAAAATGAACCGTAATTAAGCAAAAGATGACTCCCTAAAACATTATTTTCTTAACCTTGATTTTGCATGCGTACCATAATATGCATATAATATATCATATTATATACATGCATGAATATATTATAACTATCAAATTAAAATATTTAAAGTAGGTGAGGTTTAAAAAGAAAAACATCTTATTTGGCATACACCAAAGGATAAAGAGGGCACTATGTTTGCAAGGTTGGGGTTGATATCCTGGGTAGCAGTGAACCCAAATATGAATCTGGTGTCATAATGGATTACTGAGTGAACATGATTTTACAGTGTAAAGCTGTTAATAGAAGAGGGAGTAATATCATCCTTGGATACATAATCATGGGAATCTTAAATAGGTGTAGAGATGTATCCATTTGGCACTGGTGTGAATGGTACTGTGCATAATTCCAATATCCACAATTCAGGGAGGATGTTAAAATATGAAGAAGGTTCAGGGAAAAGCCATGAGAATGACTGACTAAAATATGCCTTTCAAGGAAGCATCCATTAGGCTCAATCTGTTCAATTTAGCAAAGAAGCTGGTTAAGATATGATTTTGTTATACTCAATGAACATCTTCGTTGTGAACAGAACTTTAATATTAGTGGGGAGGAGGGATCTTTAGTCCATTTGAGGAAGGCATCAGTGGAAACAAAATACATTCACAGGAGAAATAAGTCACCCGAACAGTGAGGACAACTAAACAGTAGGGCAACTTACTAAGGATGGCTGATGGATTTACCATGACTAGTAATGTTTTAACCAAGAGGGGATTATTTTTCAATCAGGACTTGGTTTCAAGAAAGAATACAGGAAGTCTATAAAGTGACATGAGGTCATTAGATTGTTCTTTGGTGTCTTATAATTTGTATGTTTGCTTATGTAGAAAGCAAGAAAACAATGCAGTGATGCTTAACGGGCAACAGATAAACTTCTAAAGAAATCTAGATGTATGAGTTTTATTTAAGTATTTGAGTGCCTATATTGTGCACAGCATTGTATGTTAACCTATAATGACTTAATTTTGTTTCCATTATTTATTTTCCCTCAGGTATTGAATCATTTCTTATGTATTCTGTTCATGAAGGAATTAGAGGAATTCCTCTTGATCCAAATGACAAAACAGATGCCTTAATGCCTATATCTGGAACTTCATTTGCTGTGGGTGTCGATTTCCATGCAGGTAAATAAATATCATGTACCTGTATCTTACATAAAACCTAAAATCCTAGTTTTCTTCAAAACTTCTAAGTTTGAAGGCTGTGGGAACTTTGCTTTCTGTAAGTCACACTTTGTAAAAAGAGGGATTAATGCTCATTAAAACATTAGAGCTTTTTTTTTTCAAATTGTAATTCTGTGATTTTTTTCCCCAAAAGTAACTGAATCATTATAGCCCACTTTTAATTTATGTTTGTAACTTTATGACTAATAATGAAACACAATAAATGTGTTGTGTGGAAGAAGGGACATTTAAAAGATAGCAAATTAAGGAATAAAAATAAGAAAGAAAAAATTAGAAAATCTGCTAGGAACATCATGCTGGATGTAGAGATCAATCAATACATGCTATACCCTGGTTTGTATGCAATCTGATATTCTATGTTTGCAAAATTGATTATGTACACAGAAAACATATGTGGTAACATCTTTTCCTAGCTTTGTTCCTTTGAAACTAAGCCAGAGGTTGTGTTTTCTGTGTATATTGGGCAGTCCTTAGCATTCTTAGACCTAGTGTAGCTGGTGTCCTTGGAGGTTGTTGCTGGTTCTGGTTTGAGGGAGTTGGTGTAGGGTTGGGATGCTTGATGGATGTGCATGGGTTGAGAGTCTAGGAACACGTAATGTCTTGAATCAACTTTATTTACTAATTGAATCATGATGTAAAAATGGAAGGCCTGATTTACACACATTTAGAAGGATAATTGCATATGTGATTTTCTTTTTTGTTTGCTCATTTGATTTAGTTGCATAAACTTGCTTCAGTGGTAACAATAAAAAATATTCAGAATATTAAAGCATGGTTCTAAAAGAATGAAGACAGGTCATAGGAATTACTTTGCATCTTGATCCTCATGCAGGTTAGGAGCTGGTTTTCATTAGAAAGAATTCTCTTTTCAAACTTTGTAATAGTCAATGTAAAATTAATAGACGATATTCTGAAAGGATAAGTGAAGATAGCAATTTTGGGCTTCTTGGGAGGGTGGGATTTGAAGAAAACAAAATGAGGGTGATGTCTATAAACTTGCATAATAATCAGGTACTGCACAGGAAACATGCATATAGTTGACAGTGACAAATGTATTGTAAAATGTTAATGTTAATCTTCTGTACAAGTGAAATCACAGGGGGACACTGCATCATGAAAAGTTAAAATGTAGCTCTGTGCTGCCTGATAGTTAAAAAAGCAGTTGCTTTTTTTCTCACGTTGGCAACCTTTTTGGATTCTCTGAATCAGTTCCTAAGATGAGTGATCATCAAATATATTTTCTGTTTCTTTGTTTGTTTCAGAAGCTAAATGTGGTTATTTTCAGGTTATTGTCTTGCTTTTCTTATTTTTTTATTTATTTTTATTTGCATTTGCTCTGAAGAGAAAGAAGGAAACGAGGCATGGAAATTACAATTTTTTGAGTACATTTTGACTATTAATTCTTGTTTCCTGGTGGATCACTGTCTTGTTACTAAGCATCAAGCCTATATGGTTCTAAGAGAGCCTGTATGTACGGTCCTATGTATGACCATAAACTGCATCTGACTGGAGGGTCTTGTGCCAACATGGAGGGGCTACTTGTGGCAGGGTAGCTCTTATAGAAAAATACCACAATGTTGCAATTTCCAGAGTAAGATGAGTATAGGGCATCTCAAAACTGTAGCCCCCCCTGCCTTATGGATACCCCTTGATTGGAGAAAGGTTAAGGGACCTCACCCTGACAGAAACACACCATCGCTGAGGCATTAGGCAGTCAGCAGTTGTTCTTATCTCTTACTCTCTGGCAGAAGTTACAACCATCAAAGCACTGAACAACTGGACTTGTTCTGGCCTTTGGATTCTGTCTCAGAGGTCTAAAGGCGGGGGGGCGGGGTAGGTATTGGACACCTTTCCATACTCATGCCTAGGCATATGCATCAAAAGTCTTGGTGTAATGATCACAGGATACAATACAAGTGGATTCATTAGGCACATGACTAGACCCTTTACAAGTACACCATGATCTGGAGGATCAATGGCTGCCTATACTACAAGGAAATGTATGTCGGATATTAGGACGAACTTGCTAAATATGAAGGTAAAAGGTACTTAAGACAGGACACCATACCAGTCTTCAAATAGTTGAAGAGCTGCTATAAAGAAGAGGGAAAACACCTTTTATCTTTTGCTGCAAAGAAGGAGGACGTTGTCCATTGGCTTAAAGTTGCAGGAAAACAGACTCAGATTGGATATTAGATATTAATTACTTCTTCACTGTTAGAACAGTGAAGTGGTAGAATAGACTGTCTGGGGAGGTGGTGGACTCTCCACTGCTAAAGGTGTTCAGGAAGAAGTTGGACAGCCACTGCTCAGAGATGATCTAGGCATAGCTATGCTTATATTGTAATCTGAATGTCTCCCGTGCCACCTCTCTACCCCACTCCACCCCCTGCTGTACATGTGTCACTTTTTTAAGCCCTCCTCAGAGGCATTGGGTGTTGGCAGAAGCCAGCTGTGGACTTTGACTGGGGTGTGCCAATACTCCTGCTGTGACTTAAAGCTGGAGATTCCTGGCTAGAGTTTTGTCCCTCCACTTAGGGACAGACTGATTGCTATATTTGGGGTCTGGAAGGACTTTTACCCCATAGTCAGATTGGTATGTATTGTGGGGTTTTTTGCCTTCCTTCCTAGTGGGAGATGTGGATCCTATTCTTGGGATCTCTTGAGTGTATATTAACAATCTCTTACAGAAGCAGGGTGGTGTCTGCTGTGGTCCTCCTGGTTTACTGTTAGCAGGGTGTTATGTCTCGTGTTGTGTTTAGCTTGATTATAGTTTTATTAAAAGGTTAGATTATGGATTTGTATAGGATGGTTTGGATAGGGATGACCCTCCTCCCCTCAGGCAAGGTGTTGGGCTAGAGATCCTATGGAGCCTTACTTAACTTGCAGCCCTGCTTCTCTATGTTTCTGTAATTGATCCCTTATTTGGATTAGTTTAGATGTTCCAAACCAATGCCTTAAGCAGGAGCCTTGATTAGATGACCTCCTGAGATCCCTGATATACATATATGCCCTATACATATGCACATACCTTCCCATGCTGGGTATATGTATATTAACTACACCTGGGTATGCACCTTTTCCCTCTCTCCCCCTTCCCCCATACTGGGTATATGTATATTATCTATATCTGGGGGCAGAGAGGATAAGTTTGTCTCTAATGACCACTTGTTTCTATATTATTAAGAAAAAATCATGCCAGTATTTATTAACTGAGGAAGAATTTTTGGTACCAGTGAATAAGTTGAAGGTCTAGGAAGACAAAGTGACTTAAATCAATTTTAAATACTGATTGAATCACAATGTAAAAATAGAGGGCTTGATTTACACACACTTAGGAAGTTTGGTAAACTTAGTCACAGGAATAATCCTGTTCATATTAGTTGAATGTATGTTCTTTACTTCTTATCTTGGCATAATTTCAGGAGAGTAAGTAAAATGCATTTTTACTGCAAAATATAGTTTGCAGTAGTTGGAAAATAAGGGATATGACCTATGTTACATCAAAGAATCACCAAGAAATAGAGCTATAAGGGACCTCAGGAGGTCATCTTATCAAACTGCATGCTCAGGGCAGGAATACTTCTGCCTAGCCTTTCATAGTTAGAAAGTTCTTCCTAATATCCAACCAAATTTTCTGTAATTTTAAGACCATTATTTAACCTGTCTTCTGTGAATACAGAAAATAGTTTATTGCTATCATTTTTACAACAATCCTTCATATATTTGAGATGTAGTGCCCAAAAGTAATCCAAATACTGTAGCTAAGGTCTCACCAGCAGTGAATAGAGGGCACTTACACGCATGTAGGGCGGCTGCTCGAACACTCTGTAAATCCAGTGCATTGGAGCAGACTTGATTAATTGAGTCTGCTGGAACGCGGAAATTAACATGCTCCAGCAGCCTCCAGCATCATGTGTATCAACATCCCTATGCTGAAAAATGGCAGTGGGGCGCTTTGAACTAAAGCTCCTCGAACGATCTTTAGTTCAAAGGACCCTGCCACCATTTTTTCAGTGTGGGGATGCTGATACATGTGATAATCATGTGCTTTTAATTAGAGCAGCTCACTAATTAAAGTGCTCCCCTGTGCCTCCCGGAGCACATCTGTAAATACCCTTAGTGACTTGTAAGTGACATTCCTGTTAATACAAAAAAATTAATTTCAGACAAGTTTTGGCTTTTTCTGGCAACACTAGCACAGTGTTGACATTCAGCTTGCAGTGCAGAATAGCCTCCAGGTTCTTTTATGTCATAGTCAACCCAGTAATTTCCTAATTTGTACTGTATGTTTGATTGTTTTGGCCTAAATGCCTTTCACTCTTTGTTACTGAAATTCATCTGATTAATTTCAGACAATTTCTACAACGTATGAAGGATATTTTGAGTCCTCATTTTATCCTCCCAAATGTCTGAATTTTATCCTCCAAAATATCCACCCAGTTTGGTGTTGCCTGAATATGTACTAAGCATGCTCTCCACACCATCTTCCAAGTGATTAATGAAGGCAAAGACAGCTAGAGAACCCTACTTGAACCTGCCTAACCTCCTCTCAGTTAGACCTCCAGTTGCTGATGGCTATTCTTTGAGCATAATGATCCAACCAGTTTTGCAACCATATCATCTAGACAGTATTTCCTAACCTTATGAGAAGGTTATTAACTGATTTGGAGATTCTCCTACAAATCAGATTTTCTGTAGGAGGATGCTGTTATAGACTCTTTCCTAAATTGGCCCTGTTTGCTTTTCTAATGAAGTGTCCTTCCTGTTTTGATGATCACGTCACAAAGGATTAAATGTCTTTGTGTATCCTTATCTTCAGGTGTAAAGCACCACTATTTGCCACCTGTTTCTCAGGAGTGGTTACCATTCTACCGTCTGTACCTCCTGCTGTGGACAGAATTGGGATGGCTCTGTAATTCACCAGTTTTAAAACAAAAAAACAAAAATACCAAAAAACCCAGCTTGTATAGTCCCTTTATTCCTGTATGACTAGAAAATCTTTAGGTGGAGACTGCTTTATGCTTCCCTGGGGAGGAATCCAGTCTCTGTAGTGCCTTTGGAGTACAGAAAATTATACACCAGTAATTCAGCCTTTCACATTATTTTAATTAATTGAACTTTTATTTACCCACTCACCTACTCTGTAACAGCGTGTTCTTTTCCTATCATTTTCTTGGTGCTGATAGCTCACGGTCAGTTTTATACTCTTGTAACAAGAATTCATTCTCTTTGCTTTGAATCAAGAATTCAATGAATCTTTCTCATTTACAGCACATGCTCTGTGAGTAAAATCAGTGTGACATCTTTTTAAGCCAATTTCACTTATAATTTGGGGGGGAAAGTTTGCTTTCTGTTTATTTAGGCTTAGAAGTGTTTGGCATGTGCCCATTTGCAGAAGTGGTGCTTCTCTGAGCCTGCTATTATCTTATCTCGTTGCATTCCTGCTTCTTCCAGCACCACTGACCAATTGAGCCTGCAATATTAAACTTGAAAATCTCAGGATGGAATAGAAACCCTAGTGTAGGTTTCTCTGCACTTTACAACTAGCAACCATCAGAGGGAGCATCACTGGACTCTGAAAAGTGTACAAGGAGCTGTCAGGGCAGCAAGGGAACCTCAAAAAGGCCTGTCACCAAAATCTTTCATGAATTGCAGGAAATGATGGTCAGGAAGAACAGGTCTTGGCACTCGGTCTCTGCCTGTACGAATCCGTTTCAGTAGTGATATGTGTCCAACCACCAGTGCTGGCAGCTACTTTGGTACTAATTGCTGCTCAGCTAAGTTTGTATATACTCGCACTGCAACCACCTACCACCCAGCTCTGGCATCACTTGGTTATCTCTGGAACCACAAGTTCTGTTGAGACTTCCACTAATTCTTATAAGGAACGGCTTCTTTTCACGAAGATTACATTATGTTTCTGTTTTGTTTTTAGAATAAAAGAGCAATAACATAGGGTTTCCCCTGCTAATAGTCTCATATTTTTCAGGTTATGTACACATCTAGGATTCACTTTTATGAGGAAAGTAGATGCACACATAGAAAAGAGTTGCTGTGGGCATTTTCAAGGCACTCTTCATCTTATCAACATTACCCACTTTGTCTATATTTGACTCCAGGGCATATTCTATGTGACATGAGATTATCTTTGTTGCATAGTGGACCTAGCTGTATGTTACTATTCCAAGAAGAAAGCCTTACCAGCTCCTACAGAAATGCAGCCATAATGAGATAAAGGTATGTTTTGGAAAAAGCCTTTACCCTCATCCTCCTTCCCAAAGGAGGGCCTTGTTACATGGTAATTTTGGGAGGTTCCTGGAGCTCTTCTCACCCAGATTGTCCTCACGTGAACACTTGAACTGGTTTTAAACTCTTGTTATGCCACTCCAGGGCAGGATTATCTCTAATCCATGTTACCCAGTTCATGTTACAACATAAGCGACTGGTGTGCCACCTTAGTCAGGGGGGACACGTGCCCCCCAGTGACCAGTCAGTGACCACATCCAATCTTGCTGACCGGGGGGGGAGGTCCCCCGTGGCTGATCACTGAAGTTGCCACTGTGTTACACTAACATGTAGCTACTCTAGGCTAAGTCTTAATGTAAACATCCCACCTGTCCCCCCTCACCACTGGCCTAGATTGGGCTCACTGCCCTCCCCAGCACCTCAGATCCCTGCTCACTGCTCCCATGCCCTTGTCCACCTCTTGCTCGTGGCTGCCTACACTGCCTGTCCCAAGGCAGCAAGCAGGGAAAGATTAACCTGCCAGGCCAGCTGCTGTTGCTGCTGCTGTCTGGGCCAGAGGAGCAGCAGCTGGGCAGCTATGCAGGCAGGTTACTTCTTCCCTGTTTTCTTCCCTGGAAGAGACAGCATGGGCAGCCACAAATAGAGTAATGCTCTAAGGGCAGGGGAAGGCAGGAGGTAGGGGGGAACCCTGGGAGGGGGACAGGGGTAGGGAGAGGGAGCTGGGGGATCCCCAGGGTGCAAGGAGGAAGCCTGGAATGGTGGCGGGGGAGGGGGTGTTCTTACCTTTTAGTCCTTCAGGTCCCTGCTGGCCTGAAGCGTCATTGCTGCACACTGGAGCTAGCACTAACAATGATCAACATTTGTGCAGCTCACGATGTAAAATGTAACAAAGCCTTGAGACAGTGGCCAGGGAATTCACATCTCTTATCCCCAAAGATCAGATTTGTCTACGATCTGAAGAAAAGAGTAACCTCAAAATTTGGGATTTAGAACGACTTGCCTGTACTGTGATGATGTCGTTGGATCCAAATGTCATGGAGTGCTCTCCATTAGAGTTTGCATGCTTAGGACTGCTGCAGCCATGTCTGGTCTCTGAGAGTACCCCTTGAGGCCAGCCCAGGATTAGCTTTTAGGGCAAAGGGAAGCCTGAGATCCTTTCGTCTGTGAAGCCCTGGCCTTTTGGCCCCTCAGCTTCTATGGTTCTCCATGACCCGGACTCAAGGAGCCAGTTCCAGTTCTAGTTCCTCCTGACTTCGGCTCCTGTTGGGGTGATGCCATGCAACCCACAATTCACAGCAAAGCAGTTGAGACATATATTGGTGCAAAGGCCAACCAGCCAGAAGGTTCTTTATTTTCTCCACAGAGATTAAGCAGTCCCTCCATTTCCCATCCAGCCTGAATAGCCTTGAGCACTTCCAAATATACTCAGCTGTTTCTTTTAGAGTCTCTCCAGCTCCTCAAAGCTTTTCCATTGCTTTCAGTCCCTGAGACCTTTCTGACCAGGAGCTGCCAGGCTGGCTTGTTTCTAGCTTGTTCTCCCACTGTCATGCTTATCTCCTCTCCACACTTTCTAGTTGTTGGGCATCTCAAGTTCATGGATATGTCAGCAAAGCCATCAGACTTTGCTACTGCTACAGGCATATCTTTGTCCCCTCCTGGACATACCTAGCCCTAACACTCAACCCTTTGTGCCCGCGTACAGCATCATACCAATGCACCTGTATGACTACTAGGTCAGGAGCTTGTGCGTGCAGAGCCAGAGTGGAATGTGTTAGTACAGCAAGGTACCACTTATATTGTTTTATGAGGGCTTTGTCACTAGACTAATAGGTGTGGGCAATAATGTGGGTTTGTCATTGCCTTTATTGGTCACGACAGTACACATATAGAAGCTAGAAATGTGACAAGCCAGGGTTGTTGGAGTCCTAATATGGTATGTTTTGAATGTGTGCCCACTAAGATGCTCCATCTGCTTTACCTCCTGTCTTTATAAACTTAAAAGAGAATACATTACTATTCATCTTTAAAAAAAAAAAAAGATGGTAAATTGGATTATAAAGGATTGTAACAAATGTGAGAGCTCATATAGCAACTAAAAATAAAAAAAGAATGTGGACTAAAGATACTGTGCAAGGTAACAGGCTTTACACTGGAAACAAAAAATACAAGGATTATGTTCAATAAATAGTTCCCTGAATACTTGAGAAAATGTAAATGATCCTTTTGCTAGCCTTAGAGCATCTTTGAGCATAGAAAATCCAATTTAGTTTATAACTGTTTACTGCAAATTTCGTTCAGGTACAAAAATCTAGGCAAGTTAAGCATGTATTTAAAACTTGATAAAAGTATTCTGAAGGAAATATTCATTAACTAAGGTTTAATAATAGTGTACCTTTAGGGGATTAAGTTATACTTCATCTTTCAAGCCTGCAGATTTTATTTACACAGAAGCCTATAGCTTTCGGTGATTTATTGCTCTAAAAAAATAACTCATTAACAGTTGTATTGATTTGTCTTCTGCAAAATGAAAGACACAAATATAATCTGTGAGTAATATGAAGCACCTATAACATTTGGAATTTAAAACAATCATTTCTTTATTAAATGACAAAAAGCTTTAAGTTATCACAATCTTTCTACCTATTTCGAAGTCATTTGGGCTGCAGAAGGTCATGTTACTGACTCTGGCAGTAATATCTACCTAGTCAGAAGATATTCAGTCAGCTGTGCTAAGCTAAAGAGTAGGGCTAGGGGAATGAAATCTTTGCTAGCTGTAGAGATGAAAATAGAAGATTTATTTATGGTATTCTCTGCACATTCATGATTTTGGGACATAACGTCTGTGGTTCTTTCTAAAAGCATAGTGCCTCATGAATTGTTACTGCAACAAGGAGCATTGCAGACTGCAGAACAGGTAGTGACCAGAGTAAAGCCTCAGGAATTTCCTTTTCTGAGGAAGTATGCAAGTTTTGCTACCATTCTTTTTTATTCAAACACTGGATAATTTATGTGTGATAAATGTGAGACTTTCCTACCGTCCCTCACTTGTCTATTACAGACTGAAAGAGCTCCTACTTTCTTTGTAACGCTGAGCTTCCTGGCTAGTGTTTTTTAATTCTTTAAGGGCTGGGAAGCAGTTGTTTATTATGTCATCTTTTAGTTTCAGTTATTTTGTTCCTCCTCCTTGTTAACTTTATATTTATCAAGCAAATGTTTTATTTAATATGGAGGTTCAAGACAGAAAATAATTCTGGCACACATCCAGGAGGGGACAGCAG
>NW_017729031.1:16735030-16739788 GCF_001723915.1 Gavialis gangeticus
CAGGTCCCTTCCAACCCTAGAAACTATGAAACTGTGAAACCTATGGCAGAGACAGAATAAATCTTAGGGTTTTTTCATGATAAAAGGTAAACAAGGAAACAAGACAGAACTGGTAGATGGAAAAAAAAAAATTCTGATGAAGTCTTGAGAAGACTCTGGACTGGAAAAAGATGTGGCAAGCACTGAAGAGCTCATTGTGAAGCAGCTTTCAAAATGCAAACCAAAGATACATAAGCAAAGGGGTGAAAAATAGTAGTAGCATTATAAATCAATGGTAGATCCTCACCTGGAACTCTGCATTCAGTTCTGTGCTGTACATGAAAAAAAGTATAAGCAGAAACAGAAAGAGTTCAGAAACAACCATGAAAAGAATTAGGCATGAAAAACTTTCATATGAAATGGGATTGAAAAGATGAGGACTGTTTACATAGGACACATGAAAAAGACACAAAATATTTAGTGTTTCAGCAAAGATGAAGTAGGCATTTCTGTCCACACTTTGGGTGGGCATGTCTGTTCACATTTCCTTGGAATATAAAAAGAAGAACATTCAGTAAAATGGCAAGAAAGCAGTTTTAAAATCTAACAGGACACATTTTTTCATACATTGCATTATTAACCTGTTGACTAGCTGCTAGAAGATAGCAAGGCTGAGAGCTTAGTATGGTGCAGAAAAGGCTCTGATCACTTATAATTGAAATCAAATAGAGTGAGAATAAATAAGAAGGCTTTACAGAATTAAGCCAACTTCTGGGCAGGATATCTTTCCCTGTGTGGGAGAGTTTATCAGAGTGGCAGCTAACTCCAAGGAAAGAAGGTGTCGCTCATACCTAGATCCCTTCTTTAGACTCAGTGCATACCAGCACAGGGAATACTGGCCCTCTTGGCCCTCCCTGCCTCACTTCTTAATTTTTAAAGACTTTTTGTGCACCTGTGGGCCATCTAATGCTACATGTGTCCCACCTTAGTATTGCCCTCCTTACTGTATATTAAGCTGCGAATCCAGGATGCTGTGGAATTGTTTTTTAGATCAGGGAGTATTTTCCCCCCGAGATGGTCTCCAAAGGACTGCTTGCTTTCCTTATACCATTATGACACCAAAGTTAGCATTAAAGGGAATTACAATAGGAACTGAATACTAAGAGGTGCATAAGAATTATAATTTGTTACAATGTTCACTGGTGTTGAGTGATGAAAAAGGCTAAATCCTAAATTAAAGCCATTGGACTTAGCTTCTAAACGTCTGCCCATGAGGTCCTGAAGTCTTGGCAGGCTGAAGTAATTCCTTTTACCCTGACTTTGCTTCACAGTTGGAGTCCTTGGTAGGAAAAGACTTTTCTGTATCAAAATCGATAAAAGGCTCCACAAGCTGAAAGATTTCAAAGCTACTTTACGCTCTTTGACAATGTTTTTCTCTGCGCCTCAAAAGAAACATAAATATCAGGTATTCCCCTAGTTTCTCTTTCGCCTCAACTGTTTACCGACCAGTCTGAGATGCATTGTAGGAAGCGACAACGGTTCGATAGACACAAGCAGTCCTTGGCCGCCCAGTCTGCCTCCCACGTTCCGCCCAGTAATAGGCAGAACTTTTGACAGCATCCTCAAGAGACCCACCCCCCTCTTTCCTTTTTCTTTTCTTTTTGCTTCACAAAATGGCTGCACCTCTGCCTATTTCTTTATCAGTGGCTTGCCTCACCATTTCTAACTTAGGGCATGACCCCAATTACAACAAACTAGTGGGCATTGGATACCATCATAGCTAAATATACAATCCATTTCAGCTTACTACCCCACAGCCTCTTTTCTTGTCTACTTTCAGGGAGCCATCTCATAAGAACTTGCTTCAGCAAAATGTTTCCTCTTTGCTTGCTCCAGTTATGATAGAGGAAGGAGCATTGAATGGTAGGGAGACAGATTCTGAAGAAAAGGGGGGCAGCACCAACCTTGGATCAAAGAAAGATCACTGCTTCTATTCTCAAATTATGATTCAAGATGGTCAAAGTATCATTATACCATCTCTGTAGGAGGAGAACTTGTTTTTAATCTCTTTGGGATGTCAGTTTACAATCAAATCTCCCCACAAGACATATCTCCAATTTGTGGTAGGTCAAGATCGTTATCAGTATGAGGTGCTGTTCAGCTCGTCAGCAGCCCTGAATCTTCACCAGTAGTTGTGTAATTCAGATGACAGAGTGAAATAGTTTGTCCCTTCCAATGAGATTGACTAGTGAAACGGCCTGTTCACATGATGTAGTTTTTCATTTCAAGACTGTTATTGAACCCTCAGATGTCCCACACTTGTGTGGGTATCACTGCTGTTGTTTCCCACACAATAGGTGGGATTCATAGGAGACATTTTAGGCTCTGTAGCAGCCATAGTTTTTCTGACATAGGATTGCTTTTAGTCCTGATTTTAGTCAGACATCAGTCATCTCAGGTGGCTATACTCTGGCTGCAAGGTATGTGCTTTCTGAGGAAATGTCTGCTATGCATGACACTGCAAATGGCCTCAGTGGTTTACTCTGACTAAGATGATGCAATGATTTGTTCAATATGTGTAATGAGCTAGTTTCTCCCTTTAAGGGTTATCAGTAACATTTATGACAGGCATTTTCCTATTAGCAGGGAGAGTAACAACCTCTGGGCACAGGATATTTGTATGCCTTCGGAGGCGAAAATTCATATCGGTGTGCGAGAGACTGAAGTGGTGCAGAGATCATATCAGGCCTTTCTACACTGTATATACAGGTGTCATGTGCAAATTATGACAGACAAAGTTATTTCAATAACATATGTAATAGGGGGACACAAAATCCTCTCTACTTATTCAGGAGGGTGGGTTTATTCATCACCAGATATATCCATCAGCAATAAATATTCCTGGTCTCCAGAATGCCAAGCAGACAGACTTCCTGAATTAATGTCCTTATACTCTGTATAGGAGATCCATCGTGTGAAATATGAAGAGTAGCAGGATTATGATGTGCCCTATGGGTAATGCTGAGGCACAACCCCTCTGAGCTAAACTGCAATGGTGCAGGCACAGCCAAAGTCAAGATGAGCATGTGAAAAACACCTCTGGAAGGTGTTAAATAATTCCTTTTTCTTGTTGGAGAGTTTCCCATGTCAGAGCCATTTTACAGGGCCATTTTCTCTGACAGAAATATGTCTGCGTTAGCTTCTAAATGCCAATTTTGTTTTGTTTTGTTTTGTTCTCTGTAGGTACATCAACATGAGACACTTTACTACACATTAGACTAACCTAACGTGCAATAAAGCATCACACATGCACAGGACTTACTGGACATTAAATTAGTCCAATACGGCATTTGCTACTACCAACACATACAGGTACTAGATAAATGGTGCATTAGTTAATGCACCATAGTGCATGTGTAGACGCAACTTGCTGCTGGTCAGTCCAGGCAGCAGAGGGGTTGCTGAATCCTGGCTAAGCCCCAATGCGGGGGGAGCTGTGCCAGTTGCAGGGGCAGCTGTATGCCTGCCACATGGGAATTAAGACTGGCTCCCATGCCCCGTGCCAGCCCCCAGGGGAGCCTGGAACTCCCTCTGGCTGCTATACAGAGGCAGAGCAGGGCAGGAGGAGCCCAGGACTGGGCCGCCTCCTATCAGGCACAGTTTGCTCATGACAAAGGCAGACATGTAGACATGCACCCAGTGTGTTCTCAAAAAGCCAATGAGTTAAGCTTATAGAATGAAAAAGCTTGCTTATTCAGAAAGCAGTGCTCTGCCTGCTGTTCTGTTGTTCCCTCCTGCTATCCCCAAGCCAATATAACAATTTACACATAACACTCTTAAAGGTGTCTACACATCTTCCCCTTTTATGTGTAACATATCCCCATATAATACTAACATTGGAAGTTTAGTTCAAGCCATAGTTAAAGCACATTTTACACGTCCCTATTAGTCTTTGTGTTCACTTTTTAGCTCTAAGTGATCTTCAAAGTTTCTCTGAATTCTCAATCCTTATTAGTTCAGTTCTTGTTTGGTTTCCTTCTTCAGATGTTTCTACTCCTGTGTCATTTTCAATCTCCTTTGACATTTCTTGTTGCTTTTGATATTAGTTCTGTTTCCTTTCATGAATCTCTTGATGCTGCTTCTTTTCTCCCCTTTATAAGCTGCAAGTGTCGCCTGTTCCTTTTTAGCAGCTGTCCTTCCGGTGTATGAATCTGTAGCTTTTTTCAACAATTTTGTCTCTATTTCTACTTTATTTGCCACCAAACCATTGGATGGTGGGTATTTAGAATGTGAAGTGTTGTGACTATCTGTTTGCAAACTCTTTAACCTCAAGACAGCTGAAGCGAGGTCCGTTGTCTTTTCTCATGATTTGTGGAATCCTTTGTCTAGCAAACATTGATTTAATGTGAGTTATGACATGGTTTGCTGTTGTGCTTTTGAGAAATGTAATTTCAGGATAGTGATAATAATAATCCAGCACTAATACATATTTTCCCCTGAATATATGAATAAGTCAATGCCTACTTGATACCGCAGAGTTATGGGCTCCTCTGTGAAAGTCATGGGCTCTTTTCTTTGTGCTAATCTGTACTTTAGGCACATTGTACAAGCCTTCACAGCATCTTCTATGTCATTATTTATGTTGGGCCAAAATAGGACACCCCTTGCTCTGCTTTTGCATTTTTCAATGCCTACGTGCCCCTCATGTATTCTGTTTAACAAGTTTTTCTTTATCACTGTTGGAACAACAAGTCATGAGCCTTTGAACAAAATGCCATC
>NW_017729031.1:16739799-16769936 GCF_001723915.1 Gavialis gangeticus
ACAAGTCATGAGCCTTTGAACAAAATGCCATCCAGTACTCACACCTCTTCCTTGAATGGAGAGCAGGGCCTAGGTATATGTTTTCCAGGGCAACCAGCACAAATAATTGTTATCACTTTTTGTAGTGTTGTGTCCTGAGCAGCAGTTTTTGCAATTAGTTCCCACATTTTATCTATGACAGGAATCACTCCTTTAATGAGATTAACATGTACTATGTCTGAAGCTGGAATTCTGTTCTTTATCTGCAATAAGTAGATGTTTTCCTGGCATGTACTGTTATGTCTAGATCATACAGGTCTTGATCATACTTAAATAGTTGGAAAACATTTGCTTAGCAAACTTTCAGGTTTAAAAACTGTTCATCGGGCTGAGGAAGCATCTGCAGTCGGTGTGTGCTCTTCCTGGATGAAATAGTAAAGAAGCCAGAGGGTGGTATGCATTCAAGAAAGGCAGTCAATGAAGATGTAAATTGAGGAGTCAGTGGGTGAGAGACAGTTGGGGGGGGCGGGGGGTGGGAGGAAGAAGGGGGATGAATGTAGCAGGTAAATAGTGGAGAGGTACCTGCGGAGTTAGATGTCAGGCAGGTTATAACGTGTCAATGTTTATACTTAGTCCAGGATTTTTTGTATCCAAGAGGCTGATGAAGTGAAGTTCATAGGCTTGTCTGTAAAAAGTGTTTTGTAAGTTCCATTGCAACTAGGAGGATTAGAAATGAGATAATGGAGAGATAGTGGTTTTCCTGTGAGAAATGTGGCCCCACAGGTAATTGGATATTCTTATTTTTAATAGATTTCCAGTGTGCTTTCATTCTGGTGCACAGTTGTTGTTTGGTCTCTCCTACATATTTTCCATCAGGGCATTTGGTGCATTGGATGAGATATATTATATTTCTGGAGGTGCAACTGTAAGATCTGTAAATGCTGATGGTTCTGTTGCAGGGTGTAGTAATTGTGGGGGTGGTAGAGGTGTGTTGTCAGGTTTTGCATTTCTTGTTATGGCATGGTCTGGATCCATTCGGTGTGTTCTGGGCCATAACAAGTTTGCTTCTGGTGATGAGGTTAGTGAGGTTTGGTGCTTGTTTGAAGGCTAGGATGGGCGGTTCTGGGAAGATCTCTTTAACAATAGGGTCTCCTTCTAGTATGGGTTGCAATTGTTTGAGGATTTTCCACATGGGTTCAAGGGAGGGGGTGATATGTCATAACCAGAGGTGTGGGACTTGTGAGGGGTTTGCTTCTGTACTGCAGCAATTCTTCATGTGGTATCTGGGTGACTCTTTCAAGTGTGCAATCTCTCTCTCTGGAGGAGTGTCCTTGTTGAGTGAAAGCCTTTTTAAGATTAGTGAGGAGACAATCCTGGGTGTACTCCTCCATGCAAATTAAGTGGTATCTTAGTGCTTGGCTGTATATTACAGCTTTCTTGGTGTGTTTAGGGTGATTGCTGGTTTTGTGCAGATACATGTGCTAGTCTGTGGGTTTATTATATAACATGGTCTGTATTTTCCCATTACGGATACTGGTAATTTTGTCTAAAAAGGAGATGTTGGTGCTGGAGTATTGAAGAGGTAGTCAGTTGGAGGCATGATGATTGTTAAAATTCTGACAGAACTCAGAAATCAGAGATTGCAGGTTTTCAGTCCAAATGATGAAGATGTCATCGATATAACTTAAGTATAGCAAGGGTTTCATGGTGCAGTCCTTGAGGAATTCTTTTTCCAGGAGGCTCATTAAAAGGTTGGCATACTGGGGAGCCATTTTGGTACCCATAGCTGTGCCCATGGTCTGGAGGGAAGTGTTGGTTATTAAAAATGAAATTTTTATGTGTGAGGATGAAGTGTATATGGTCAGTAATATCTTTGGGTCTGTACGCTGATTTCTCCCCTTGCTCTCGTAGGCAGGCTTAGAAGCCATCCTGGTGTGGGATGTTGGTATATAAGCTTGTAACATCCATGATTGCTAGGAGGATGTTACTGGGAAGGTGCCCTATGTTTTTAAGTTTCCGTAGAAAGTCTGTAGACACTATATAGTGTATAAGTCTATAGACACAATATATCAATGATATCTTCTTACAAAAAAACTGTTCTTTCTTCAGTGTCTCAGTTCTAATCTTCAAAGGGAACGTTGTCAGTTCCTGATGAACATTAAAGTGTAATTGATGTCAGACTCACCTCAATTTAAGTAATCAGTTAGTCTCGGATGGTTATCACCTTCTCCATTAGATTTTCCTTTTCTTTTTCTTTTTTTTCCTACTGAGGCGGTCATTGCTCTTCAACCAGCTGGCTGAAGACTGCCAGGACCCTTCTTGATACAATATTCTGCACACCCACACTCTCGCCAGCCATGACTTGCTGATAAGGGAGAAAAGAAGAAATGTTTGGGTGTGTAGTTTCTTGCATTATTGGTCCTTGTGTCCGCTTTAGTCTTGTGGGGGCAACATCAGCCATACCCTCTCCCATTCCACTGGGCATTAATTGATAGTCCATGTAATCTGCCAAAGTCTGTCAGAGTCCTTCCTATGCCTCTGACTCAAATAAGTCACTACCAACTTAGTCCTGGTTAGCCTCCACCAGGGCTTTAGAAAATGAACAGACTCATGTTTAAACAGCCTCCTGGCTTATGTGCAGATAGTTACTCTTCATTCTCGCTTTGTGTCTAGGAGGTTTCTTCCCTGCTTCCCAAGTGGAGAATACAAAGTTAACTTATCTCTGTCCTTCTATTCAGGTCATTATGGTACCTCCTTCTTGGTCCTTCTCACTGGGCTGCCATGCGGAGGCTTCAGGTTACCTGAAAGCCGCTTTGTCTTGGCTTCTTCCCTGTCAGCTCTCTCGCTAGAGATGACTCCCTGAAAGAGCCTTTCTAGCAGCCTCCTGGATGCTCTCAGCTGTTTCTGCTCGCATTCTGCTGGATTCAGGAACTTCCAGTTCTGGTTGTTCCCCCTTCGTCCGCTCCAAGTCTCTCTTAATACTGGAGCTCACATTCCTTCCTCCTCCCCTCTGGAAATACCAGGAGAAGAAGGATCCCTGCATGCAACCCCCCGTATCTTACTCTCTGCCACCAGTGTCTCTTCTCTTCCCTTACAAACTAACAATCATTTTTCACATATGAGCCTATGAACTTCACTTCGTCAATCTCCTGAATACAAAAAATCATGGACTAAATATAGACATTGGATTTATGACACATTGCAACCTGCCTGACATCTGACTCCCCATGTACTTCTCCACTACTTACCTCCTACATTCATCCCCCTTCTCCCTCCCGCCCCCCACCTTCCCAACTGTCTCTCACCCACTGATTCCTCAATTTACATCTTCCCTGACTGTCCTTCTTGCATGCACACCACCCTCTGGCTTCTTTACTATTAATTCCATCCAGGTAAATCATGTACCAACTGAAGATGTTTCTTCAGCCTGACAGAGGGTTTTTAAACCCAAAAGCTTCCTAAGAATTTTTTTTCCAACTATTTAAGTTGGTCTAATAAAAGATACAAGATTCACCCAAAGAACCTTGTCCGCCTATGTCCTTGGACCAACAGAGCTACAGCCTACACCCCTAGATCATACATTTGCAGTTGAAAGAAAAGTCTCTGTAATCTGGGTGGCATATCTGATGACCCTTTGTTTGCTATAGTTACCACAGTTTTATGATTATTTTCAGCTAGCACAGGCTTCCCATAGATAAATAGATGACATTTCTTACAGCCATATACCGACTTAAACTTTGTTTCTCAATTTGTGCATATCGACACTCTGACTTAGAGAGTGCCCTAGATACTTATGCTGTTGGTCTCCAGCTCTCCCCTTGTTTTTGAAGCAAAGCAGCTCCAATGCTTCTTTAGAAGCATCTGTTGACGGCGTACTGGGTCTTTTAGGGTCATAATGTTTTAATAGTGAAGCTCTCGTTATTTTCCCCTTCAAGTTTTTAAATTGAGCTTCATGTTCATGTTCCCATATCCACTGAGCATTCTTTTGTAGGAGTGATCTAAGGTATTTGGTCTGCTCTGCTAACTTGGGGAGATATTCCCCTACAGAATTGATCATTCCCAGTAATCTTTGCATTCCTTTCTTATTTGTAGGGGGTGGCTTGTTTGTAATGGCTTTAACCCTTGCAGGATTGATTTGCACCCCTTCCTCAAAGAGCTTTTCTCCCAGATATATTAGTTCTTTGACCCTGAATTTGCATTTTTATTGTTCAGTATCAGACCTGCTCTGCAAGCTCTTTCTAGTGCCTTTCTTAGCCTCAAGTCATGTTCTTCCATAGCATTTCCTCACACTAATACATAATCAGTAAAAACCATAGTTCCATCAAGACCTTCAAAAATTTGTTGCACCTTTCTGAGCCATACTTCAGATGCAGAACACAGTCCAAAAGGAAGACTACAAAAGAAATACCTTCTGAAGGGAATATTGAAGGTACATAATCCAGCGCTATTCTTTTCTAGGGGAACTTGCCAAAACCCAGAAGAGACATCTGAAGTGGAGAAATATTTAGCTTCTGCCACATTGCCAAAAACCTCTTCCCTGGTGAGAATGGGAAAATGCTTCCTTTTGATGTACCTGTTTATTTGCTTAGGATCCAGACACAATCTCAAGGATCCATCTTTTTTTTTCTATTATGACAGTAAATGAAGCCAAGAAGTTGGTTGCTCTACTTTTTCTATTATGTTCATTAGGGGTGTGCAAAATGGGCTATATTCAATTTGGATTCAGATTTGGCCCAATCAGGGATAGTGATTCCGCTCATTGATTCAGATCACTGTCCTGATTTGATCTGGCCGAATCCAAATCTGAAGATCTGATGCTGAGTCAGAGAATCAGCGATTCAGCCATAGACACAGCTTTAAATGTTTTTCTACATACCTTGAGGTACCAGGTGTGGCACATGAATGCTATGATGGTGGGGTGGATGGACTATCCCACAGGAGCACAGGGAGACCCCCCTGTACACTCAGCAGTGAACTGAGAAATGGACCGGAAGTACTCCCCAGTTCAGCGATCAGCTGTAGGGGGACCCCAGGTGCCCCCCCACCCCGACCCAGGAGGCATCAGTCACCAAGCCAGGGAGTGAGAGAGGGGTCCCCTGTGCACGCTCCAGCAGACCCAGAATTGGACCAGAAGTGCTTCTTGTCCACTTTTGGGTCTGCTGCTAAGTATGCTGGGGACCCCCCCCCCCACTCCCACGCTCCCAAGGGATGCTCCATCCACCCCAGAATCTCAGAATTCACAAACTGCCTGATACCTTGGTATGGAGAAAAAACATTTAAAGTTGTGTCTGTGTCCGAATCATTGAATCTTTCTGAATTGATTCAGAGGGTTCTGATTCAATTAGGAGAGATTAAAGGGTCTCCTGATTTGATTTGGATTTGGAGATTCGGCTGCCAAATCAGGCTGAATCTCAACTGAATCGAATCAGTGACTAAAGCTTCACACAGCCCTAATGTCCATGTTAGCTAATCTATCTAATTCCTTTTTCAGTTTCTCCCTTAGTACAATGGGAGCATTTCTTGGAGCATATATGGTGGGGGTATTTGGTTCTTTTAATTCTATCTTGTACTCAGTTAACAGTTTCCATATGCCTTGAAACACATAAAACTCTTCTATATTCTTGTTTTCTAGTCCCTCCATGCCATTCATTCCCTTAATTAAACCTAGAGTTTTACATGTTCACAACCCAATAATTGGCACTAGCTTTTCTGGGACTGTGACAAACTGAATTTTTACTATATTACCCTTGTGTCTGACATGCAATGCACAAACACCCTTGGTTGCAGTCATGTTCTTATTAAGTCTTACTTTCTTATTCTCATACTAATTAGCTTAGTTTTCATTTTTTCATAATGTATTCTGGTATTGCATTGACCTGTGCCCCTGTATCTAACTTGAAAGTTACCATTAGTCCTCTTGTGTCAAGGGTAATTGTCTAATCTGCAGAAGAACTAACTTTTCCTTCATTGTACCAATGAGGAATTCTTCTTTTTCCTCACTGCATGCAGCATGCATCTGCTGTCTCTTTTCTAGTGCATCCTGCTCCTTTCTGCAAACTCTTGCCAAGTGATTGAATCATTTACATTTGCTGTAGCACTTTACCAAATACAGGGTGTTGCATGTGTCTGTGGTAACCCCTACAGCATCTGCAGCTAACCATTGTTTCTTCAAGCAAGTCTCTTTGGCCTCCACTTGCCTGCTTCATAGTGAGGTCCTCCTTTCTGTATTGTTTGTGTGTTGCCGTAGGTTTTTGCAGTCTTGTAACCCTTTCTAATTCAGGTTGTTCTCCTTTTTCTCCAGCTTCTGCAGCCTTGCATTTGTTCTAACTGCCTTTTCCAAATTAAGCTCAGGATCCTCTGGCAGTCTTTTCCTGAGGCTTGTATCACTTATACCCAATACCGTTTGGTTGCTGATCATGGACTCTTTGAGATCTCCAAAGTTGCATGTCTGGCTCAGCAGTCTGAGGGCTTTGACAAACTCCTCTATTGTCTCGCATTCTTTCTGCTGTCTCGTGGAAATTATACCATTCAAAGGTTTCATTTTGTTTGGGTATACAATATTCCTTAAACTTTTTTTTATTACTGTGCCATAGCTTTTTTGTTCTGCTTCTGAGAGTTGTAGGCTATTATAAAGAGACAGAGCCTCTGGGCATGCTATATATATAAAAAAAAAAAAAAAAAAAAAAAAAAAAAAAAAAAGCTACCTTGAGTGAATCTTCCTTCTCTGTAGCTCTGCTGGCCATCATATGTATGGTGACGCTCTGCTTAAATTTCTTCCAGGTTTCTGCTGTATTGTTGAACAGCTTTAACTCCTCTGGAATTCTGAGATGTTCCACTTTTTTATTTTTTGTCTTCCTTCACACCCCAGTCCTGGTACCATGTGTTGTTCTCAAAAGACCAAGTTGTTAAGCTTATAAAAAGCTTGTTTATTCAAAGAGAAGTGCTTTGCCAGTAATTTTGCTGCTCCCTCCTGCAATCCCTTAGCCATGTAACAACTTATACATAGCTCTCTTAAAGGGGGATCCACATACCTGGGAGCACATTAATGAGCCCCACTTTTTTGTGCAAAAAAAATCAGGTGCATTAATTGTATATGTAGACATGTCCTGTGTGTAGGAAAACTATGACAGTGGTCAGAAGCTGTCAAAACAAAATGGCTCTATTCTGATGGAACAATAGGTTATCTATCAACTGGCATTGAAGGACATTCTCATGTCACATGCAACATGAAAAAAAAACCCCTCAAATAAGCAGAAACATATGTTTGCTTTGGGAATCAGACCAAACCCAGGCCTCCAAAGATTGGTGAGGTCAGAATAATAGGAATTGTGTTCAAGAGTTTACCATTTTTGTAAAAATGAGAACCATAGGTCTGGTTAAAAAATAATTTGATAAACCTTTGCTTCATTCCTTGGCTGACATTATTCCTGAAGGATCTAAGAAATCAGAACTCTCATTGCAGGATGGTCTCGGGGAGAGGGGAAGATGGTAGGGAAAGATGTATTTAAGCCTGTGGATTATCTGCAAGGCACTAAATCTTAGGAAGCTAGGTTTTGGGTTCCTGCTGGACAAGAAATGTAAGACCTGTGTATGCATTTTCTGGTGCGGTAAATTGGGACAAAAACATCTTGACCTACATTTCTGGAATCCCTTTCTATTACCAGCAGATTCTGAGGTGTACAAAAGCAACATTGTGCCCTACCCTCTCTTTTTATATACTTTGATGTTCTTTTTGATGTTCTCAGTGTTCATTAGCCTGCAGGAGTAAGATTTTTGAAGGGTAGAAACTTGTTTCTGAAATTAAGTCTCATAGGTTTTCATACAGTGCTGTTTTGGCCCAGGTAGAATAAGCATAATTTCTGCCTGTTTACATAAAGGGCTGTATACTTCCCTTTTAAATGCAAAGGGGTATTAATTACTTTGTGTTATTAAGAAATCTACTTTTAATCCTAGGAATACTCTTTCCAGGAATATTATTAAAGGGTGTAATTATGACTCTGTAGTTTATCTGATAATATTTAAATCATTAAAATATTTGTGCATTTTCATTTTGGGAAAAACAGACAGTTCCCCTTTCTTGATTTGGTCATTATAAAAGTACACATAGCTAATTAAAATTCAATTGTATGATGGTATTTAAATATTAACTATTTTTTCCTTTTTATACCTTAATATAATAGTATTTAATTCTGACTCCTTAGTTGTTTAGACATAATAGTGATGGGTCTGAAAGTCAATTTGAAACCTACCCCAAACCCAGCTTCTTTGCACATAATGGGTGCCTGTATACATTCCAGGAGGATTCTCCGATGCGCTGTAATTACAGTGTGTTGGAGCAGACTCGATTAATCGAGTCTGATGGGGGCATGCTTATTAGCATGCTCCAGCCAGCCTTCACATCTCATTATCAACATCCCTGAGGTTTAAATGGCAGCAGGAGTGATTTAACTAAAGCTTATTTGACAAGCTTTAGATAAAGCACCCCATCACCATTTTGAAGTGTGGGGACACTGATACATGAGATGCTGTGGGTGCTTTAGAGTGGATATTGTAGTTGCTCTGATTAAAGTGCCCCGCCACACCCCTGGATCACACATAAAAATGTGCACAGGTGTCAGTTGCTTGCTGCCTATTTATTTTCAGTTCCAATTTTGCTATTACATTGTACATGGAATAATATTTATCATTTACAAAGTAGAGTTTATAATTGTCATAACTGCTGTATATTGTACATTTTTTTCAGTTACTTGTAAGACTAGTTAGTACAACATTTTCGTACAGGAATGAGATTTTTCAAGTCCACATTATATCTTTAGGCATGCAGTTCTCTGGTTAATAATCAATCCACTTCAGTTATTAATAGCTGCTGTTCAGTTTATTTAGATTTGTGTTTTCTTCTAAAATACATCTACTGAATCATTTAGGACTTTACAGTAACGTTTTGCCTTTGCAAAATCTCTCGGGTTTTACTAATTTGTACATGATTTCTTTTGGGAAATACCACTACAAGAATCCCTATATCCTCTGGATTGAACTGTTCTGCGTGCTAATACTGTTTTCTTGTATAGGTTGCTGATCACACTGCCTGGCTTTTATGTGACCACAGTAAGGGAAACAAAATGATACAATTAAGAAGATAAATGAGATTACAATGAATCATATATAAATCTATCCTATTTAAACTTTAGCACTGATTGGTTTTAGCCATTCAGTGTAATCCTAAGGGTAATTTTACACAATTATTAAACATGTCTCTCTTAGGGTGCATACAGTTGTTTACTGCAGCTGCTTTATGTTCATATAGCTTATTTCAAGCCTCATGAATGTAGACCAGGAGCAGTGTGTACAGCCATTTGCCAATGAGAGGAGCTGTGCAGGGAACTTGGTATAAATAACTTGGGGTGGGGGGAGGAGCGGGTGGGACCACAGGATAGAAGGTCCATATGGAGGGTGCTTGGGTGATTCGGGGGACAGGGTGGGGGGTTGTCCATCTGGAGGTGGGAGGGTTGTGGAGTTAAAAATATCCCATTTGGAGTAGAGGGGGTAGGAAGAGCCCAGTCCTAAGGCCAGAGTGAGTGGCTGGACTTTCCAAATCCTGGGGGCTGTGCTTAGAATACATAAAGGTTACTAGGCTGGCTTAACCCATTCCCATTGTAAGTTAGTTCACCTGCACAGGTGGACTAAATTAGATCAGGCTCACTCTTTTTGCCCAATATAATCTCTTTGGACACGTGTACAGATGGCCTAACCCTTGTTAAGTTGGTCTAAATGTAGCAGCTGTACATGCCCTTAATGTATGTGAAAATAGGATTTCCTGGCAAACAATAACAATATCCATTTCAGCCTATTAATTAAACCATAACTGTATAACTTCTGGGTACTGCAGGGAGGCCACACAACCCACAGGCCACTGATTTCCAGGCCACAGGCTACAGGCAGCATGGGCTGCACACTGCAGTGGCAGCACTCCTGACATGTCCCTGACCATGTGCATCCCAACTCCACTCCTGGCCTCATGTGCATCACAGCTTCACTTCTGGCCATGCATGCAGCTTGGCTCCAATCCCTCTGGCTCAACATAGGGCATGGACAGCACAGACTCCTTCCTGGCCCCCTTTATACTGCTCGACCCTGCCCCAGAAGTTGGGCAGGAAACAAGCTGGAAGAAAAAAAGAGCTCAGAACCCACAGCCACCATAGCAGCCAGAGCAGTCAGGGTGAGTGAAGGGGGGTCGTGGTAGCTGGGCAGGAGCCCACGGACCTCACGTTAACCAGTTGTATGCTTCATTCAAGCAGCCCATGGGCCTCCACTTGGACAGGCTAAATTAAACAATTGCAAATGAATTTGCACAGGATTTAGAGTAACAGGCCATCTTCATCTCTCTTGAATGACTAAGTTTGCTGGGTATAATCATCATTATTGTGGGCTATCAAAGTGCACAGCACATGTCAAAGAACACTAGTTACTGTCAAATTGGGGATTTTTTAATCAGAAAAAGCCAGGAACCCTTGTGATGATTAATAATATGTCTCTAGATATATAAAATATTAGTTAATATTAGTTTAAGTATTCCAGTGGATGTTATCTCATTGGAAGAAATACAAATAGCATGCTTTTGGTTATATTGTTGGACTGCTGTTAATGTTGTTGTAATAGTGGAATGGCCCAAGAATAATTGGCCCCATTGAGATATCTGGTGCTTCTATATACTATACCTGAGAGTGCTAAAAGAATTGGCTAACATCATTGTACAACCTATGGCAAAGTTATTTGGAGACTTGGAGAGCTTGGAAGAGGTCCCAGAAGACTTGAAAAAGGCTAATGTGGTGCCTATCTTTAAGAAAGGGAGAAAAGAGGACCCAGAGAATTACAGGCCAATTAGTGTGACCTCAATTCCTGGTAAAATCCTGGAGAAAACTATCAAAGAATCCATTACTGATAGGCTAACAAAAGACAGTATTCTGAAGGATAGCCAACATGGCTTTGTTATGGGCAGGTCATGCCAGACCAACCTCATTTCCTTCTACGATCAGGTAACTCACCACCTGGATTGGGGAAACAAGGCTGGTGTCATATGCCTGGACTTCCAAAAGGCTTTTGACCTGATCTCCCACAATGTCCTTATAGTAAAATTGGGCAAATATGGCCTTGACTACTTTATGATCCAGTGGCTAGGTAACGAGCTCTGAGGTAGGACCCAGAGAGTATTGACTGACAGAACTGAGTCAATGTGGCGAAAGGTGACCAGTGGCATCCCTCAGGATTCAGTACTCAGACCACTGCTTTTCAACATGTTCATCAACTATTTGGACTGAGGTATTAAAAGTTAATTGGCAAAGTTTGCTGATGACACCAAACTATGGGGGAGCGTGGGCATGCTCAAAGGCAGGCTGTCAATACAGGCAACCTGGACAGGCTTGCAAAGTGGGTGGATCTGAATCTGATGTTGTTTAATACAGAGAAATGTAAAGTGCTCCATCTGGGAAGAAATAATCCATAGCACACTTACAGGCTCAGTAGTGCTATGCTTGCCAGCACCATAACTGAACAAGACCTAGGTGTCATGGTAGACTACAAAATGAACATGAGCCACCAACGCAATGCCATAGCTGGCAGGGGTAAGCAAACACTGGCATGCATCTACTGAGGCATCTTGATCAAGGCTAAGGATGTCATCCTCCCACTCTATTCAGCCTTGGTGAGATGTCAGCTGGAGTACTGTGTCCAGTTCTGGGCACTGTACTTCAGGAAGGATGTGAAGAAGCTTGAGATAGTCCAAAGGAAGACTGCACACATGATTAGAGGCCTAGAGACTGGGTCATAAGGGGAGAGGCTGAAACACTTGGGACTGTTCAGCCTGGAGAACAAAAGACTGAGAGAGGACTTGGTGGCAGCCTATAAGTATATCGGGGTGTACATCTGGGCCTGGGGGAGCATGTATTCACCAAGGCCCTGCCTTCAGAGGACAAGAAACAAAGGGCACAAACTGATTGAAGATCACTTCAGGCTAGACATAAGGAAGAACTTCTTTACAAGTCAAGTGCCAAGGGTTTGGAACAGGCTCCCCCCAGAAGTGGTACAGTCACCCACCCTGGCGATCTTCAAAAAACATCTTGATGTCCACTTTTCTAAGGTCATCTGACCCCACCAGTCTTTCCTGCCCAAGTGCAGGGGGGCTGGACCTAATGATCTGTAAGGTCCCTTCCAGCCCCTAACAACTATGAAACTATGAAAATATATGTAGTAGCAGAAAACAATTTGGTCTGAATAATTTCACAAAGTAAAGCTAGTTCAATAGATGTACATTGGTTTGCATCAGTGATGTATCTAATACTTTATTTTTTTATTTTTAATAGAAAACTGAGAAAAAAATAGAAATTCAGTGTTAATGTCCTTCCATCTCATCTTATTAATCCTGGAGTGGATATTATTCTAATTGTGTTAAAATTAAGAATCAATGTCTGCAATTACTAATGTATATAATGAGTAACAAAATGAATTTAATTTTTATTAAGAAAGTATTTTAATTGAAATAATCCAGTGTCCTCAAATAGTTTTTAATTATGTTTTTTTTTTCTTTTTGAATTTTTTAAAGGGAATGACACAATTTACTGGACAGATATGGGTTTCAACAAAATTAGCAGAACTAAACGAGACCAGACATGGAAGGAAGACATCATTACTAATGGCTTGGGAAGAGTTGAAGGGATAGCTGTGGATTGGATAGCAGGTATCACCAGTGTTTTGGTTTTTTTTTTAATCTGTCTGTTTTATTAAATACCTTTTTGAAAGATGTTTATCTGCTTAAAAATAATCCTCAATTATGGCAGGAACCTTTTTTTTGTTGTAATTCTATCCATGAGGAGAAATAGTTTGGTTTTCTTTCAGCTCTACACTTGCTAATATTGTGAGCCTCTGGATGTATGTTTTTATATCAAAGTTTGCTCATTGTTAACTTAGTAAAAATCTCCCCAAGAACTTCATTATTCAGGAAAATGGTTTTAAATTTTATCTGGTGCCTGAAGACAGTTGGAAAATTAAAATACAGCCTATGTCTTAAGTGGGGAGTTTCAATCATTTTGAAAATTACAAGTAGGAATTTAGGTCTTTAACCAAAGATGATTGAAAGTAGCAAACAGAAACTTAATTTTAGTGAATGTTCAGTGTAGAAAATAATGAAATAAAGATGTATATTTTAAAATACAGACAATTCTTCTCCACTATGATGTTTTATGCTTGGAAATGTATGAACACCTCACCTTTTAAAGAAGCAATTTCCTATTTCAGTAACTTTTTGGTATTTTTCCTAGGTAACATATATTGGACAGATCATGGCTTCAATTTAATTGAAGTTGCCAGACTCAATGGCTCATTCCGATACGTAATTATATCCCAGGGTCTGGACCAGCCAAGATCTATATCAGTGCACCCAGAAAAAGGGTAACTTAAATATTACTATGTATTAAAAAAAATCTGTATGTTAGTGGTAAAACTTTCAAATGAGCTAATTAGGATATTTGTTTGGACATCTGCTATTTCTAGGATCTGCAATAAAACCCAATAATATTGTACTATAACTAAAAAAAAGTATAAACCAAAAAAAAAAAAGAATTGCTGTGGGCAATATCTTTATAATGGCTCAACATGTAGTTGGTCCAGAAAGCCTTGCTTCTTGCATATTTTCTGGGCCAATATGGCTACCACCTCACTTCAACACTACTTATACCAAAAAATTAGATGTTCTAATGTACTAAAATACCTTATATGAAGCCTCTGTTAACACTAAATGTTACATGCTATTTGCAGAAAAGCTTTCACACTCTTAGGCAATCATCCACCTGAGGGCTAGGAAAGGATAAGTTATATGCTTAAATCTTTTGAATCCTAAATGTTAAGCTTACCATAGAAAACAAACTGCTCAAACTACTAGACCAATGTGATGATGACATTTTTAAATAGTATAGTCCCATGAAAGGGAAAATATATTTAATATCTCTCCATACCTGTCCATTAACTATATATTCCAGATGATGTTCTTAGGTAGAAAAATATATGATGGTGGCACATAAAAGGTCCATATGCACCCATTATCTGGAAAAAAACTATAAGCTATGGCTGTAGAAATAGAAACAAAGGAATTTTTGTCCCTTAGAGCTGCAGACTATTGCTCACCGAGATAAATGAATACTCAGACCGAAGTAGTAACTTCTGTGAAAACAAGCACTCCCAATGTACTTTGCAGAACGCGTACACCAAGTGTAGAAAGCACTTCCCAATGCAAAAAGACTTTAAACCTTGTCTAATTTCTACAACAGTTCTGCTGTTGTATTATGTATGATGAGGTGCCAAGAAATATTTGAGTCATGATCGGTAAATAAAGGCATGCCTTTCCTGACTAGGAAAGAGCAACTGTGCCTATAAATGGCAAATTATTAATGCCTCCTTCAGAAAACTGAAATAGCTATCCACCCTGGAAAACATAAATTCCACGTGGCCCCCTAATAAGTCATATATGTACCTGTATAACACTACCCTCCTACGTGAGATTCTAGATCAGTGGTTTTCAAGCTTTTTAGGCTCAGGGCACCTGTCAGAAAATACCAGGTCTTAGCTTTCTTTTGTTTATTGACAATGGAAAAATAATTGAGCAATTCTTCTGCTTCAAGAACTCAGAAAAACACAACAGGTCAGAATGTGACCTGTTGGCTCCTTTACAGGGCAGCATTCCTGCATTCAAATAAGTGTTGTCTGCTTGTGCTAACAGTTTCTGCTAAAATGCTAACAATTTATGCACTTAGGGGCTAGGTTCAGACAGTCAAAAAGCCTGAAGCTGAATTGATTCAGTCTTTTTAGGCTAGTCTAAACTTCAGAGATTAAATTGAAAAACAACTGGATGCATATTCACTTTTGATTCAGGAGATTGAGCCACATGCTTGCAGTGGCTCTGACCAGAAGCTAGGGGGTGCTACAGTATGCCTCTCTGGCCTGTAGCCAGCATGGGTTGTGCATTAACTTCCTCATCCTGCTGCCCCTAAGGTCTTTGGGATTTGCAATCCAGAATCACAGCAGCAGGACTCCTCAGGCTTGTTCATCACTTCCTCTTCCTGCTTCCAGATGCCTCTGGAATTTGTAGCCTATAGTTGCAGCCAACAGTAACTTTCAGTAAGTTTAGCAGGGCATGGTAGCTCTGTACTTGGGGAAGTGGGTTTTACCCATGGGAAGCAGGGGCTTAACCCCTCTCCCTAGCCCCTGACCCCAGCCAGGGTTTGCCTGGGGGGCAGTCCCTGCCTTCCCCCAGCACACCAACTCTTCTCTGCTGGAGCAGACAGCACAGCCCACCCCAGCACACGCTGGGGGACTCCAATTTAACTTAACCTTGGGAAAGGGGTCTGGGACAGAAGTTTCATAAACCAGTTTGATGCAGATCAGTTAAGAATGATACTACACTCAACCAGGTTTATCTTAAGCCAGTTTCAGCCATTTTGAGATTGGTTATTTTGCACTGAACTTCTGAGCTAGGGACAGACATACTAGTTTACATGATAAGAAACTGGTTTAAACCTGTAACAGAACAGATGTTCAGTGCACATAAACCAGTTTGAAAATGGCTGAAACCAGTTTGAGATAAACCTGGTTGAATGTAGTGTCAGACTTAACTGATTTGGGTCAAATCAGTTTATGCAATGTCTGTCCCAGACCTCTTGCTGGTTTAAGATAAACTAGACACTCCCAGCATCCAAACATGCTCTCTGGGCTTGGCAGGATTCTCTGCTCCACAGCAGGGCTGGCTCCTCCCCTCTGCTCCCTGGCTGCAGCTCCAGCACAAACTGCGGGCTGCTCCCTCCCTCCCCCTCACCACTCCCTGCTAAGCAGGAATCCCCCCTTCCCTCTGCCTTGCTGAGGAGGTGTCTGTGTATTAACTAGGAGACCACATGCTGGCTACAGTCCCTGTTGAATCAACAGGCAGAATCAACAGGTAGCTGGTAATGTCCCTCTGTTGTTTTCTTAATGGGGTGATAAACACTGTTATCAATTCCCTGCTGGGCTAGTCAAAGTGTCCTGCCCAGGTCTGGCCATGTCCCTCCTCAGCTCAGTTCTGTGGAAAGGAAGGGTGGGATGTTTTAGCACCACCCAGCTTCTAGAAGCCACTGCAGGCATGTACCTACATGTTTGGGGTGTCTGTGCAGTTACAAACCAGTTCAGCCTAGTCAAGTTAGACTAACCTGCAAGGATTGAATCAATTCACGCTCAGGCTTTATATATGTCTGTCCCTGGACCAGTTCTGTTATGCTTTAAACCAGTTTCTGAAGACCAGGGATCCTGTTTTTCCCTCAATAAAAATAACAAATTCTCTGCAAAAAAAAATTTCTAATATAACCCCCAAAAATCTGCTGGTGCCTTTCCCCTTCCCACAGCCCTGCTGGTGCCCCTCACCCCTTCCACCCACAGTCCCTGCTCTCCCAGCCCTCCTGGAGTAGGTCCCATCTTCCAGGGTTATGGAGCCAGGTCTGCAGCCTGCTGCCTCTGCTCCTCCCTGCTGCCTGCTGTGGACTTGGGCAGGGTGGCTCCCCACCACTGCCTGCACTCCTGGCAGGCAGGGGGAACTGCACCTGTCAGATCTGTGCATGGGGCAGGCTGTGGGCATGGGCTCCCTTCCTGCTTTGCTCCCTGGGGGTTTCTGCAACACTGCAGGCGTGATCCACCACAGCTGGGAACAGTGGGGCTGCACAGGGATCTCCTTGCCACTGCTTGCCCCGCCTCACTGCCCTGGCAACTGACCTTCTGCACCTGCCTCTGCTTTGAGGGGTGCAGCCCCACACTGCTGCCTCATTGCAGGCCCACGTGCAGGAGGCATGTCACTGGGGCAGTGTGGGATGAGCAGCAGTGAGCAGATCCCCATGCCACTCCTCTGGTCCCTGCTGCGCTGGGTTGTGGGGAACAGCTGATGCACGTCAGCTCACCACTGTTCACTGCTACTGTGCTTCCTTTCCCCATGACCCAGTGCAGCAGGGAGCAGAAGAGCTCTGTGAGGATATCCTTGCTGCTGCTTATCCCACGCTGCCCTGGAGATGTGCCTCCTGTGCAGTGAGGGGAGCATGGCAGGGCTGCATCCCTCAAAACAGTGGCAGGTGCAGGAGACATGTTGCTGGGGCAGAGAGGGAGTGAGCAGCAGTGATGAGATCCCTACATGGCCCCTCTGTCCCCAACCACACCGGGTCATGCCTGCAGGGTTGTGGAGACCCTGAGGAAGTGAAGTAGGGTGGAAGCCCATGCCTGCAGCCTGCTCCACTCACAGATCTGGGGGCATGGGTCCTCCCTGCTCCTTGGAAATGCATGCAGCAGCAGGGATCCGGTCCTCCCCCTCCCCTGGATGAGCCATCTGCAGCTCTGTCCTGCTTCCCTCTGGGGCCCTTCAGCCACACATTGGAGCCCCAGGCCCCAAGTCCCACCCGGCTATGCAACAGTCCGAGCCCTGCCCAGCTCCCTCCCTATATGGCCTCAATCCCCACACTTCTACTTACCTGCTGCAGCCGCTCTGCAGCCTATCTGGGGCCATGTGCATGTCCATGCATGTGGTGCCCCATATTGCACCACCTTTCTCCTGCTCCCTCCAAGCTCCCTGCAGGCTGGAACTCTGCCAGCCTGCAGGGAGCTCACTGGAAAATGGCAAAATTCATGGGTTTCTCTTGTAAAATGAGAAATCCACGTCTGCCTTTGTAAAAGGTAAAATCTGTAATTTACTCCATTTTTCCATGGGAAACAGAAAACCTGGATCCCTTCTGATGACTTAAACCAGCTTCTGTCCCTAGCCAGAATGACTGAGTGTGTCAGGGTGTAGCTGTATCTGTGACTACAGTTTACTTTGTATGAAAGATGATTTGGAGATACATTCCATAATATAAAAACATTATTTGGATGTTGCTGTTTTGTTCAGCTTTCTAGGTTTTAGACATGTTCAAAGGTATTGAGAAACTATAAAAGGCTAAGGGGAACATTAATTTCTAAGTGTTCCTTTTGTAGCCAGAGAGCTTATCCCAGTATGATTCATATCTATTTTTGTTTATTTTCTTTTTAATACTAACACTCAAAAATAACATTTGAGAATAGTTCTAAAGTTGTATATTTCCTTTAGCCTCAGACTACACATCCATGGTTGTCTTCAGGAAAGATTCTATTCTCTGTAGTAAAAAAATCTTTGAGTAGGGTTGTTATGAAGTTCTTTGTGATGGGGGGATAGTAACCTCTCTTCCTCATTCTTTCCTTATCTCTTCTGCTTTGCAGACAAACCTTTTATAGGTTCTACCCCAGCTACTATCACCTCCATGGCAGTGAAATCCAAACTGATACCTTCAAAAAGGTGGAAAAATGATGCTTTTAAAATTATTTAGTTACCACGATACAAAAATGCCCATCATTAAGCTTTTGTTCTAATAATGTGTCCATTTATGTTGTTATGACAGATATGGAGTAAGTTCAGATTTGGTACCACAGTCCTAGACAGATTTTTTTTTTTTTTGCCACTCTTCCCTTATACCTGGTCTTTCAAAGCAATACTGATCTGATTAGTCTTTCTTCTGTTTTTTTGGATGAGGTCAAGAGGAAAGTTTCTTATCAGCCTAGGAATTTTGATTTAAAGGACTTGCCTAATGCCAAGAGAAACATATTCTACTCAATGAATATGACCTTTCTCTGAAACTCAATTAAGTCTCACGTGTGTTTCATGTTAATTTCAAATAAACTAAGCCAAGTTTCATGTCTGTTTATCTGCTTGTTTGAAAGTTAGTTAATTCCAGGAGAGCATCAGTGCATACCTATCCATCCACACAAACATACTAAGGTTATATTTTTGCTTTATCTGCAATGAAAGTTATTTGTGGGTCAACTTCTACAACTGTTTCCTCAGTAGTTGTCCTGGTACTACGTCCTCCAGAGATTCACATGGCAAATGCATTCATGACCTTCAGAGAATATCCTATGGATTTTTTGTCCTCTTCTCGCCATACCAATTTGGAAATTTAGATTTCATTGTATTATTTCCTGAAGGATGTCTTTAAAAAAACTCCATATAGTTTGCACCTGTAAGGCATTTGACTTGCAGCCTGTGTAACTAGGTCAGCTGCACTTAATGCACTAAGCAGGCCCAACTGAGGCCAGCCCCTTGCTTTTGACTCATTCTGGGGCTGCTTTAAGAAATTCTCTAGAAGTCCTTTGCTGTACAACTTTCTGGTCTCCAGCCCTTGAGCAGCTCCTCTTCTGGTAATTCATCTGGCTCCCTGATACCTGATTTCCAGTTAAGCCTCTTGCTTGGTGTTTGGACTTCAGCTTGACCTCAGCTTGGTACTTGACCCCTGATTCTGGTTAGTTTGATAGTTTGGTTTCAGACCCTTAGCTTTGGATCCCACTTCTAAGTTTGGAATTTGAGATTGTCCTCGGTTGCTTCCAACCCACAGTTCATCCCTGCATCCACTCCGGTGTTCAGTCCCAGCTCTGCCCACTAAGCTTTGTGAACCATGACAGCATTGGCTGCATTAAGAATTCTTTACTTAGGGACAGATTGTGAACAATTGTGCTGCAAGAGAGTAGAGGAAGCAGTGTATGCTATCTTTGTATGTTGAACTGGTGACGTGCCACAAGATTCCAGTTCACAGAGGGAGGCAGGCTTTGCAATTTGATTAGCTTCTTCCTGTCACCTCAAGCAGATGCGGGGGGGAAAAGGTAAGTAGAGGGCAACCTGCTCCAATACCCAGCATGCTCAGTGATGTACACAAACATTTTGGAAGCATATGTTTGGACATGCATAAGCCTTTTGCAGTTTATTCCAACCACTAAAACAGTGGGAGAACCAGAAGAAATACTGATTCGCTGCATTACAACCTCCTCGTTCTTCACACACTGATAATTACCTTGGGATAGGCTGAAAACTAGTAATCTCTCCCCTGGACTTTGACAACAACAAAAAAAAGAAAAGAGAGAGCACTGGGAAATTCCACCACAAAACATTGTGTTAACTTGAAATCTGTTTAGATAGCAAGCATGGGAAGTATTTGACATACTGAGCATGGTTCTCTTCTTGAACCTAGGTCAATATATTGATATAAGAGTAGATTAGGAATTGAAAAATTAACATTTAACTCTGGCTACAACTCCATTATTACTTCTTATAATATTATACCATATGTATAATAGAGATATCTATTTAGGTTATTATCAATGTGTTTACTACATTGGCCCTACTACTTGTACAGAAATATATTCTTTAATGATTTCAAGCAAATTCTCTCCCCCCCACCCCCATTTCAAGTTTCACTATTATAAGTGTTAATTGTATTCGTTCTGTGAGTTAGTTTACGTGCGTTAAAGTAGAGCTATGTGTTTTATACCATATATGGCCCTGTATACCTGCTTTGAAATAACTCTGCCATAGAGAGAGTGAATGTGTATGTATTTTTACAGAACACAAAACATTTAACATTTAGCAGACACACATTATCATATTACTATTTATTTTGTATATACTATTGATACTATACTATTAGTACATGATCCAAAGTGCACTGAGGTCAATTTAAACTTTCTTCTTGACTCCAGTGGAGACAAGTAAAGTTTACAGAGATTTACTGGGAGATGTACCAAGAGATCTACCAGGTTGGAGACAGTATATCTTTCTCCCAGAACTGCCATTTTTCTTCTAGAGAAAACTACATGAATGTCAGCATACTTGTGGTTTCTGTTGTGAGGGTGGTGATTCTTTCAGTAGAAATGTAACGTGTGGCTTTGACGAGGCATCAATTAACTTAGAAAAAATAGGCAATATAGATCCTAATATTTACCCATAATACTGCTTGAGTTTGCACATTTACAGTTGTATTATAATTCTTAAGAACAATTTTACCTGCATAGTCATTTGCTAGAAAGAAAAATATATTAAAACAGTTCAAATGTCAGTCTATTGACAAAACTTTTTTAGCAACCCCTTTAACATGATGCAGAATTTCTAAAGAGATTTTCATAATGATCTTTAGACAGGCAACAATAGATTATTTCTACAAGTTCTGTAGGAGTAAACTGGCATGTTTTTTATCCCTTTTAAAATTCTGTTTTATGTAAACTGCATTTTAAAAGTTGCTACAAACTATTTAATTTGCACATGTTCATTTGTTTGCATGTTATTTTTATTGTTAATTTCTTCAATGTTTTAGGTATTTATTCTGGACAGAGTGGGGACAGGCTCCCTGCATAGGAAAAGCACGGTTAGATGGTTCTGAGAAGGTTGTGCTTGTGAGTTTGGGAATTGCATGGCCTAATGGGATCTCCATTGACTATGAGGTGTGTTCTTCTATTTTCTACTAAATAACAGATGTTCATTAAATGTTAAATTTAAACATTGCAACATGTTCTTCCACACTTGTATTTTATTTTTTCTTAATAAAACACTTGGACAAAAATACGTTATAGTAGTTCATTTTGAAATTGATCTTTAGGAAAATAAATTATACTGGTGTGATGCTCGTACAGACAAGATAGAAAGAATCGACCTTGAGAGTGGAGGGAATCGGGAGATTGTGCTGTCAGGGAGCAACGTGGATATGTTTTCAGTCGCAGTCTTTGGAGCTTACATCTACTGGTCTGACAGGTAATTTATTTTTCCATAAGTATTTGAGTCTCAAAATGTTATTTCAGTGCCAGATGCTTCACCCTTGTAGTATTAGCTATTCCTGAGCAAGGTCACTGAAAGGATCTCACAAAGCCATGTAATTTCCACAGAAAAAGGCACTTTTGATATTCAAAGTTAAGGCATATCAATGTCACAAACAAGAGTAGGTTTCTTCACCTTCTGTTAGGCCAGCTGTCCACTGCATTTTAATGACTTGCTTAATTTTAATTAGTTGAGGATTGTTTATCAGACATCTTCAACTTTTTTGGCAGAGCACATGCAAATGGTTCTATCAGAAGAGGCCACAAAAATGATGCCACAGACTCTGTGACCATGAGGACTGGCCTTGGAATAAACCTGAAGGAAGTGAAAGTCTTTAACAGAGCACGAGAGAAAGGTAGCTGTTCCTAAGGATATTATTAATCACCCTAAGATCAGCTGATACTCTTTGCATATATTAATTTGTGGTCATATGAGGGTAATCACTGTATTATGGAAATACTTTTTATTTTTCCCTTAGTGTTTTTTTTTAAATTATGATAAAATTTACATAAAAAGATGTGTACATAAAAATGTACATAAAATAATGTTGCTAAAGAAATGTATAAAAAAGTTTTAAAACTGACTTACACACAGTATTATGTTTCTGGTCATTTTAAGAACCAAAATGAAAATAAGCAAAACTTTCTTCTCACCTCTGTGATAGTCAAAGAAAAAAATAAAAGCCTGAATAATAAGATGGTCCTTTAACTGTGTGCTACTGATTATCTCAGGCTCTGTCAGATCAGTATAAGGAAGTACACTGCAAGGCCCACAGCCAAGAACACTCAGCCTCCTGTTCCTCAGAAATTTACATCTAAAAATTACTAATTTTTTTGAACCACAACTCTGCCAACTGCCCCTGCGTTATATAAGAAGAGATATAGTCCCCATGTAGGCCAGGTTGCCAATCACATATGTCTTTCTCTAAGAAATTTGAATAGCGCCCTAAAAGTGACTAGGAACACATCTGTTTTGAACCTGCTTAATATACTCCTTGTGGTTTATGAGGCCAAAGATTAGTTATAATCTACACTGGACAAAAAGCTAAGAAAACCTTGACTTCAGCTATCTCATTTCCTATTAAATCTAAGTCTTATTAATATATTTAACATGCAAACTCCAGTTAAAAATTCCTCTTGCCAGATGATCAGTGCCAGTCTTTGGTTCCTATGGAGAACGGCTGGATATGACTATAAGTGGCAGCATTTTCCCTTTTTATCAGATACTGCAAACAGATTTGAAATAATCTGCATGGACTCTTGATACTTGTCTCCCAAGAGGCAGAAAAAGCAGTGGGATTTGAGGACTTCTAATAGCATGTTTGATTCTGCCATCAGAACTCTTTTGCCATAGTCTCTCTACTAAAAAGAAAGTCAATGCCAAAACTGGTGAGATGACACTAGGGAGGCATTAGGATTATTCAGCAAAAAATCTATGTACCTCTGTAATTTTACTAGCTAAAACTGACTTTGTGCAGGTTCCATCTTAATATTTCCCAATTTTTTTTAGTAGTTTAAGGCCTGTTTCAAAACCGAGTGAAGTCAATAAAAGGGTTTGCAGTAACTTCAGTTACCAAGGGTCCGGCTGTTGATGAGAAAACCTGGAAAACTATTTCAAAGCTGATGGTGATTGTCTCCTCCAAACTTAAAGTTCCCACCACAAAAGTGATCTAGTCCAAACTGTATAAAGGCATAAAAGCACAAAGAGAAGGAATGTGATAACTAATATTCACCCAATACTTTGATAAGACCATGTTTCTGATATTCCTAGCATCTACATAAGGATGTAATTACAGTATCCCACATGTTGAAGTCTGTTTTTCTCTTTAAATAAAACATAATATTTTTTTCTCTCATATCTTTGTTAAATATTATATTAAAAATAAAAAGGTGCCTTCTTTAAAAGAACATTTTATGAGAAATACCTATTATTAATACTTTTGAAAAGAATTTTCAGAGGTTTTGGAAAATGAAAATTACCTTTTTTAGGACTTTCTGGGTAAACTTTTTTCATGGTTCTGTGCATGCAGTTTTGCAAGGTTATAAAGCTACTATTTTCTGAAATTAAAAAAAATCCTTACATCTTTGACATTTTTTAAAAATTGGGCTAGAGCAAATTAATGCCTGCTTATTTGGAAGGGGTTGGTGTATTATGGAAACAGAGAAATAGAAGATTGGGATGAAAAATATTTTATATTTTTTCTGTAATTATTTTTACGTATTTTAAAGACTGCTTTGTAGTAAGTCTAGGAGAAATAGTTATTGAAAACTAAAAAGATAAAAATTCTTTTCGTGTTAGTTTGAAAAACATAACCTAAGAGAGTTCAATGATTTTTAATACATTTTTCAAATTTTACTAGGCTACAAATGGTTAATGTCTTTGGGAGGGGCTGTGAGTGAGCCAGGAAGACAAAGGGGAAAAAACAGGGGAAAAATGTTTTGGAATGTTTTTTCTATCTATTTTTATTTATCTATTTACTTATTTATTTACTTTTAAGTTTTATTGAGCTAGATATAGCTAAGTATGCTTTTTAAAACTGAAAATAGGTGGCTTCCTGACCTTTTGCCACTAAGAAAAACCCAGGCTGAGGGACAAGTGATTAATCTTTTTTTCTCCCCAAAACCTGTCTTACCTTTTCTGAAGCACCAGTACCATAATAGATTCTGCAGTCTCTTACCTCAGTGAAATTCTGTATATGTGCAGCAGCCTACACTAATCAGTATTCAAGACTGGGGCCTGAGTAGCATTTCAAAAGTACGTAAAATGAAAAAACGTTATAAAAACAGAGTTGCCAAAATAGGTAACTTAGAAGCTTGAGTAAAAGTGTTTCTCATTTATTATCATTCTTATTCACATATACTCTTCCACCCAAAACAGATATTAACTTTTCTAGCCTATTAAAACTTTAATAATTGAAAATCAGAGAAATCTCAGTAACAAATAAGTCTCCAAAATATGTTCATATTATTTTAATATTATTACCAGTATCACTTCTCATAGGGAAAGAACATTCCAACTTCCTAATTTAACTGAAGAAAAAATATGAGTGGCAGTTAACCATATTAGCCTAAAGTTAGGAAAAAGGTAGGGTAGGGTGGCACCTTAGCTCATATGTAGATGAAACGAGGGGCGTGTGTGCACAACATTTTAAAGTGTGTCAAATGCTTTTCACCGCTTTAATGGTATTGTTGCTTGCATCCATCAGCAGTGTACTGCATATTCATTCCAGCCACTGTGGCACATTTGGTGGTGTAATGCACCTTAAATGACATTGGGGTGCAGCAAACTAAAACTCTGCAAGGCTGCCCTACAGCCGCAGAGTGAAGCACTGGGCTCGGTGCAGCTCAGGGCCTGTGCAGGTAGCCCATGCAGGCAGCCCAGCAGCAGCCCAGGAAGGCAGGCGCACCAAAAGAAAAGAAAAAAAAAAAGTGGTGAGTCTGATCTCTCCTCCCCTCTCCACCGTGGAGCCTGCCTGCCTTCCTGAGCTGGCCCAGTCCTTTCCTCTAGTGCTGCCCAGGACACCCAAACCGGGTGCCTCTGGATGGGTGCCACCTGGGGGAGCCACTGCTGCTGTGGAGGGAAGCACCAGCTCCCCCCCAGCCCAGGGACCACTCTGCCCACCAGCAGCTCACCTTCTTCTCCCTGCCACCAGACAGGTAGGTAAGACACAGGTGTATATGACACGGGGGCTTACTTCACCCTAAATTGAAGCGGTGTTTTTAAAAATCCACCACTTCAAATTAGGGCCCCTGTTTCATCTACACATGCCCTTATAGACTAACTCATTCACAGAGGCATGAGTTTTTTGTAAGATACAGCCTACTTCATCAAAAGCTATGATGAAGTAAACTACAGCATATCAAAGCTTGTGCCTCTCTGAACAAGTTAGTCTATAACGTGCTATACTTCTCTGCCTTCTGCCTAAGAGAACATGGTAAATATATTAGGTCTATACTCATGAAACTAGTGATTTTTTTTACATATGAAAGGACACTAAACCTAAATCTAGTAATTAAAAAAGAGTTTAAAGCAATTTCAGATTCTACACGTGCCACACATGCCACTGTAATTGTTTCTGAGTTTTTAATGTTTTCTTCTCCCTCTTACACCGACTGGGAAGTGAGTACAATGAGTCAAATTGACTTTACAGAAAATACCGTCAAATACCAAAAGTAAAAAATAGAAGGCAACTAAAATAAGACAGACCATACACAGAGTACTGAAAATACTGAGGAAAATAGTTTCTTTCAGATTTCTAAGTTATTATAATTTTAGATCTTGCAACAAAAGAAGTAAAATCACACAGAAGTTATTATTTTGATGATAATTTTTAATAGTGTACACTAGGCAGGGATTTTTTAAAAATGCATCCATCAGAAGAACAAAGAAGGAAACAGTATTCAAGTTTTTTACATTTAAAAACAGGGAAATGGCTCAATAAAATCTTTGTAATATAATTATTTTAAGGTAGAAGATATACAAGATATAGTACAAGTTCATGTGCTCCAAGAGAATAAAAAGATGATTTTTTGTTTCCTGATAGTAATGGGTCATTTAAAAAAAAAATAAAAGTATTTAAAAATTCTTACAAATTTCAGGGACTGTTGCCTAATAGAGGAACTGTTGTATGTTTTATTCTTTATTTCTGTCATACATACTGGAATGCCTTATAAGGGACCTGAATTCCACATGTTTCTGGACTTTGACAAAATGTTTTAGATGATGATCACAAATTTTGAGGTTTAAAAAATAAAAAACCCTTATGCCTTTGTGATGCTATATTGAATAAAAACATATAACCCAAACATTTAAATTGATTAATCCCTGGGGGACACAATAAAATAATTATCTGATTATTGTGACTGTTACAAAAGCTGGACTTTTTTTTTTTTTTTTTTTTTTTTTTTTTTTTTTTTTGTCTTTCCAGGTACCAATATTTGTGCCAAGAATAATGGTGGATGTCAGCAACTTTGCCTCTATCGTGGGAAGGCACAGCGATCGTGTGCTTGTGCACATGGCTATCTTTCAGAGGATGGAGTTACTTGTCTGAGACATGAAGGTTATTTACTGTATTCGGGAAGGACAATATTAAAAAGTATACATCTTTCAGATGAGACCAATTTAAATTCACCAGTAAGACCATATGAAAATCCAGAATATTTCAAAAATGTGATAGCCCTAGCTTTTGACTACAGCCTGAAAGGAAGAGGTACCAACCGCATCTTCTTCAGTGATGCACACTTTGGAAATATACAAGTTATTAAAGACAACTGGGCGGGCAGAAAAGTGATTATTGAAAGTAAGTATATCTTTATTTTTCATATGTTATTTTTAATAATATTTTATTAAATGAGTATTTGATAACACTTGGCCTTATAGACTACAAATAGCAATGCTATCATACTATAGTGTTATAAAACACATCGTTATTATTATTAATAAAAATGTATCCAAATGTTGCAACAATTCATTGTTATCTTTTCTTGTTACTACCTTAAATTCAATTACATATATCTATGTGATATATAAGGTATTGGAAAGAAAAATATAATGTATTAAGTTCGTGAAAATGTTGATATTCCATTTTTTTTAAAAGAACAAACTTTCGTTCACATTTGACTTTTCAATAGAATGCATCTTTTCATTTTAATTATGTAAAGATTTCTGACTGCATAAGAAACCATACATACTATCAAAAAGTCAATGCATCTGTAACAGGACTGGGTCCCAGGGACAACCATGATGCCCCCTGGTGGCCATATGGTTCCTTCCCAGCTCATCGCTAAGATACCTACCCAGCTCATCTCTAAGTTACCCTCCCTTTACGTCTTGACTGTATTACCTTGTTTTTATTAACAGATTGAATAAATTAGTTGCCCATAGGTCTTAGAGCAAGCCCTGTTCTGTTCCTGCCAGCAGATCCCCTCTCTCTCTGACTCTACTGATCACACCAATCTCTTCAGTTACATAGGTCCTTCTGGCCTACACATGCCCCAAGGCACTTGTCACCTTATGAGCTAATCACTGCCTCCAAACCTTTCCTACAGCCATGCCCATGCCTAGCAGATATTTTGCATCATCACTCCTGCAGAACACTTGTCCCCAAAGACACTAGGCCACCTCAAGCCTTTACTCCCTTGTTGGGTCTTCAGCCTTCCCAGGTTTCACCCCTATACTCTAGCTGGTCCCTTAGCCAAGGTCCACTGTCTCAGACCTGGCTTCTAGGCTCCAACCCCTTATTTTGTCCTTTGGGACCTTTATCACTGCCCCACCTGGACTCTGGGTCCCTTGGCCCCATGTTCTGCCCCTCTTTGGGCTGTGGGCTCCCTATCTCTGTCTCTGCCCCACCCCTGCCTGTCAGGCAACACTAGGCTCTCTGGCCCCTGTACCTTGAGACTGACCCCTGGCAGGGATCAAGAAAATCATATTCCCCTTGGGAATTAATGGGTAGGGATCTCCATAAATCATGGAGGAAGTACCCCCCACAGCGGCTCCTTTAATTTTTTTTCATTTCACGCCCCTCTCCCTACCCCTGATAGGTGGAGGGGCTCTGCCAGCTGGGTCATTTGTCACTGATTGCCAGAGAACCAAAAACCATGGTTTTAAATATGCCATGGTTTTTGCATTGCCACTGCTGATTGGTGAATGGGTCCCATTGGGCCCACCACCTGCTGCTGACTGGCAGGGAGGCAAAAACCAGGGTTTATTTAAAACCACAATTTTCGCTTCCCCAGCAATCAGTAGCAAACAACGCAGCTGGTGGGGTCCCTCCACAATACAGGGGCAGGGAAAGCAAGCAGTGAAATAAAAAAAAAATAAAGGAGCCTCTGTTGGGGACACTTCCTCAATGAGGTCCCTACTAATGGGACCTCCAAGCCACCCTTTTCTAGTCCCATCCAAGCCACTGGTGTAAAACTCTACAAGTAAGCCCTCTGGATTACTTCCCCACCAGCTCTAAGCACAAACAGTGTTTTGGCCATATCATAAATTCATAGATTTATAGAGTGTAAGGGGCTGGAAGGGACCTTGTATATCATTGTGTCCAGTCCCCTTGCACTAGGCAGGTAAAGAGAACTGGGTTCAAGTGACTCCAGTGAAGTGACTGTCCAGTCTCCTTTTGAAGATTTATAGGGTAGGTGACTGCACCACCACTGGAGGGAGTTTATTCCACAGCCTGGACCCCCTGATTGTGAAGGATTTTTTTCCCTGGAATTGAGCCTCAAGTGGCCTTCCAGGAGTTTGTATCCTTTGCTTCTAGTCTTCCCCAGAGGTGCCCAGGTCCTCCCTCTTCCCCTTTTTGAAGATGGACACAATGTTGGCTCTCTTCCAGTCCTCAGGGATGTCCCTTGTGTGCCATGATCTCTGAAAGAGTTTATCTCCCCACCTCACCCCACTCTGAGTTCTACTCCCCTACAAGTCAACACCACTCTGCTTGCGTTACTCCCAGGGTAGTCCTGATATTATCCAGGAGCTCATCTCCAGCTCTGCTGCCCTGGAGCTCTTTCCATAGCAGCTCCCAGAGCCAGGCTGACAACTCTGGTTCAGGCCCTGGGTTTATATGGCTGGAAGCCACACCCCATTTTGGTCATGTGAATCCTTGAGCTGCCACAGGTGTATCCTGATTTTGCTTGTCAGCTGCACCTCAAGGAAACTTACTGCTGCTAGTCTCTGCTGTAATAATAGTTTGTAATAGGTAAATCCCCAGGTACCTGTTCCCCTGTAGCTCAACATGGACTGCTTTTCTGCCTGAGGCTCTTCCTGGTTCTCATTCACCCTTAAAGTAATGGTAGCCTTTGAGGCTGTGTTATAGCATGAAAAAATACACATAGCTTGAGTGCATCAAATTTGCCCTGTAATAATGTTTAGGATATTATCAAATTTTCAGGCACAAGAAAATGCTCAATTTTTTCAAGAAATATGAAGTGAATAGTGCAGTTCCAATATTATTATCACCATTAAAACATGACAAGGTCACACAAAGTGAATCATGGCATATATTATAAAGGCTGTTTTTTTGGGGGGGAGGGGGAAGTCTGGGTATCCTGACTTCTCAGATATAACAGAAATTGTGCTGAGCTGTGTAAAAGTTCTGTTTAGAGGGGAAGGATGTATGGGCAATGAATGCTGCTTCCAGAGAGAGCAAATGGGAAATTAATAGTATCATATTTGATAGGGTTGGAAGGGACCTGAGCAGATCATCAAGTACGACCCCCTGCCATGGCAGGAAAGAGTACTGAGGTCAAATGACCCCAGCAAGCTATTCATCTAACCTCCTCTTAAAGACTCCCAGGGTAGGAGCCAGCACCACTTCTCTTGGAAGTTGGTTCCAGATCCTAGCTGCCCTGACAGTTAAGTAGCGTCTCCTGATGTCTAGTCTGAATCTACCCTCTGTCAGCTTGTGACCGTTATTTCTTGTCTCTCCTGGTAGTGCTCGGGGAAACAGGGACTCCCCCAATGCCTG
>NW_017729031.1:16774936-16814358 GCF_001723915.1 Gavialis gangeticus
AACAGTGTGGGCCTGAGGACCGAGCCCTGCGGAACCCCACTGCCCACATCCCTCCAGGTCAAATAGGACTTGTCCACCACCACTCTCTGGATGTGACCCTCCAGCCAGTTAGTGACCCAATTGACCGTGTAGGTGTTGGTGCCACAGTCCCCTAGTTTTTTAATGAGAGTGGGGTGAGAGACAGTGTCGAAGGCCTTCCTAAAGGGGACACAAAAATTCATGTTTGTGTCCCCAGGCTTGATGATGAGATGATCAGCAAGAATATTTCTTTGTAATACTACAGTTCTGTAGAGCCCTAGTCATGGCCTTCAATTCTATTATAAAAAATTCTGATGAGACAGAATCAAAAGACAGTGTGTTTTGAAAAGACATTATAATTAAAGATTTTCAGTTTAGTTTAGTTTTTATTCTGTTGTAGTTAACAGAAGTGTAGAGTTCTACAGAACAACTTAACACACAAAGCCTTATCATGTTTTGATTACGTTTGGTGTTTTGAGAGGCACTCCTTCTGCTTGGTGTGATTAGACTTCATTGCAATCCCATGATTGAAGGATGATCCCTACCTTTCATTGAGGAGAGTGGGGATGATGACTGTATTGTAGACCTGGATTTTGGTCTTTACAGAGACTGCAATAAATACTCATCAAAGCAGTATGCCAAAGGAGACACTTGCACGCTGGATCCTGTGGTGGAATTCTTCATCAGTATTCAGTCTCTGAGAGAACTGGGAAGTCAGGTAGGGGAGGTGGTCAACTATCTCCAGGGTCTTTCCCTTGATGGTAATTTGGGAAGGAGGGTAACATTCATGGCCCAGGACAGGCTAATAGAGCACTTTATTCTTCTTGATTTTGAAAGAGAGGCTCAAAGTTTGGTAGGCTTCTCCAAAAAGATCAATTATGGTCTGAAGATTTTCATGTCATCTTGCCAAGGAGAATAAGCTGTTCTCTTCTGGTCGAGGAGGGCTTGGATCTTGGTGTCACTCTCATGGAACTAGTCTGTATGCCAATGAATGTTATAGGGCAGAGAGCTTTCCATAGAGACACTGTTGGAGATCCTTGCAGACCTTTGAGTCTTGAAGATATTTGGTGTTGAGGGTCCTTTGCATTGCTTTTGACTGTTTTTGATGTTTTGGAGCAACTGTATGTACATGGATGTAATGGATCTGACAGGACAGTGATCTGTCCAGCAGTCTTTGGTTTCATGCATAGCTCATGTGATATGAACATCCATTTGATCATGGGCTCTAAATATAACATAGTCAAGGAAGTGCCAGTGCTTAGAGCAAGGGTGTTTCCAGGTGTTCTTGTATTTGTTACTCTGAAGATGGTGTTCATGGTGACAAGACCTTGCAGCACACATTTGCTGAGGACGTGGATGTCATTGGAGTAAGCTTTCTGTACTCCTTCCTTCCCAGTGGTGCCACTTCAGAGTTCCAGGTCACATCTGACTCTGGTGTTGAAGTCATCAAGGAAAATGATCATGTCCTCTTTGTGAGCATTAGTTGGAATATGGTCAAGGATGGAGTAGAACTGTTCTTTGACATCAGCATCAAGCATTGGGGCATACATGCTGATGACAGCAGTGTGCTGATTGTTCCTGAGCTTAAGACAAAGCATCGTAAGATGTTGACTAATGGCCACAAGGAGCTCCATAAGTTGAGTGATGAGCTGATTCTTAATAGAGAAACCAACGCCATGAACATATCTGTCTTGGGCTGGTTTCTCCTTCCAGGTGTAGCCTTCTCTGTCTTCCTTTAGCTGACGCTCATTCAGTTATCTTGTCTCACTAAGAGCTGCAATGTTGATGTTGTATACTGCTAGTTCCCTAGAGATGAGTGAAGTTCTTTCCGGTTGTTCATTGATTTGCTTGTCCATCAAGGTGCGAACATTCCATGTTGCAAAAACATCATGTTTTTGTTCTCAGAGAGTGTGACCTAGTGGATCTGCTTATTCAGCCAGGAACAGATAAGATGGTCTAGGTTTAGGCCACCTTCTCTAGCCCCTTCCCCACGTGGGGTGGCCAGAGGGGATCCTAAATAGGGACTGCTCAATCACAGTAGCAGGTTCTGAATTGCAGTAGTCTCAGTCCAGGTGCAATGTGACTATCACATTGCTGCTGCCTTCATGCAGATTAACTAGTCCTGTCTCTGTCACCACTGGTCCATTGCCACAAGGATTTTGGAGGTTGGTACAGGAGAACATGTTGTTTCCTAGGGTAAAATCCTGTGCATGCCTTTGTTTAATATGTGAAATCTGATGCATGGAAAGAACAACTGCACAATCTTGACAAAGTGGTGATCTGAGCTCAGTGATGAGGTAAAACCCTAGAGGACACAAGATCTCCATCTTGCTGCAGCCTCCTTCTGCCTTTATAGATGTTGAAATCCTGACATCTTCTTCCCCTTCATCCACCATTGAGGACTTAGGGTTGGACCTTTGTGTGTCACCTGAGACTGAAGACAATTTGGCTTCTAGACTGGAAGTAAGCTCGCACCTGGCACTGTCTAATACCTTCAGTAATCAAATAAAAAGTGGTAGTGAAGACTATGATGATGCCCCTTATTAGCCTCAGTAGACTTATTAGCCCTTAGTAGCCTTGGTAATTATAGAGGAAGTACCCTCCTCTGCATTAGTTTCTCATTTTTCTTCCTCAGTTGCTAATGTCTGTCTTGACATGAGTAGTCTTTGTTAGGCTAAAATGAGGGGGGGTGGAAATGCATTAGCAAGAGAAAGCTGAAGAATCACCATCTCTCCCTGTGCTCTCGGAATCAGAAAGGTATTTGAGACTGTCAAATAATATTACAGTTACCACTTCTTCAAAGTCATTTGAAGTTAGAGTACTCATTATTTTGGAAAATCATCATTAGTTTGGGAATTGGCGATGTACTTGTTATCACAGGTCACTAACCACCCCATAGAGTCTACAGCTAGACTCTGTGCTATACCAAATAGTTGGGCATTTCAGCAGAGACATATCTTGTAAGTACTGAGGATAACCTGCTTACTAATTGACCATTTTGTGGACTTAACAGGTACAGGCTATATAATCAAGGGAAGTTTTCACCCTAAGATTCCCAGTATGTTCAAAAGACAAAGTCACTAAAAGGTCTCATAGATAAGGAAATTACAGATTTACAACTTTCTCTGTGCATTTTTCTCCCCATAGTCTCTCTCAGGCCTCATTCTCTGGCCTAGATATAAAGCAAACATTTTGCTTGCACCTGGAAAAGACAGAGTCCTTTAGAAAAATCTAATAGCATATGTGAAGTATATGGAGAATGCTTACTAAACAGAAATAGACACCCAGTTTGAAAAAGCAGAGCTGCATGAACAGTTCTTGCTTGCTTATATCCCTGGGTGGGGGGAGGGGATCCATAATAGGTTTTCTTAAGAGTTTATTTGCCATTTGCTATTGGTCTTAAAGAGCTGCCTTTGCGTATACACACTACTTGCTGGAGCTCCACTTCACCCTCTAGTAGAACCACAGGATTTAATAAGATTAAGACTATATCGTTTTAGGACCTATACACTTCTTTATATGGAAGAATGAAATAATACCATCTGTTTTATTCCTATTTTAATGGACATTGCTTTACAAGGACTTTCCATAATCCACTGTCAGGCAAGCCATATATCATAGGCATGAATATGCATTGGAAACATCTTAAGAATAGTCCCTAGAAAATAATTTCTTTTTACAGTGAAAAAGTATAAATATACCATCTATGTGAAATATATTCTCCAGTTATTTTCTTAAGGTTGTATGTTTTTGGCTTATATATTTTTCAGAATCATTTTTAAGGAATTAATATTCATTTCACTGACAATAAAAATTCTAATTTCAAGTTTTATTGCCAGGTCTTTAAAAACATGTTCATTAACATATTGCTTTATAGCATCTATCAATATTTTTAAGAAGCCTTAATTAAGGTATTGCATTAAGGTTCAAAACATAAAGTCAAAGCTAATACAACGTAATTTAGTTGGCCTAAATCATCACAGAGTTGGCAGCAAAGGTAAATTAAAATAGAATGCTAAGATCTTTGTCCTTCAAAACATAGTTTATACATAATACCAAATAACAAATAGATTTTGGTTCTGCCCTTATGGTATAATTAACTTTTGAAATAATTTTACTGCAACTAAAAAAATAAACCTTGAAATTATGCAGGAAATGTGAAGACAGAAAAGTTTATGTATTCAACTGTGCTAGCAAAAAAATGCAGAGATATATATCTTTGATTTAATCATAATAAAATTTTTAAAGACTTTGTAGCAACAAAAATTACATATGTGAGGAATTTGCATCATTTTAATATTGTATGATCCTTAAATTATACTTTATTTGGATTCAGCTATCAAAGCCATTATGCTTATAGGATTACTTAGATGTTAAGCGTGCCTCTCATAGTTAGTGTTATGTCCTAAACTTATTTTTAACAATCTGAGGCTCTAGCTTCTTAATAATAATATTGTGGGTACTACAAGAAAAATGGACTTTCAAAGGTCAGCTTTGATTTTGTTTAAATTTTTTTTTCACTTTTAAATTCTGAGGTAATATTATAAAATTCTGTCTCCTGGGGGAGGACAAGTAATGTCTCCCCACAAAAAGTTAATATTTACTAAAGAATCCTTGATCTCCTATACTAGAACAATATCTATAGATGGGACTCTTAGTGCTAGGGCAGCAGTTCCTAACCTTGGATCATGACCCAAATGAGGGTTGTGGGGGCAATGCCAGCAGCGCTGCAAACAAAGGATAAGCTACACCATATGCCATGAGTTTCCCCACCCCTGGGCCACCGCACTCCACTCCCAGCAGCAGGTCACAGTAAAAAAAGGTTGGGAACCACTGTCTTAGGGCTTTGCTACACCTTAAACTGTGAGTTGCACAAATGTTGCTTGGTGTTAGTGTTAGCTCAAGTTTGCAGGAGTCACACTTAATCCTTCCCCCCCCACACACGCATACTTCCCATTCTGGGCTTATCTTCTGTCCCCTAAGGAACCCCTAGTCTTCACCCTTGGGGAGCCCCCCCAGCTCTGCCCTCTCCTAATTGTAGCTACCCAGCTTTCTGTCCCAATGCAGCACACAGGGAAGGGTTAACCTGCCTGTCCAGCCATTGCTGCCAGGCTGCTTTTCTTCTCTGGGCTGAGCCCACCCAGAGACCTGCAGTGGTGGTAAGTCGGCAAGCAAGTTAATCTTTCCCTGCCTGCTCCTCCAGGATAGACACCATATACAAGTAAGCAGGGTGACGGGGTAGTGAGCAGCAGGGATCCTGGTTTTATCTGATAAAAAAAATCACAAATTCTCTGATAAAAAACCCCAAATCCATGATTAAAATTAAAGGCCCCCTACAATCCCCTCACCCTGCTAGTGCCCCTCTTTCATGAGTGCATCTGTGTATGCGTTCACATGTGCATACGTGCACCTGTGCATGTATATATGTGTATGAATACCCCTGTGCACATCTATGCAGGTACATGTGTGTATGTCTCAGTATGTGCATGTGTGCATTGCATGTGTGTGTGTGGATGTTGGACACACCCCTAGGGGGAGCTATCTGGGGGCTGAGGGAGTGGGGAGTTGTTGGGAGAAGATGTGGAATGGCCACCTGGCTGGCTGCATGTAGACTGTGAGTCGGCTATTGGCCCTTAAGGGAAGCTGCATGTGGAGGAGCCGAGCCCTGTCAGGCTGATAGCACTGCTTGGGTTCCATGTGCAGCCAGTCTGGCACTCCAGCAGGGAGTGAGGCTTTGCAGCCCACCCAGCACTCCAGCTGGGAGTGGGGAGGCTGCAAAACCCCTGCTCCCAGCCAGCTGCAACCCCCCCCCCAGCAAACCCCTAGCTCCCAGAGAACTGCTGTAACCCCTCCAGCTGGCTGAAGTACCTCCCAGCTCCTGCAAACCCCTCAACTCCCAGCTGGCTGCAATCTCCCCCAGCTCCTAGCAAACCTCCCCAGTCCCTCAGCCCCAAGTCAACTTCCCCACCCCCCCTGCCCAGCAACCCCTCATCCCCCTGCAAGTCCCACTTACCACTTCACAGGCTCCAGAAGGAAAGTGAGCCTGACCCAAGACTTGGGACTGATTTAAAGCCTCAGGCCCTGCTCTTCCCCTTCTCCCTCTGGGCAGGGTTGGGACTTTCCTGCCCTTTTTGCAATCAGCTCTTGCAGGCTGGGACTCTGCCAGCTTGCAGAGCTTTTTGCAAAAAGGAGAAATCTGTGGGTTTCCCTGCTAAAAGGAGAAGTCCACATTTTCTCTGATAAAACTGGGAAATCCATGGTTTTCTCCATTTTTCTGTGGGAAACAGAAAACCGAGATCCCTGGTGAACAGGCATCTAGGGTATTGGGGGTGGGGCTGGGATGTGGAGGAGGGAATGTTTACACTAAATTGTAGCCTAGAGTGACTACACTTTAGTACAACATGAGCTGGGTAGGACAGATCAAAGATAACTCTGCCCTGGAGTGACATAACTTTGAGCCTCATAATGAGTGCTTAGCACCAGTTTCAGGTGTTAATGTGCAGACAGTTCAAGTGTTAAGAGCTCCAGGAGCTGCCAAAAATTACTGTATAACAAGGTCCTTATATGTTATCCTTGGTTCTAGTTATTGGCCCCATGTTCTGAGGCACAGTTCAGAATTGAAAACTTAGCATTTAATGACTAGCTTAAGCCAAGATACACCAACTATTTAAAAGAATGAAAACAAAAATCTGTACTATGGTTTATTCCCTTGTCCTGTCCCGATGAGCTGTAATTTAGAAGAGACATAAAATGCCTTATTCTACATTTGGGTAGTAAACAGCAGTTACTTCTACTGGAGATTCCAGTCCAAGTCTCACTCTCAGTGTCCTATCAGAAAGCAAAGAAAGAACAAGCAAATCCTGCCATAATTCCACCCTACTTCCTCAGGACTTAAGTCACAGGTTTGATGAGAAAATTGAAACCCCATGATCATTTATGCCTATTCTAGATTCCTTTGTTCAATTCTGGTTCTTTCTCCCAGACTAATGGGTTGTACAGATAATTTGAAATGATTGTATCATCATGTTTCATGCCAGTCCTGATTCTTACTCCTTTACCAAATGCTCTTCAGGCATTCTTCTCACAAGGGCATTTAATTTCTGGATAGGCTGACTTTTATCTATACAGATGATGATAGAGGCAATAAGGAGCTGAGTAGACAGCTTCCTTAACTGCCTACTTCTGTCTCAGGTTCTTGTGTCATAAGGAAATAAAAACTTTCCTCTTTTAGGTTTCTTTCTCATAGTATTTATTGAAAAAGCCAATAATAATCCCTGGCTGTTTTCTTTCTTTTCCTTATTCTGTGAGAGAAAATGAAGGCTGCATGATTTCTTAAGCACTTGTGCACAAACACAACTTGTCCCATGAGAGCAATTTCATAAATGTCTGTGGAAATCAAGCTGAAAACAGTTGCTGTGTAATAACACAGGAGAGTTCTTAGCTTGCAGACAAGCTAATGTAACTTTTTGACTGAGTCACTGAAAAACAGCACATCTACACCATATAATCAAAAATAAGTTGCCTGTGTACTTAATTTGCCACATATATATTTTTCTTTCAAGATAATTACATATCTTAAAAGTGAAACACTTATTTGGAGAACTATCATTGGGTGTGCTGAGTGTATGAAATATTAACATAAATGATATGCTGTCAACAACATACACTTTTATTTGATCTACTGTACACTAAAAATGTTTTAGTTAGTTTAATTTTTCTGAATTCAGAACTTTCCTTAAATAAAATAAAGTTCAACTTTTCTGTCATTTAATGAAAAAATAGCCAGGTTTGCTGTTTCAAAATATTATTTTTCAATGATGGAAAAATGGAAACAGGTAAAATACAGGCTAGATATGCACCTTATAGACTAATTAAATAAAATATAGAGAAAGCATAAGTTTTTGTGAACTGAGACTCACTTCTTAAGGTGCTGTCAAAGGACAAGCATCACATTGTAAGTGGAGTGAGTGATTTGAATACAGGTGGAGGGAAAATAAGGAAAGAACGCATAGGTACAAAAGGGTCACATAAACTAATCCAGGTAAAGGGATAAAAATCCATAGTACCTGTTTCAATTATAATGCATTCCAGTCTTTGAATAATTTCTTGTTCTGCAAGTTCCTGTTCCAATTGTTTTTTACAAGCTTGCTGTCTAAGAACAGCAACCCTGAGGTCAACAATGCAGTGTGCAGGGAAGTCAAACTGTTCTACCACAAGCTTTTGTATCTTTTTTACATTCTGAGCTGAGACCAGTGTTAATTCGTTCCCTACATGTGTTGATTTCCCCATCTCTGATATAGACAGCAGAGTAATACTGTAAGCAGAGGGATAATGTATCACTCAGGGAACTCATGGGCAGGATCCCTTGGGAAGCCAGACTGATGGGGGAGGAGTCCAGGAGAGCTGATTGTATTTTAAAGAACCCTTACTGAGAGTGCAGGAACAAACTATCCTGATGTTCAGGAAGACTAGCAAGTACAGCAGAAGACCAGATTGACTTAGCAGGGAACTCTTCAGTAAATTAAAGCACAAAAAGGAAGCTTATAAGAAGTGAAAACTTGGACAAACAACTAGGGAGGAATATAAAAGTACTGCTTGGGCATGAAGGGATCAAGTCAGGAAGGCCAAGGCACAGTTGGAGTTGCAGCTAGCAAGGGACATGAAGGGAAACAAGTAGGGTCTCTACAGGTATGTCAGTAACATGAAAAAGGTCAGGGAAAGTGTGGGTACCTTATTGAGTGGGGGAAGCAACTTAGTGACAGAGGATTCAGAAAAGACTGAAGTAATCAATGCCTTTTTCAGCTCAGTCTTCATAGTCAAAGTCAGCTTACAGATTAATGCTCCTAGCAGCACAGTTTGGGTAGGTGGTGAGCAGCAAACAGTGGTGAAAGAAAAAGTTGGGGACTGTTTAGAAAAACTGGACATATACAAGTCCATGGGGCTCAATGGGATGCACCCAAGAATGCTGAGGGACTTGGCTGATGTAATTGCAGAGCCGCTGGCCATCAGCTTTGAAAACTCATGAGAGGTCCCAGATGACTGGAAAAGGGCAAACATAGTGTCCATATTTAAGAAAGGGAAAAAGGAGAATCCAGGGAACTACAGACCAGTCAGCCTCACATCAACCCCTGGAAAAATTATGGAACAGATCCTCAAGGAATCCATTTCTAAGCACTTGGAGGAGAAGAAGGTGATTAGGAACAGTCAGCATGGATTAGGCAAAGGCAATTAATGCCTGACCAACCTGACTGCCTTCTCTGATGAGATGACTGGCTCTGTGGATATGGAGAAAGCAGTGAATGTGGTATACCTTGCTTTTAGCAAGGCTTTCAATATGGTCTTCCAGAACATTCTTACAGGCAAGTTAAGAAAGTACGGGCTGCATGAACGGACTGTATGGTGAACAGAAAAAAGGCTCAGTGTAGTAATCAATGGCTCAATGTCTAGTTGGCAGCCAGTATCAAGTGGAGTGCCCCAGGAACAGCTGACCCTAGGGCTGTATGGGGCCTGGGGCCTATCAGTCTATGTGGTGCCTGTACAGGGAGGGGGTGTGGTGAGTCGCCAGAGCAGGGGTGGAGGGGTGCTGTCCATGGGGCCTATACAACACTCCCCAAAGTGCAGGGCCTAGGGCAGTCACCTCAATTCTGCCCCCACCCTCGCGAGGGACAGCTTTGGCCCCAGGGGTCAGCCCAGGAGCCAGTTTTGTTCGGTATCTTCATCAGTGTCCTGGAAGATGACATAGAGTGCACCCTCAGCAACTTTGCAGATGACACCAAGATGGGGGAAGTAGTAGATATGCTGGAGGGTAGGGCTAGGATTCAGGGTGATCTTGACAAATTGGAGGATTGAACCAAAAGAAATCTCATGAGGTTCAGCAAGGACAAGTGCAAAGTCCTGCACTTATGAAAGAAGAATCCCATGCACCAGTACAGGTTGGGAGCTGAATGGCTGGGCAGCAGCTCTGCAGAAAAGGACCTGGGGGTTAAGGTGGGTTATAAGCTGAATATGAACCAGCCATGTGCCCTTGTTGCTCTGAAGGCTAACGGCATACTGGGCTGCATTGTGTTGCCAGCAGAAATTGACACCCAGTTTGGAAAAGCAGAGCTCCACGAGCACTTCTTGCTTGCTTGCTTGCTCGCTTGCTCATATCTTGGGTGGAGGAGAGGGGATCCATAATAGGTTTTTAAAGAGTTTATTTAATATTTACTATTGGTCTTCAGGAGTTGCCTTTGCATATACGTACCACTTGCCCCAGTTCTACTTTACCCTGTAGTAAAACCATAAGACTTTATAAGATTAAGACTATGGTAGGAGTGTTGCCAGCAGGTCAAGAGAAGTGATTATTCCCCTCTGTTCAGCACTGGTAAGGCCACATCTGAAGTACTGTGTTTCGTTTTGGGCCTGCACTACAGAAAGGATGTGCACAAATTGGAGAGAGTCTGGCAGAGGGCAGAAAAAATGGTGAGGGGGATGGGAGACATGACTTCTGAGGAGAAGCTGAGAGAACTAGGCTTATTTAGTCTGCAGAAGAGAAGACTGAGAGGGAAGGTTTGAAAGAGGATGCAGCTAGACTATTTTCAGTGGTGGCAGATGACAGAACAAGGATCTATGGTCTCAAGTTGCAGCAAGGGAAGTTCAGGTTAGATATTAGGAAGAATTTTCTCACTGGAAGGGTAGTTAAACAGTGAAACAGGTTACCCATAGAGGTTGTGGAATCTCCATCCTTGGAGGTCTTTAAGACCTGGCTAAACAAAGCCTTGGCTGGGATGATATGGTTGAGATTGGTCCTGCTTTGAGCAAGGCATTGGATTAGATGACTTCCTGAAGTTCCTTCCAACCCTAATTTTCATAATTGTATAATGTTGGTAGAGTTGTATGTGAATGAACTTTGCATGTTAAAGTCCTCGTTATTTAGTCCAGTGATGGTGTGGTTTGTATTAGGGCTGTGCAAAATTTCTGCAGCCGTTTCATTTTGGAGGTGTTTCAGTCCATTTCAGCGCCCAAAACACCAAATCTGAAATAAAATGGAAGGCTCCAAAACATCTCTGAAATGGAAGAGAACCATCCAAAATATTTCAGGTGTTTTGCATGTTTAGGAGCCAGGCTTGCAGGGAAAAAGGAACTAAGAAGAGAGAGGGACAAGAGGGGTGGAAGGACTGCTCTGATATTGACATCTGTAGCTGGCCAGTGCCTGTGATCTGTCCCTGAGGTCCCTTCCAATCCCAGTGCTCTGGAGCAGGGATGACAGCCTACTGTCTTCCTGCATGCAGATCTGGGGCCCTATGCTTTCCAGAAGGAGTCTGGTGTGGGCCCCTAGATCCATATGCAGGTTGACAGCATGCAGGGCCAGTGCAAACACCTGAGTCTGCTTGGCACAGCCCGCACTGAGCACTGGAAAGAATCCAGTGCTGGCGCTGCCCTAGCCAGCAGTGGCAACCTGCTGTCATCCTGCGCATACATCTGGGGGCCCATGCCCTCAGAAAGAGTCCAGCATGGCGCATAACCTTCCTGGCAGATGCGGACCCCTGGGTCTGCATGCGGCATGACAGCATCCTGCCACTGTCAGCTGGGGCCAACACTAGCATCTGAGTCTGCTTGGTGCAGCCCAGGCCAAGCCCAGCCAGAGAAGCTGGGAGAAGCCCCCATGGCTGCCCTGTCTGGCCCCAGCCTCCTTGCACTTAAAAAAAAAAAAAACAACAACACAGAAACCCCCCACCCCCCAAAAGCCCTGCACTCACCAGCTGTAGCAGCAGAGATCAGGGCCCCTGAGGGTACCCCACCCCATGTAGCATGTGGTAGTTGAGGGGCAAGAATCACGCCCCCCACCTGGTACCCATGTGGCAGCTGCCCCATGGAGTGGGTGCAGTGTGGCTTGGCATAGTGCTGCATGGTGTCTGGGAGCTGGGGCCACTGGGCCTGAGTGGTGCCAGGCTCTGGCTGACAGGTGGAGCCACCCACACTTTGAGACAACACGCAGTGGCCTTCTGAGCCATTCTGCACCCGCAGTTGTCCCAGTTAGTGGGATCAGAGCAGATACAATTGATACATGTGACACCCATGTGCCAGGTGGGGGGGGCAATCCCTGCTGCCCCCCACTTCCCCACGCTGCATGAGGGGGCTCTGCCATGAGCCCCCAGAGGCCTGGATTGTCACTACTACATCAGGTGAGTGCGGGGCTTTTTTTTCCCCTTTTTTCTTAAAGTGCCAGGAGGCTGGGGCTGGGTGGGGGCTGGGGCCAGGCAGGGCATCCATGGGGACGTCTGCCCCAGAGGCAAGTACAGCAAGAGGAGCCACGGGAGAACCTGCAAGCCACCCAGCTGTGCCTGCCTCTCCGCAGTCAATCCAAAACTCTGAATTGGCACTGAAATAGCGTCAAAACTCCAAAACAGGTTCATCTGAATCAAAACGGAACAGTGATCTGTAACACTGAAACAAATCACTGTCCGTCTGAAATAGCCGAATCCAAAACCGAAACAAAACATAGCCTTTTCGCTTCAGATCTTCAAGGTGATTGTCTCAGTTAGTGGGATCAGAGCAGATACAATTGAAATGTAGAGCTATGTTGTGGACAATGGATCTAGTGCTGTGCTTACAAAACAGTCATTCAGACTGTAGGAAACTTTGCTAATATATTCTCTTTTCTAGATCTGTTCTATAATTAAGTAAATGCATCTCTAGTGATTCTTATGTTCAATTTAAAATGAAATAGAATGCTCTACAAAAATAAACATCTATAAGGGTTAAAAATAACAGAAAGTATTAAGAATTTTTTTAAAGTTTTCTAAAGGGAGATTATAACAGAGGGAAATGAAAACTAGGAGTTTAAATCACTAAATTTTAGAAATAAAATCTTAAAAATAATTTCTGAATATTAAAGGAAAAATGGAAGCATGCTGTACATGACAAAACTTACAGTCCATTTGATTATAGAACAGTAATATGTCATGTTTTTATAGCCTGTCACTTTTGTTGTTCCTAAACTAGTTTGCCAGAAATTCTTTTCTTTTCACATTTTGACATTCACCGTGGCAAACTGAGTAGGAGGATGTTCAGTTGCCCTTCCATTTTAATTTTTATTTACTTGAACACAATTTAATTATTTTTATGCAGCCCACAGAAAAGTATTAGCTGCACATATTGTGAGTGAATTCTGAATCTCACTTGATTTTGAGGAAGGCCTCTGCCTGTTTAGAGACTGGAATTCCTCTCAGAATACAATTCCATTATGTCTTAGTTGTATTATGATGATTTGTCTCCATTTTTGTAAAGGTATCCTTACCCGTAATTTGCAATTATTGCAAACTAAAGAAAACAAGCAAAGACAGTGATGAGGAGAGAGGAAAAATATACACAAAAATTCCTCTTACGTGTTTGTACTTTATGGATAGAAAGTCTATTTATTCATTCATTAATATTTGCTGATGGATGTTACTATAACAACAGCAATCCCTATGCTAGGGAACCCCAATCAAGAAAATGTACTTTCGTTTTGTTAAACTTCATGACTGATACAAGATGGTTTGGATTTTTGTTTTTCCCCCTCTTCCTGTCAAACTTCCTTTTTTCTTCAAATTAAGAGCTAAAAGTGTGATTTGCCAGTAGGTTATATATGTCATATATTGAATGAGCATTGTTGTCCCCTCCCAAAAAACTGCAAATCTAGGAAATTCAGAATTAGGGTTAGACTATGGAAAAAGATGCATGTTTTTGCATAGATATGCACAATCAAGGCACTCCAACTATCTTATATCCTCATTTTTTAAGTTTACATGTCAACTCAGGTGTAATTATTTAGCTGTGGCTGAAGGTTCTGTATAAATTTGTTTCCTGAAACACCAAAATCTAATGGGCACTATATGAGACTTCCCCCTTTTTTCCAGTTTGAAAAAGAATACAAAACTGGTGACTTCAGGAGAGGTAGAATTGTCCTAAAAAAATAGTAACCCAGAGTAGATTTTTAAGAAGATCTATAAAATAGTCCCCTTTTGCTCTAAGTTACTGTGTCTTATAGTATCTGAAGTAATCTCCAGCAATCCTTCTCAGTCAAGGATGATAGTCTTCCATGAATATCTTATCTGTGGGTCCAAAAATGCCTGATGAGTCCAATCTGGGATTGACAGTCTCTGTTGTAACTTAGGCACATGTTTGTGTGTGTGGTGTGTGGCTCTGAATTCTTGATTTATTCCATGACACACTGTTTCTGCTGCTCCTACTTTTCTGTGTCCTGTTGTCATTGAAACATTTCAAAGTACTGAGATCCTTGCAGCAGACTCTTCCTGCATTTGGGACAGTCCAAGGTGATAGTTTCCCACTAGCTGATGTCAATGTTGCATTTTTTCAAGTTGGCCTTGAGGACATCCTTGAAGCCGTTTCTCTGCCCTCCTCTTGAGTGTGCACCTTGAGCTGAGAGACTAAAACTTGCTTTGGTAGTCGAGAGTCAGACATCCAGATAATGTGGCTGGCCCAATGAAGTTGATGTCAGATGGCCATCACCTCAATACTCATGGTGTTTGCTTGCGGGAGGATGCTAATGGTTGGCATCTGTCTTCCCACTGGATTTGGAGGTTTTACCACAGGCAGCGTTCATGTTACTACTCCAACAACCTTAGGTGTCTCCTGTATGTTGTCCATGTCTGAGCTCCACATAGCAGGGTAAGGATCACCACTGCTTGAAAAGCTATGAGTTCAGTTTTGGATCTGATGTCATGATTTTTGAACACCCATTTCTTCAGGTGTCCAAAGGCTGCACTTGCACATTTGAGGCAATGTTGGATTTCTTTGTCAATGTCAGCCTTCTGCGAGGGGCAGTTTTCATGGTAGGGGAAACATTCAGAGTCTCACCATAAATTTGAATTACCAGAGCTGAGGACTGCTTGTTAGGAGCATCTTGATAGGAAAACCTTTGTCTTCTGAACTTCAAGCACCATTTTCTTGTATGCCTTGGTAAAGAGGTTGATGATTGCCTGAAGGTCTGTTTTTGAATGAGTGTGAACTACACCATCATCAGTGTACTGAAGATCTATGATTGAGGTCACGGTGATCTTGGGTTTGGCTCAGAGTCGGCTGAAATTAAACAGCTTACCATCCATTCAGTAGTTTAGCTCCATTCTGACTGGTAGCTTGTTGGTGGTCAGATGTAGCATAGAGAATGAATATTGAGACGAATGTTGGAGCAATCATGCACCCTTGCTTAACACCCATCTTAATCTCAAAGGGATCTATGATAAGTCCATTACTGAGAGCCGCTGCTCACACACCATCATGGAGCAGACAAGGAATGGTGATGAATTTTGGTGGGCATCTATACTTCAGAAGGTCTTTCCACAGTGCTTCTTGGCTGACAGCATCAAAGGCTTTCATTAGGTCAAAAAAGGCAATGTAGAGTTTATGTTTCTGGCATTTTTACTGCAGCTGTTGAGCAGTGTCAGTTGCGCCTCTTGACGCCCTAAACGAACACTGAGATTGTGGGAGGAGCTTTTCAGCAAGTGGAAGGAGATAATTCAGGAGGGCTCTTGAAATTATCTTTCCTCTGGGGGACAGCAAGACCTCCCTGTTATTTCCACAGTTGGACTTGTTTCCTTTCTTGAAAATTGTCACAATCATGGCATCCCTGAGGTCATGTGGGATTTCCTCATCATTCCAGATCCTTAAGATATGTGTGGAACTATGATATGAGCTTCTCCCCGCAGCTTGAAGATTTCAGAGGGGCTTCCATCAGCTCCAGATCCCTTGTTGTTCTTCATCTGCTTAATGGCTTTCCTCACCTTGTCAAGGGTTGGAGGGATTCTGACATCATCTCTGGCTGAGTGTTGTGGGCTGGTACATAGTTTAGGAATCATAGGTTTACAGAATTAGTAATAAGAAATTGTAACTGGAATCATAATACAGTCATCCCCTGCTTAGCACTCTTAATTGGTTCCCTAAAAACTGAGCGTTAAACAAAATCAAGCGTTAAGTGAAACCTAATTTCACTTCCATTTTTCACTTTCTAAAGCCACTGAAATAACTTTCTAAAGACACCCAAATCACCACAATCAGGGCTGTCAGGATCAGTGTTAGTTTCAGTGCAGGATGTACAATGCCTGTGAGTGTTACAACAAAACTTGCTGAGCGCTAAGTGAAATTGGGTATCAATATAAAATGAGCGCTATAGTGAAATCAGCGTTAAGCAAATCACTGTTAAGCAGGGGTTGCCTGTACTCCTAAATTCATCCTGCTAATATTTTTTTTTTCCTTTTTGAAATATAAAGTGTCAGATTAATGTCTTTGTCTTCATAGAAAATGCAAATGTTTATTGGTAAATTTGAAAACAGTATTATCCTACATTTGGTACTAGAGGGAACAAGTTGAAACAAGAAAGTTAACTGAAAAATGAAAAGTACTGTGGGATTAGTCACAAGTTCATATCACTGCATCATTCCCTAAAATATATTAAAATTACAAGAGAAAAATGTACTGATTTCTGATGTGTTGGTTATATGTGATTAGGCAGAGATGTGTAGGTAGAACCACAAATATAGATTGTAATTAATATGGGGCAAAACATATAGAAGGAAAAATATATATCTATAACACAAATTGCACTCTCTCATCCTGCTGAAAACATTCAGCAAACATTTTGAAACAAAATTTCATTGAACTAGAGAGAGATCTGAAAGTAAATTTTCAAAAAAAGGCCTAAGCTGACTCAGAACAGACCTACAGCTCTTTTCTAGCTCGTTAAGCACATGTCTACAATTCATTCAAATCATTACTCAGTAGTTAGCTGAAAAGGTGAAAACTGACTAGATGAGATGCAAGATATTATTATTCCACACGTCTAGTTCACTGAATGTGATCTACCTCTCATAAAGAATCCATTAGCTGATGTGTTTCTACCTCACTGAAATCAAATCTGCCATTCAGAAACAACACATTATTGAACACTCTTTTGCATAGTGAAAATGGAGTTACAATATGTAGAGTGCCCTTTATTAAACAGGTTTCCAGTTCACTAAAAACAGATTTACAACTCACAAGCAACCTATTATCTACCGTGTTTTCAGCTCACTGAAAACAGATTTACTACCCAGAAATAACCCATTATCTAACATGTTTCCAGTTCACTGAAAACAGATTTACAACCCATACACATGCCATTATCTAACATGGTTCCAACTCACTGAATATTGATTTAGAATTCATAAACAACCCATTATCTGTCAGATTTTCAGCTCACTGAACAGGTTTGCAACTCATAAACAACCCATTATCTAACACATTTCCAGTTCACTGAAAGTAGATTTACAATCTACAAACAACTTTATCTAACATGTTACTTGTTCACCACAAACACATTTAGAACCCATCACTTGACAAGGCTCCATATCCATCACAAAGAAAGTTGAGTTAAAAATTCCATTTTCCTGGTTTTGTGGCTGTGTCAGGGTACAACATTAACGTTGTTACAATTTCTTTTTCCGTATTTCCGTTCTATATCATTGTAGAGGTTTGTTAAATTCACGGGCCTGAAACCTTTTTCAGTCTTTAGGTCATAACAACCCATCTCCAGTCCAACGTCATCTGGGTGGCTTTAGCAGCACATCAGCAGAAGGGGGATTTCCTCATACCTACACTGGGGCCAGGTAGCTGGGACCTGCTCCCATGACACCACTGCTTCTCCTAGTGGGGAGTTTTGCTAGGATCAGGTATCTGCAAACTGTGTGTGTACTGTCACTGCTCCCCCTGGCCCCCACCACTCTCCCTCTTCTCCCTCACCCCCACCTTCCAGCTGCTATTCAGGCACTGCTGAAAGCTGTGCCTGCCCAAGTACAGTTCCCTGCCAGCTGAAGAAGTAGCAGCAGTATGGATGCAGCTTGCAGATACCTTGTCCTGGCACAGCTCCCCCTGGGCTGAAAACTACTCCCACACAGTGAAGCCGGGGGTTGGAAGAAGCAGTGGCAGTGCAGGTGCAGTTTCCAATTACTTGTCCCCAGTGCAGGTCCTGGAAAAGCCCTCCACTGCTGAAACACCACTGAAACACTAGCCCATATCAGATCAGAGCTGTGAATGTGGGAAAAAGCAGTAGTGGCATGGGCACAGCTGGAAGCTGCCCAGCCCTGGGGCATGTACAGTTGAAGCCCTGCACTCCATAGTTCAGATCTATTGGCTCCAAAGACCTGATCTAGCTTGCCAGATGTATGTTCTGACACCTAGAATAGGGCACTAGCTCTACACTTTATTTTTCCCCAGAAAGTAGGATCTTTGGTCTGTGAGCAAAGGTGTGGGGTTAGTTTTCCTTTCTCCACTCTTGATACCTATTTTTGTATGGTTTTGTTTTGTCTCTTTCTCTGCTGTAATTTCTTACAGAAAGTCTTTTAGCTTATGAATGAGCTATCATTAGAGTGTTTCCTTCCTTCTTACCTTTTTAGGATGTCATTGCATGGGCATAGCTTACTCTATTTAATATAGCTACTTTTATTATGGTAGTCACCATAGCATCTCAGTATCTTCTGGCAGTGCCTTAAAAGATGTGACTTCCTTAAGAAGAGCTTTCTGCACCTGAAAGCTTGTTCGAGTTTTCTCCTAACTCAACAGTTGGTTCAGTAAAAGATATTAACCAACCCCCCCCCCCAATTCTTGCCCCTCATACTTTTCCTGAACCAGCAACACTCCAAACCAATTCACCGTAGCTATTATGTAACAGGAGCTATTAAGGAGCAGGATAGAGACACAGCAATTAATTATTTTTCTTTTGGGGGGGGAGAGGGTTGTTTAGGTTTTTAAATATAGAAGTTTTATGTGCATAGGCAGGAGCAGCACCAATTTCTTCCCAGTATGGGGGCTGAGGTGGGCTAGACAGAAAATTGTGGGGGCTGCGCTATACATCTTCACCCCAAACATACTTGTTCATTTTTTTTAACAATACCCACTTAAGGTGCCATGCCACTGCAGGCTGTGGGTGGGAGTGGGGCAGGCTCAGCTACACGAGGCAGGTGGTAGTGGCCTGGTAGGAAGGCAAGGGGCTTGGGCAGGAAGAGAGGGGTGGCTATGGGAGGGGTAAGGTAAACTTTAGGGTGTCTGTAGTTCCCAAAAGCCCCTCCCCCTAGCACTGCCCTTGTGCATATGTTAGAAAATGCCAGTTCAAAATGTGTTTTTCCCTTATGAAAGGTGGCAGAGTGTTTTGGGAGGGCCTGTAGTGTCTGTTCAGGTTCATTCCACAGTCTTGGGTTGATCTGTGGCAAAGCTCCTTCTTTCCTCCACAAATCACCTTTATTCTTGCTGTGTGAGGAATAAAAGTGTTGATCATTGTCTCTGGACCAGAGCTATATGGAATATTTTATATATCCTGTGCTGTTCAGTACCCTAAAACAAGAGTAAAGTGCTGGACTCAGTTTCTGGTTCAATGGAAAGCCAAAGTGTGGAGACTTGGTGATAGGTGTGATGTGATCACAGTAGTGTGTATTGTTGAAGAGATGTGCTGTGTGTGGCTACATTAACTGAAATTTCTTAAGCACTGAAGGTGTCTCCAAGTCCATCATGTTGCTATACTCTAGCTAAATGGTGATTAAAGTATGAATAGCTGAAGCCAAGCCATCATATATGAGGTTGGATGAAACAAAGAGCTTTCTTAGTAGTTTCAGATAGTAAGTGTTACTTGTGGATACTGGTACAGTTAAGTCATATTGAACATGCTCATTTTACAGTCAGAAAATTTCCTATGATCCATGTTGTGCAGTCAGTTCTTCTTGCCTGTCTCAATTGTTGTCAGCACTGTACTAATAGCAACCCTAAAATTGATTACGTCTTTTCAGTTTTAACGTTGCTGCTATTAGAAGCAAGATGCTGTGCCTAACTGAGTGATGAGCCTTGACGAGGTGTCAAGAGCCAAACAGAGACTTGAGTGCACACTACGAGTTTTCAGGGAAAAAGCCTGATAAAGCAAACAGTTTAGAGTAGACTGTTGCTACATAAATTAGCCAGCATACTTAAATTGGTGTGTATAGTTTCTTTTATATTATAGTCAGCGGGATTTGGCAAATGGCTAGTGCTTTTTGTATGATTTAAATGGCTTCTTGCATTATCACTTGGTGACTTAAGTGTGTACTGCCTGCAAAACTTAGTATCAATTATAAAGGCTTCAGATTGAATTTGCCAATTGTGGTGCTGTGTCTTAATCAAAAATTATTTAAAGCTCTCATTTCACCCCTTTCTGCCTCTCTTGTCTGCTTGTTATCCAGTGACTGAAAGAACAGTCATATGTTCTGGGTTCCCATATAGATTCCACCCACCTCCTGTGAGGATTGAGAGTCCATGACCTCTCTGGGTAATGTGCTCCAGTGTTTTACTACCCTCCTAGTGAGAAAATTCTTCCTAATATCTAACCTAAACTTCCTTTGCTGCAACTTGAGACCATTGCTCCTTGTTTTGTCACCTGCCACCACTGAGAACAGTCCAGCTCCAGCCTCTTTCAAACCCCCCTTCAGGTAGTTGAAGACTTCTGTTAAATCCCTTGTCAGTTCTCTCTTCTCTAGACTAAAAAATGCCACTTTCCTCAACTTCTAATAAGTCATGTGCCCTAGCCACCTCACCATTTTTGTTGCCCTCCACTGGACTTTCTCCAACTTGGCTCCATCCTTTTCATAGTCAGGGGCGGGGAGGCAGGCGGGGGGCAAAAACTGAACACAGTACTTCAGATGTGAATAGAGGGGTATAATCACTTCCCTTGACCTGCTGGCAGCACACCTATCGATGCAGCCCAGTATGCCATTAGCCTTCTTGGCAAAAGGGTCCACTGTTGGCTTATATTGAGCTTATTGTCCCCCTGTAACCCCCAGATCCTTTTCTGCAGAGCTGTTGCCAGGCAGTCAGCCCCCAGCCTGTACCGGTGCATGGCATTGCTCCATCTGAAGTGCAGGGCTTTGCACTTGTCTTTTTGAACCTCATGCGATTTCTTTTGGTCCAATCTTCCAATTTGTCGAGGTGACTCTGAATCCTAGCCCTACCTCCAGCATATCAGCTTCGTGTCATCTGCAGACTTGCTGAGGGTGCGCTCTGTGCCAACTTCCAGGTCACTGATGAAGACATTGACCAAAACCAGCCACAGGACCAACCCTCAGGGCACTCCACCTGATACCAGTTGCAAACTAGACATCAAACCATTGATTACTACCCTTCGAGCTTGATGTTCCAGCCAGTTTCTTTATCTACCTTATGGTCCATTCATCAAGCCTGTACTTTCTTAGCTTGCCTGTGAGAATGTTCTGGAAGACCATATCAAAAGCCTTGCTAAAAGCAACGTATACCACATCCACTGCTTTCTCTACCTCCACAGAGCCAGTCATCTCATCAGAGAAGGAGTCAGGTTGGTCAGGCATTACTTGCCCTTGGTGAGTCCATGCTGACTGTTCCTAATCACCTTCTTCTCCTCTAAGTGTTTAGAAATGGTTTCTATGAGGATCTTTGCCATGATTTTTCCAGGGGCTGATGTGAGGCTGACTGGTCTGTAGTTCCCTGGATTCTCCTTTTTCCCTTTCTTAAATATGGACACTATGTTTGCCCTTTTCCAGTCATCTGGGACCTCTCACAATCACCATGAGTTTTCAAAGCTGATGGCTAGCAGTTCTGCAGTCACATCATCCAATTCCCTCAGCACCCTCAGGTGCATCCCATCCAGCTCTGTGGACTTGTATATGTCCAGTTTTTCTAAATAGTCCCCAACCTTTTGTTTCACCACTGTTTGCTGCTCACCACCTACCCAAACTGTGCTGCTAGGAGTGGTAATCTGTAAGCTGACTTTGACTATGAAGTCTGAGGTGAAAAAGGCATTGAGTACTTCAGTCTTTTCTGTATCCTCCTGTCATTAAGTTGCCTCCCCCTTTCAGTAAGGGACTCACACTTCCCCTGTTCTTTCTTTTATTACTGAACTACTTGTAGAAACCCTTCTTGTTACCCTTCATATCCCTTACTACCTGAAACCCTAATTGCACTTTGGCCTTCCTGACTTCATCCCTGCATACCCGAGCAATACTCGTATATCTTTGGTGCTCAACACTTGATACTAATTGTCATTTCTTTCATCCCTCTACAGAGTGTGAAGGGAAAATCTAATATTATCTGATTCAGCACCACTACTACACAGGGGTTGTAAACATGTTTGGCTCTGAGAAAGCTGTCTAAGAAACAGCTATCCAATATCCATCAAAGTCAGGGGAAAGACTGGAATGTTTCCTAAAATGAAATTTTGAGATTTCTTATTACTCTTGGAGATTTTGAGATATAAATTATGTTCTGGCTACATTATTTAATTACATTACTCAGGTTCTGTGTTTTTACAATTCAGACTTTGTAATTTCAATTTTGGAAAACTGGCAGTTTCTATCTCAGGTGCATCCCATAGCTAAAATGATAGGAACTTCCATTAAATGTTATAATAGAATATCTTGCTTTTATATGATTCCTTCTATCTCGAATCTTGTGGGGACTCTACAGATATTAATAATCCGGTTTTCTGACAATGCATTGAGATTATTTGTATTACCATATTTATTTGGTTCCAAAATGAGTCCACTCCCCCACAATTTGGCATGGGGAAAAAGTCCCTCATTTTATAATAACCTACAAGGAAATATCACTGAATACACGGTCTATCATTAAACTGCTGCCAAAAGCAGCATATGCTCAGCAATGGAAACCAACTATGAAGTTGATTAAATGCAGCCAACACTGAGCATGACTATAGAGCACATAGCCCACATTAAGCAAATATGCTGACGGGAACCTACTACAAGGACAGGATCGTGCAGCCCCCACCACCCCTTTTTTGGCTTAAGGCCATATTAATTCTAAACTCCAAATCAACTGAGCTGAACTCAGTCATTCAAGTCTGTGTGGCTCTACCACTGGGCAAGTGTCTTCCCTCGCAGATGAATCAGTATATGCCTACCCCAAATTCATGGCAGGCATCCGACATGCAGGCCCCAAGCACAAAGCGTTGGAGATCAGATGCCCCTAGTCACACATGCTCCTTGCCAAAAGGCCAAAGGAGCAAGCAGAGGCAAAGAACAAACACAGTCCCACATTACCACAAAATTGTGCAGTTGAGATCCCCATATTTGTGGAGAATCATAGGGGTCAGCCTACCCGGAGTACAAGGGACAGACCTCACCCTATAACTACTATACCTGATCTTAGCCCAAAAGGCCAGTACTTATTCTTTCATAGTTGGATAGTGAAATGCAATACCATCTTCTTTTTTTTTTTAATTTCATTGTAAAGGGCCAAATCATTCTGAATTCTGTTGGGCAAAGCCCAACAGCCAAGTTCCACATTTTGACTGGGCACAGTTCAGTTTTTTCAGTCTGTGTCACTCTGTCACCAGGCAAGCATCCTCCATCCCAGATGCGTCAGTTTAAAATTGAGGAGAACCAGAGGGCAAAGATCTATCAGATCCCTGAGATTAATTTTCCATACTGTAGAATTACGAGAGGGAAAAATTCAAGCAAACCTCCAATAGTTAGATTCTATACCTGGAAAATTATAACAAATTTATAAAATTTCCCTATAGAGACTCTAATTATTGGGGGTTTGTCTTCTAATCAGGGTCATCTATTAGAGTAAATATAGTATCTCTGTCTTGCAGATGGGAAATTAAGGCATTGAAAGGCTGGAAGGCTTGCCCAAGATCATATGAAGAGCTTTTCAAACCTAGGAATAAGGGCTCAGTATGATTTCTAAAGAAATACTGGTGTAGTTCAGAACTTTTCAACCCATTGCCCACAGAAAATTCAGTGGGGTCTGTAAATGTTATGGTATGTTTGGTTCAAAGGATTTTAAATATATAGTGGGGGAGTGGGGCAGGGCATGTGTGTGTATATCTCTTTTTGGTCTAAAGAAGCTATCACAGGGGAGGAATAGAAATTTTCAGCCCCTCTTAAGACCTTGACAATGTAATAGGCAATCATCCTCATGTATTGCTGTAGGTTTTTATGTCCTTTGACACAGCTAATGTCTTCAACAATTGTATGTGGTTACAAGGCTTCTTCACTACTGTTTCCTCTTCCCTAGAATCTGACCCTTGAAAGAATGGCAGGGACACTCATCAAAACATAGTAAAACTAATAGGTAGTAAAGAGCCTTCTGTCATACCACCAACTTCTTTTCAGTCTACCCAACCCATTCTGGATGGACATATGATTAATTCAAATTTCATTGGATGTTAACCACATTAGCGTTCATTAGAATCTTTCCAGATGACAAAGGAAGCATGGTTTCTAACCATTTTTTACCTGAAAAAGTAGCCTACATATTCAGGAGGAAAAAAGAAATAGGCTCTAAACTATAAGCCTCCATGTGATCTCTTCTAAAATGGGGAGCTGAAAAGGTGGATTGCTTTAGTTCATATGAAGTCCAAGGATAGCTGATGTTCATATGAAGTCAAGTAGGTGACTTCAGCTGCCCCAGAACAATCTCCTGATCTTCACCCAGTCCTATCCAAAGGAGAACTTCAATGTGTTTTGTAAGTTCGGGGATGTGGTAGGAGAATGGGGGGGGGGCATTGTGCAGGTGTTCTGAGAACTCTAATCAACATGAGTTTATAGGGCATATCAAAGAGAGGCATTCCAAGGATTTCTTCAAAATTATGAGAAAATATTTAATCCATAGCCAATATCAGACAGCTGATGGAAAGTCTGAGGACCTGAAGGTAGTTCTCTATATCTACTGCATACTAGAACAATACAATCTATTCCCTCAATGGAGGAAATTCAGAAACAATTGACAGTCCTATTTTCAGGCTATACAGATCACTTCCAAAAAGAACAGAGTGCTGTCTGGGATATCTGAACAAGTTTTCATAGCAATCCAATTTTAGAATGGGAATTTTCAAGTCCCCTCAGACTCTCTCTTTTCTGTAGACCTAACAGGTGTATCCTGATGAGTGCATATGTGTAGAGGTGCATGTTTCCTGTGGGACAAATACTAGTGGCACATATTTATGCTGCTGTTGTGTCCCTGGGCATGCTGTTTGTCCCATGTGCACGTGCTCAGGAGAGCAGCAAATAGATCTGGGTGGGGTAGGGCAGGCTGGGGCCAGCACCTGTTCTTGCCTCAGCGTCCTTACCTGGTGTTCTAGGGGCCTCCTGGGGCAGCAGCAGTGCCAATGTGCACCACACTTTTTTTTAGTGACAGTTTTTTTTTTTTGTTTTGACAGTTGAATTTCTGAGCGTCAAAAAGCCCTCTGCACTGCAAATTAGCAGGTTTGAGGTGCCACAAATTTCAGGCGTATGCTTGATGGGATGTGTCCAATTAGGATTATTTTTCATTTCTCTTTTCCATCTCACAATCTTTGTATATGATTGGCAGTTTTAGTCTTCAACCATTACTCTTCAGTCTAGCCTAGGAACTGCTCCTAGAATCTCCTCCAAGTTTTGGGCAATATTAATAACTGCTTAAAGGAAGAAGAGTATTCACTCTCAGCTGTTCTGCTGATTAGCATTCTATGTAAAAAGAACCAAACGCAAAATGATAGAATTTCATTGCTATTTTGCATTGATAATAAATACAAAGAAAAGATATACAGACATATGCTGTACATTAAGGAGTAAATGAACACCAACATGGAGTAGTTTACTAGGCAAAAACTAAATTATATGATATCGCTTCCATCTGGAAGCATGCTTAGAGGTTTTAGTCAGTTTTTTCACACCAATTGTTGATCTCTTCATTTGAGAACAATAAATTGGCTAATGACAACTCTGGATATCAGAGTTAGTTAGGGATATAAATTGAGGGACAATCTCTTGAAAAGCAAGGGTGATGGTATAATCTTTACCTTTACGCCATGTACTCAGGTCCATGCGGAAGTTAGGAAGGAGAGATGCTGTCTGTACATTTATAGCTAAAGGTACTTTGTTATTTTTGGACAGGATCACCTTTGTATCTGATTTCTCAATAAGGCTGCCATATAAATCTATACCAGACATCAGATAGGTTGAACCTCTGGTGTCAGATAGATTGATCCTATCATGCATTTGAAAAAAAGTTGCTGAAGCAAACATGAGCCTCAATTAAAATGACTAATTGTCTATTTGTCCTACAAAACTGGTTGGTAAAGAGCTTTTTTCACTTATCAGGGGAAAGTTCATAGATCAACAGCCCATTGAAAGGAATGAATCCTAATTCTGCTTTCTTTGTAGAGGTCTTTCTAAATGACAATCTAAATTTAAAAAGGCACTTCATTATTATATCTTCTCAGCATGTTGAAGAAAAAGAAATAATGTGCACATCTTATATCACTCCTCATTACTCATTTCCTGGCTATCATAGCAATTTTCCAAACAGTTACCACCTTCACTACCTCCATCCAATAATTTTGGAAATATTTTTTTTCTCTCTGATGAGGCACTACATGTTATCATTCATTCATATAATTATATATTTATGACTTTATACAAGGTGTTTATAAAGTCTTTGTGCAAATTGCAGTTCTAATAACTTTGGATATACACATGATAGAAGCAAACTGTAAATGACGATTGAAAGTGTAATTCATTAAGATTTTTAGCATAGTGTAAGCTACGCATAGGGTAAGGATCGCAAATGCAATTCATGAAATCATTCAGTAGCAACTGGAAAATGTTTTCTGAGTTGGAAAATTGGATGGAACAATGTATCACAAAAGTAGCTCCATAGCTCAGTGGTTAGAGCACTGGTCTCGTAAATCAGGGGTTGTGCATCTACAGTTGCATCACAAGCAGGTCCAGGGAGGTGATCTTTACCCTCTATGCAGCGCTGGTCAGGCCGCAGTTGGAGTACTGTGTCCAGTTCTGGGCGCCGCACTTCAAGAGGGATGTGGCTAACCTTGAGAAGGTCTAGAGGAGGGCCACTCACATGGACAAGGGGAAGCAGGCCTGGCCTTATGAAGATACACTACAAGGATCTGAATCTATTCAGCCTCCACAAGAGAAGACTGAGAGGGGATCTGGTGGCCATCTATAAACTCACCAAGGGGAACCAGCTGAAAATAGGTGAGACTCTGTTCCCCCGGGCACCACCTGGGATAACAAGGAATAACAGCCACACATTGATTGAGAGAAGGTTCAAGCTTGATATCAGGAGGCATTACTTTGCGGTTAGGGCTGCCAGGCTCTGGAATGGGCTCCCAAGGGAGGTGGTGCTCTCCCCTACTTTGGGGGTCTTCAAGAGGAGGTTGGATAGATATCTGGCTGGGGTACTATGATCCCTGAACTCGTTCCTGCCCAGGGCAGGGGGTCAGACTTGAAGATCTGTTCAGGTCCCTTCTGACCCTAGAAACCATGAAACTATGAAAAGATGGCAGTTATGTTGAAGTCTAGAAATTTGAGCGGTGTTGTGTTAAAACGTAATGAATTATGCTTTCAAACACTGTTGACATTTTGCTTCTATCATGCGTACATCCAAAGTTATTAAAGTTTAAAGTTGCACAAACACCCTAAGCTAAGGACTTTATAAAAACCCTGTATATGTATACATATGCACACTTACATATGACAGAATATAATTAAATGAGTACTATATGAGTTCTCTATGAATTCATACTGTATGAAAGAATGACAGATATATGTTATATATGTGTATGTGTGTGTCTGCATATATGTATATATAAATATGTGTTTTTATAAATATAAATGAGGGGTTTGTGGTTGGTGGGAGAGCAATGGCCCTAGTATAGCTTTCAGCACTGCTTCCCATTACATTTTCATTAGTATGCTAAGGACATTCAGTCTAGAATGAAGCTACTGAAAAGTGGATGCAGGATCATTGTGCTCAGAGTAATCTGCATCTGTCTAGAAGGAGGTATCAAATATGTTATCTCAGGGCATCATCCTATGTCTAGTACTGTTCAATATCTTGATTAATGACCTGGGGGATAGAATTGTGATCAAACTTAATAAATGTGTAGATGACACTAAGCTGGGTGAGGCACCAAACCTTTTGCAGCATAAGATTAGTATTCCAATGACCTTGATGGACAGGAAAAAAGGGTCCAGTATTATTTTGGATGAAATTCAATACGGCCAAGTGGAAAGTACTACACTTAAATAGAACAATTGAATGAACAAATGCAAAGGGACTAACACAATAACAGACCTACTGGTCATATTAGACCACAAGCCAACAGCGTTGATAGGAGAACTGCATGAAAATGATGGGAAGTAATCCTCCTATATTATTCAGCATTGGTTAAATCTCACCTGAAGTATGTACAGTTTTTAGAATTGCGCTTGAAGAGAGCTTTGGACAAATTGTAAAGAGTCCAGTAGAGACCAAGAAAAATGATGACAGGTCTAGAAAACATGACTTGCAAAGAAAGGTTGGAAGAACTGGGATGATTTACTATAAATAAGAGCAGACTGATGGGTGAGTTGACAACAGTTTTCAAATAAATGAACGGTGGTTATACAGAGGCTAGTTATAAGAGTATTCTGTCCTTACCTGTACTGCTGAGGATCACTTATCTAAGAGTTAGAAGGTTTTCATTCCATGTTGCCGCTTGGAATATGTACAAAAATTGGTACAACTTGTGTCTGTATTGATTTTCAACAGTGCCTCTCAAGGCTCTGTGATTCCCCTATTTCTCCCATTTTAAGGAATATAATTAATAGAAGTATTGGGAGCCCATGAGCTGGGCACTTTGACTTACACTGTGTATCCAAAATATATTTAGAGCACTAAAACTGTAGCTCATTCCACAAATAATGCAAAACTTTCCTCTTACCTAAGGTAAACTGTGTAAGGTGAAATCCCTGTGGAGATTTCTTGCCTGGGTTCCTGCCTGCATGGTTTTTTTTTCTGTAGGCAGGCATGTTTCAGTAAAAATATTCTTGGATTAATTTTTTTTTTTTGCAGACACATTTCCAATCTTTCTGTTGTGCCTGTGATATTTAAAACATAGTATGAAAGAAGTAATTATGTTGGAAAGAATAAACATTTTTGGAAGAAAATAAGAAGAAACAATGCATTATTTCTAGCATAAAGACTAGTAGGAAAATGAGATGTGATGTTTATAATAGGTTTTTCATAACTGCTTAGCATTGTCCAACAGCTTCAGCAAAAGTGTTGCTGTTTTTATTTGCTGATATAAAGTAGGCCATCTCCAAAGAATTCATGCATTGATCAGCACTAAGCACTATTTTACTGTGCAGAGAGAAGCTGTGCACTTCATTTATGTAAGGGGAGGAGGAAGGACCTTTCCCCTCCCCAGATTACTATACTATTTGTTTGATGAGCCCCATTATTACGGGTAACAATTTATATAGATAGCTGTATCTTTGAAATAGAGTAGATACTTAAAATTCTGTTATTTATTTGGTTAAATCTTACTCCATTTCAAAAGGCCAATAATTGCACAAGTTGGTAATGGAATTGTGAAGTGACGTTGGGCTCTTGATTTTGGTGTTTGCACACAAATACACCACGTGTTGTTCCATTATACAGCTGTTGTCTAGAATTGTTATTGTTTGAGTCCTGAAAACAAAAAAACAAAAAAAATTGTTATAATTGTGTGGATCTGGAGCACTTTTCTATAACAGATAGTTGGTTCTCAGGTCATGTTTAAAAATATGTACACTTGTAACAGGAGGCTTCCCCACCCACCTGTTTCTGGGCTAACCACCCACCTCTCTCACCTGCCACACCTTGATGATACAAAATTATGGTGTTAATTGGGTGGGAAGCTGCCCATTTCCTGCCCCAATGCCAGGTGGTGCTACCTTCAGCTCCAAACTTCACCTACACCACAGCCCATGCTTTGAAGATGGCATCTAAGTTCTTGCCATCTCTGGCTCCACACTGGGCTCCATAACCCTCCAGTCTGGACCCTCACTGGTTCCTTCCAAATCAGGCAGCCTACTCCATCCTCACTGTGGGCTGCCTAGCTCCCTGCACTCTTCCCCCTCTCAGGTGTGGTTTCCCCTGGTACCTTTGGCCACACAGACCCTGGACTCACCTCCAAGGCCAGTCAGAACCCCAGGCCCTTAGCTCTGGGTAACCCTTGCAGTGGGCCAATGGCCCTTTTGACCCTTCTGGTCCTGGCCCCAGCATTGACCAGTTGAGGGTGCCTCAAGTCAGGCTTCTGAGCATCTAGACCACACTCTCTAACATGGGTCCACCTTTTTGGGCCCTACTATAGGATTACCCACCTAGTTGTGGGAGCTGGGGTTATTAAGGCACCCTGACCTGCTTTTCACCAGGGCGGTAACTAGTTTGGCATTTCCTGGGGGCTCCCATTCCACTAGGTTCTCCACCAGGCCACCCATCCCCAGCAGTGTGCAGTTTTAGGTTATGCCCAGGACCAACAGCCTCCTCCATACCCATAGCCGCAGCCCATAAACCTTCAAGCTGTTCTTGAGTCTCATCTCCGGCAGCTGATGTTTCTCTCATGGCTGCCAGCAGGAAACTGCTGCTTTACCCTATATATATCCAGGGTCTCAAAATAGCCACCGTGCTCAAACACCTGGCTACCGCCTGCTCCAGCCCTTAAAGTGGCAGGTACCAACAGTGCCCTGACTCAATACTCTACTTAATTTTACCTTTTAACTGTTTGTGCAGTAGTTTGTCATATATTTTTCAGTTCTGCGGGCTATCAGCATTTCCTAGTGACTTTGTCATTTATAATGCTCCCTCAGGTGGGCCTCTGATTTAGAACTGGACCCGTCTATTCCCATTTACAATCTAGTGAACAGTTGGCAAAGCTAAATTACTAATTTGAGAACCTGAACTATTTACAAAAACAGACTGCAGTTGTGATTTCAAATAGGTGGACTCTACATCAATCTGAGATTGGATGTTTGTTCTTTACCCTTAATTAACTTCCTGCTAAAATCTCCTAAGGTCCTGAAACCCAGGGTCAGTGGTAATGTACATTAAGGCCACCTCCAGACGAGCACAGCTGTGCGGTATGTAGTGTTGCAGACCTGTCCTCATATTAGTTAATGCACCCCTGCCACCATTTTTCAGTACAGGGATGCTGATGCATATGATGCTGAAGTTTTCTGGAGCACGGTAATTACCACGCTCCAGAAGACTTGATTATTCAAGTCTGCTCTGGCACTCTGTAATTACAGTATATTGGAGCAGCCTCACTGCATGTGCATAGGTGCCCCGTATGTCATTCCCACAGTGACTGATCTTGTTCAGGGCCAAAACTGAGCAAGATTTTTCCCTCCAACTGTTCTTCCTGTCCACTAGGCAGTAGGCACTAAAACTAAGCAGAGACATGCTTTCTTTATGATTGAGATGGTGATATAACAAGTCTGGCATGATTGCTAGGTTCATAGACCTAAATATGGTAGTCTGTTGGTTTTTGTATGTAGTAGCTAGTAGGGTACCATCCTCTACGTGGATCATGTTATCTTGAAAGTTGATGCTACTCTGTTAGGTTTTTTTGTTAGTTTAGCCTGTGTCTGCTTCTTTCCCAAATTTGAAGAATGATGCTTTGTGCCCAAAAACATATCAAACTTCTCCCTCAATTATACACCTGGTCCAATAAAAGAAGAAATACTATTACTGATAGCAATAAATGTTAGGCCTGTGTGAAGCTTTGGTCTTTGATTCAATTCGGTGGAGATTTGGCCTGATTTGGTGGCTGAATCTGAATCAAATCAGGAAACCCTTTAATCTCTCTGAATCAAATCGGAGCCCTCCAAATCAATTGAGAAAGATTCAGATAGCATGGCCCCACCCTTTATGGGGTGGAGATGAACGAGGCAGCCCTGTGTGTCATCCGCATATACATTTTCAGAAGGTACCAGGACTTGTGACAAGAACAATCAGTTCCAGTCCTGAGTTGCAGGGTTGGGGTAGTAATTAGCACATGAATCCTTTATGGCGGGTATCTGGAGTGCACACATACTGAGAAGTGTTATGCTGAGAGGTCACCGTGGCTTGAAATACTGTTGACTCTGCTGGGGCCCTGCCCAATGAGCTATATGATGCATCATGAGCCTTTGGGCTCTGGACTAATATTATGTGCAATTGGGAAGAGGGAGCGCCTGGAAACACAGAAAATGGAAGAAGGAAGGAAACAGGAAGAAGATGTTTGACAATCAAAGGAGCAAAGGAAGAAGCAAGTAAAATCAAAGAGGTGGAAAAAGATTAACTGTAAAAGGAAGAAGAGCTGAGTGTGAGAAATGAGATGAAAAGGCAACAAAGAGAGAGAATGTGGAGAGAGATGAAGGAGGCAAGAATAAGATAGAGAAGAGAACAGAAGAAGAAAATCCAGAGCTGAATAGAAAGGTGAAAACCAGGCTGAAGATAATAGAATGGCTGGAAGGAAAAGAGCATACCACAATGACAGAGAGCAATAGTATGGAAGATCTCTGAGAAAGATCGCAATGGAGGTTACAATAACCTCCTTAAACATACAAAGTGTTCAGAAAAAGAAAAGAAAGGAAAAAGGTAGAAGCCAATTTACAAGGATTAGAAGCAGGAATGCAAAATAATAGCAGAGAATTATTCTGAACATTTCAAGAAGAGATGGACTGTGGGACAATCATGGTGGTCAGGAACAGAGAGCACTAAGATGGCAGAAGTGGCATTCCTGATAAAGAATCTGATAATACAGGTAAAACAATTCCAGGAGATAGCGTGCAATGGAAGAAGAAGAGATAGAAATCTTTAATGTCTACGTGCCCACCAAAAATGTGCAAAGATCAGAACTATTCCAGCAATTCGAATTATACATGATGGGTGAGAGGAAACAAATGATTGTCAGTGATTTCAATTGTGTGATAGAAGCAGACAAGGAAGGAAGAAACACCAGCAAGGTGATGGATAAATTAGCATAATCCTAAAGGAAATGATTAAAAATGCAGGAGTGGTAGATGTAAGGAGGTCTTTAAGAATAGACCTAGTCCTATTATCAGAAAAACTGGAGGCAATATGAAAGAATGTAACAGAGGTTGCAGTGAGTGACCACAGAGCACTAGAAATCAAACTAAGAACAGGCCAGAAGGGACAGAAAGGAATAGGGGTGTGAAGCGAAACACGAGAGTCTAGAAAATGAGCAACTGTGTAAGGAATGTGCAGTGCTATATAAAAGCTGGAAAACAGTGGAGAGATGTTTTAGGAACCGCAGAATTGCTGGAGAATGATTAAGAAGTGAACAGGAGAGTTCTTCTGCAAAGCAGGACAGAAGGAAGTGCAAAAGAAGAGACAAGAACTGAGAACCCTACAGGAGGAATTAGAGAAGTTGTGAAAACAAACAGCACAAGGGGAAGACAAGAAAGAAGAGATTGCAGAGAACAAGAGATGAATTAACAGATGGTTTAGGAAGAGGGTAAAAGAGAAGATCTTCTGGAGAGCCATGGATGAAAGAAAGAGAAACATGGAGTAAATATTTCTAAATCAAACTCAAAGTAGTGAAAAAGCAACTACAGACAATGATAGATAATAAACAATGGGACAGGAAGAAGTGTTGAACGTGGCACAATCTTACTATGAAGAACTGGACAAAGGTAGAGGGTTAGACGAAATGGAAGCCCAATCATTTGTGGAGGAAATTGTATGAAGAATAGATGAAGACGGAAGAGTGGAGATGGAGACAGAAATCACCCAGAAGAAGGTGCATGAAGAAATGAGAAAGCTGAAGGGAGGGAAAACACCAGGCCAAGATGGATTACCAGCACTAAGTACAGACAGTCAAAAAGTCTGAGGCTGAATCAATTTAGTCTTTGCAGGTTAGTCTAAACTGCAGAGGTTAAATTGAGAAATGATGTTCACTTTTGATTCAGGAAATGCAAACACATACCTGCAGCGCCTTAGGCCGGAAGCCAGGGGGCACTAGAGCATGGCTCTCTGGCATGTAGGTAGCCAGCATGGACTGTGTGTTCACTTCCTCTTCTTGCTGCCCCTGAGGTCTCTGGGATTTGCAGTCCACAATCACAGCAGCAGAAGTCTGCAGAGTTGCTCATCACTTCCTCTTCCTGCTTCCAGGTGCCTCTGGGAGTTGTAGTCTATAGGCACAGTCAGCAATACATTTTTAGCAGGGCAGGGCAGGGCAGGGCAGGGCAACTCTGTACTTGGCGTAAGGGAAGTTGACCCCCCCCTCGCTAGCTGGGGTTTGCTTGGGGGGCAGTCTCTGCCTCGCCCCTTCCTTCTCTCCTGGAGCAGATACTACATCCCAGCCTAGGGTTGCAAAGCATGCTGGGATTCTGGGGGACTCTGATTTAACTTGAACCAGGAAAGGATCTGGGACAGAAGTTTCAGAAACTGGTTTGACCCAAATCAGTTAAGTCTGATAACATTCAACCAGGTTTATCTTAAACCAGTTTCAGCCATTTTGATACTGGTTTATATGCACTGGACTTCTGTTCTGTTACAGGTTTAAACCAGTTTTTGATTACTTACTTTTGATTACAGTTTATGTGTGATTTCTGTCCCTAGCCCAAGTGAATTTTATGAGAAATTTTGGGGATGCATAGACAAGGATCTTGTAGCATTATTTAATGAAATCTGGGAGCAGGGCAAAATGGACTAAAGGTTTGCAGGATGAGTCATAATTTTTATCTTTAAAAAAGGAGACAAAGAAAAACTAGAAAATTGGTGACCTATAATCTGCTTTTAGCAGCATAATAAGATCTTTGTGAAAGTGTGAGCCCCAAAAATGAGAGGCAACTTAACAGATCTAATCTATGAGGACCTGACGTGTGCCATACCCGGGAGAAGTATTGCAGGCACATTATGATTAATAAGGGACATGCTGGTAGACATGCAAGAGAGAGAGAGAAATATGGTGGTTATGAATACAGATTTCAAAAAGCATATGACTGAGCAGAGCGTGGGTTCATGCTCGAGATCCTGAGAATAATGGGATTCCCAAAAAGGATGATCTGAGCAATACTATTACTGTATGAGACTGCCCAGAGCCAGATATTGATAAATGCCTACTTGAGTCAGGACTTTGAGTTACATTATCAGCAAGGCTTTTTATATGTGTCATAGAACTGTTGGCCCAGAAAATAAGAAGAGACAAGCTGATCACGGGGTGCAAATCCCTGGCAGAGAAGAAATTAAGTGCATGCTATATATGGATGACATTACAGTAATAGGACAAGACAAACTATTCATTGATAAAGTGTTGAAACACACAATTGACTATTGCAAAGCAGTAGAGACAAAAATTAATAAAAAGAAGAGCATGCTTTTGGGAACAGGGAACTGGGAAGGGCTGGAAGACTGCAGTTTGCAGCTAGAAACAGAAGGAATGAAGATCTTGGGCTTACAACTGGACACGGAAGGGAAAGGCGATGAGGCCTGGGAAAAGATATTTGCCAGGGTACGGCAGATACCAGGCTTCTGGAGAATGAGAAAGCTGTCTAAACAAGGCAAAGTAGACCTGGTAAAGAGAGTATTATTACCAGTGAACCTCTATATAGAAATAGTTTTTCCTCCAACGTGGCAACAAGCATGAAGGACACAGAAAGAACTTTGCACCTTTTTCTGGGGCAGCAAAAGGCAGTAGGTGCTGAGGCAAGAGATATATAAGGGAAAACAAGCGGGAGGATGGGGAATGCTGAACATAGAGGTGTTCATCTACAGAAAATTCATCAGCAGAATGTGTATGGTGGGGGCAAAAGGGGAAGGGAAAATGGTTGGCTTTTGCCAGTACTTAGGCAGAAAAGTCTTGAGGTCATGGGAAAAAGGGAAGGATGGATAGAAAACACCCTGGGCTTGGACAACCCCAGCCCACTATGCAAGAGCAGAGAAGTTCATGATACACTATGCATTGTTAGATGGGAACCTGAAGAAATGGGAAAATAGGAAAAGCTTTGAAAGGAATATAAAGGACAGAGACAGAATAACAGAAGTGGGGAACCTGACCGAGAGTCAGTCAGCCAAAGTATGGAAGGAGATTTGGGAAGCACAGGCAAAAAGGGAACATGTAGAAATCGCATGGGAGAGGCTGCACAGATGAGAATTACACAGATCTGAAAAATGCTCAAGGGAAAACTATGAGAACATAGAATCAACTTATCACGTGTTCTGGGAGTGCGGGTATGCAGAGAAGGTGTGAAAGAGGGTGGGAAGGTTTGTGAAGAGAACCCAGTGATTTAATGTATTGACATGAGAGATGGCAATGTATGGACTGGGACAAAGAGAGCAAATGAGCTAGCAAATGAAACTCTTGAGAACTGTTGCGTGAAGGTGGCCATCTGGAAGACAGAACCTGCTGGAGCGCAACGGGTCGATTCACACCACAAGGATGTGTGCAGCTAGCCATGCCTGAAATGCAAATGTATATTGAAAAGGATGAAGAGATGGGAGCATGAGTGCAATAAACAAGTGGAGATTAAATGACTGGGGAATGTTGTTCCAGGACAATTCTGAGCAGGGGGAGCAAGAGGAATAAGACAATGGGTTGGGAGGAAACTGAGGAAAGTATGACAGGTAATGCCATTTAAGGAGAGGTGGGGTGGAAGGGAAGCCTGTTGGTAGGTTATATGAGAACTGGGATAGAAATGTGAATATGATGTGAAATTAAAGGCTATGTTGTTTGTTTAAAATCAGGGGAGAGGGGATGTATTATGTTGAGGCTGTATGTAAACAAGAGGCAAATACTGCCAGAGGATAAGAAGCACATAGGTGAGTGAAACAGTAGATGTCAAAGGATGTGAATGTGGAAATTCTATGATAGTTTGGGAAATGTTTTATGTGAAGTTTTGTATACAGGTTTGTTTTTAATGTAAGGGAGGATTTTGATTGTAATTTTTTTTAAAATGTAGTGTGTATAAGGGAGTATAAAAGTGGTGCTCAGAAGTGTGTTTTTGGAGAACCTGTGTGAACTTTTCAGCAGTCAGGGTTGGGGCTTGGGTTAGACCCACAGCAGCCTCCTATTTCCCCCTGCAGTTTCTCCCCCCCACAACTCCTCCGCCCCCAAAGTTCATGTCCACATTGTGCTTGTGGAGGGAACAAAGCCTGGATGGGGGCTAAGATTAAGGCAGGGCAGGAAGGCTGCAAGCAGAAGGTGTAGGGGGAAGAGGGCAAGGAGGCCACTTGACCCTCCAGCCTCCCAGCCACTCTTTTCCCTGCTGAAGTAGCAATGACACACCAATACTTAGATTTTATACCTGGAAAATTATAACAAATGTATATATTATGGAATCTCATTATTGGGGGTTGTTTTATATTCAGGGCCATCTTGTGTTTCAGTAAATGTGGTATATGTTACTTAGCAAAAACCTTTAATTGTTTAAAGTTATTTGCAACAAAAGAACCCAAAAAACCCTGCAGTCATTAAACACAGAAAAACTGACAGCAATTTTTGGGGGGGAAAAAGTCCAAATATAATTATATTAAGAAATGTATGTTATAATCCTTCATTTGTTCTATGATTATTGAGAGTGAAGGCATTATTATCATTTTCTGGATATGAACAGGACAGATGTGCTTTGATTGTTCAGTTCAGGGTATTCACAATTGGTTCCAAGTTGAAATTTGGCACATCTGTGTCCCAGTACTGAAATATCTTTGTTGTTCAGTACTTTATTAATGAGGGTGATGTTTGCAATAGTTCCACAATGTTAATGATGAGCATTAAGCATACAAATGAATAACACATCTTCAAATTTGTATTTGTAGTCTTTGACCACATACTAGAAGATATTACAGTGTACATGTACAGAAAAGGAATGAAGGGGGAAGAAAAGGTGGTTTGTGTACTTCTTAACTTTTAAGAGCTTGGCTTGGGAACTTTCATAGTCTTAGAACCTACTACATGAAAAAAGCAGCAAAAGAACGCAGTTAAAATCTGGAACATATTATATTAACTTTTTCAAAATTTCTGTTCCCAAAATTTTAAATAATGGATTTCTTGTTCACATATATGTAGATAGGAGAGATCAAGTATTCAGTTTACGTTGCTGGTACTCCCACATACTGTGTTTTTGAATGCATCTGCTTTTGATATAAGTAGAAGAAGAAACAGTTGGAGGAAAAAGCAAAGAGAACAGTTTTCTCTAATCTTTCCATTTATTTCCAAATCAAAACAAAACAAAAACTCCTTACAGTTTTAGGTTTAAAAAAATAAGCACATTCTTTTATAACTACTGGCTGCATCAGAAAATACAAAAAACTATAAATTGGTTTAATTGAAACATGAGGGAGAAGTATGTATGTGTTGATGAGAAAAACCTTTCTGTATATGAGATCTTTTCTAGGTTAGTTCTTTTTTTAAATGTTACATTTTATGTTTTAGTTCAGTTGGAAGGAGAAAGGGCTCTGAATTTATGCTTGTTTATATTCTTTATATTTGCAGTACCATCCAGGCACTAAATTCAATTTCTGTAGTGAACCTGGCAAATGCAATGCTGCTTGGTATTGCAAAGTGTATACAGACTATGAAGTTTCACTAGATGTGCTATGATTTTACTTTATTCATGTGCGGCTTGCTTGCTTGCTTTCTTGCTTATTTTTTTAGCCTGTTTTTCTAATGTTGCACTTTGCTTTTTACATTGAATTCTCACTTTTTTCCCATTCTTTGTGACCAGGTCAGTGTGTATGAATAAGATCTCAACGTCTTTGGGTCCTCAAAATAATTGAAGTATGTGAGCTGTTTATGTCCTGAATATAGTAAATGGCTTCTTGACTTTTTTAAAATTTAAGCAAAAAAAAGGAAAACATCAGGTCAAAGAATTCTTGCAAAGCGTTTCGGGTCTCCTTTATTTTCCTGAAATCCAGAAGAGAGCTACATCAACCTCTTTGAAGTGGAAGTTTTGATAGATTTCCAGGTACAGGTGCAAACATATTTACAAGAGGGAGAGTTTCTCCTTAAGGAAATAATAGATATAGAACGGGATATAGAATGGGATCAGCTGTCTAGTAGAATTATGAAGCTACATCCACAGCTGTCTATTTTGCGGGAACGGACTCTCTAAGAGCCTTCCCAAGAAAATAAATAGTCTATGGCAGCAGCTTTTGCATCTTATTCTTCTTTACCTGTGCTAACTGTTGATGCCACATCTATTGCATGGGCTGGCAAACTGATAAAATGAGGCAGTAGGCAGATCAGGTGATGGTATGTTCAAGATTTCTTTGCCTCCGTCTTCCTAAGTAGGGACCAGAATAGCCACCTCCCTGCTGGGCCCCCCTTGGGCCCCAGGGGAGGCACACCTGGGCCAAGGGTTAGCGAGGAACTAGTTAGGGAGCTTCTGGGGGGGCTGGACGTATTCAAGTTAGCCGGTCCGGATGATCTGCACCCTAGAGTTCTAAAGGAACTGGCCGAGGTCATTGCAGGACCCCGGCACGGCTTTACGAGCACTCGTGGTGCTCTGGAGAGGTGCCGGAGGACTGGAAGAGGGCCAACGTGGTTCCCATCTTCAAAAAAGGGAGGAAGGAGGACCCAGGAAACTATAGGCCAGTTAGTCTTACCTCGATCCTAGGCAAGCTGT
>NW_017729031.1:16819358-16839297 GCF_001723915.1 Gavialis gangeticus
CTTGGAATCATCATTGATGCCAAGATGAACAGGGGCCAGCAGTGTAGGGATGCAGTTAGGAAGGCCAACCGCATCTTGTCATGCATCCACAGGTGCATCTCAAGCAGATCCAAGGAGGTGATACTTCCCCTCTATGCAGCACTGGCCAGGCCGCAGTTGGAGTACTGCATCCAGTTCTGGGCACCGCACTTCAAGAGGGATGTGGACAACATGGAGAGGGGCCAGAGGAGGGCCACTCGCATGATTAGGGGATAGCAGGGCAGGCCCTATGAGTAGAGGCTACGGGACCTGAACCTGTTCAGCCTCCAAAAGAGAAGGCTGAGGGGGGATCTAGTGGCCTGTTACAAACTAGTTAGAGGGGATCAGCAGGCATTGGAGGAGTCTCTTTTTCCCCAAGCACTACCAGGAGTGACTAGGAATAATGGTCACAAGCTGGCAGATGGTAGATTCAGGCTAGACATCAGGAGGCGCTACTTAACTGTCAGGGCAGCTAGGATCTGGAACCAACTTCCAAGAGAAGTGGTGCTGGCTTCTACCCTGGGGGTCTTTAAGAGGAGGCTAGATGAATACCTTGCTGGGGTCGTTTGACCCCAGTACTATTTCCTGCCATGGCAGGGGGTCGGACTAGGTGATCTCCTCAGGTCCCTTCCGACCCTAGAAACTATGAAACTAAGATGTCCCAAACCGTACTATGGTCTGGGATTTTGCGGGATGTCTCTTATTTTGCACTATTATGACATATGTGGTCTCAATTAAAAGCCCTTATTATTCTGTAACCATTTATGTTATCATTGCATAGTTTATTTTATGCTGTCTATATGTATATTTATGTTTTTAGACATGGTTTATCCAAGGAGTTGGGAGAGGCATACAAATGGAGTGGTCAGAACTGCTAAGTACCTCTTGGCCTTATGTCACCAGGGAAAAAAGAATTGTCCATTCCCAGACAGAAGACATTATTGGGTTGGGTATCCAAGGCCTTGTGTATCTGTATTGGGAAAATCAATATCTCTTTAGTGAAGAAATCTGAAAGAAATGGACCATTAGCCAGAGGAATGCCAGGTGTCCCAGGGAGAGATTCTTGGAGGTTTCTTACACTCAGGAGGAATTGGGAAAACACTGATGGTGGGGGGAGAGTGGCTGGGAGCTATTATGTGGACTCTTTGTAAGGTGGTCAAGGGTCTTTGGATTTTTCCCAGGCTGGAGAAGGGTCCCAGTCCTCGGCAGCCAGGGCTGGCAGAATCAGTAAGAATGCTAATTTCTAGAGGTACTTGCAGGACTCTCAGGGGGCTGGGTGGTAGCCAGAGGAGAGGGTAAGAAACTTGACTTGTTTTTTTGGTCTGTCTTACAAATTTACAGTATTTTTTTCTGCATAATTTTTTTCTCATATATAATACATCTTTTGTCTACGGTGAAGAATGATCTTTGGGCAAATGATATGCCAGGCTACCCATGCTATGGGGACCTAACATTTCTTTAACAACCCAAAGGGAATCAACTCAGAACTGACAGAGATTCTCCTGGTGCTGCTGTGAGGTCTGGCAGTGGAGCTGAAGTTTGTAAGGACAAGGGATTATCTCAAGGCTGGGTTGTTGGGGTTTTTTTGTTTTTTTTCAGATAAGCATTGGGAAAGAGAGGAGAAATGTGGAGCTTTAGGCATACCCAGCAGATGGGTTTGGGACAAGGAGTGTAACTGTCTGGAGAGCTCTGATTAAAGCCAAGCCTGAAATGAGGAGTAAAATGTCTCTTTTAATAGGCAGTCAAAGAAAGCTTGGAAAGACATCTTGTGTTGTCCAGTCTGGCCTTACGGGTCGCTGTGTGCTTTTCTTCTGATGACATAGATTGTGGGGAAAATTAAATGTAGTTAGTAGTTCCACTCTGGCCTTGCAGGTTCTGGCTTCTTCCCTCTCCCATAACTAGGGAAACCTCTTTAAACAAAAACACATTCAGAAGTGAAGTGCACCGTGTCGCTTACTGTATTGCTGGCAAATGAGACCATTAAAGAAACAAGGGTATTAGGCCATCATTGAAGTCCTGGTAGCAAGAGAAAAACACTTTCTGTATATGAGATCATTAAGTGCTGATGCTGAGAAAAGAAAATGTTATGAACAAGTTGCTCCTGTAGGTCTAAGAATTATTCACCCTATAAAGTAACATGAAGTGTAACTGCTGAACTTGAGTTGGTTGTTGGTTTGCAGCCTCCAGAAGGTTGTTTTGTGATGTATGATCAGAAGGCTCATTGCATTAGCATCTGAAAAAGTTTTAATGTGACATGATCTATGGCATGGTATTAAATTCTATAGCTCTAAAAATATGATACAGATATTTATTTCTTTATGACATCATTTTGCTTGAATTTCCATGGGGAAAAAAGTAGAGTAATTAATATTTGTTTACAGTTGTTTACCTCAACTTTAATATGATTTTGGTTTAAAAGAAATCCTGACTAAGCCCCTGTTTTACAGCTGATTAGAAATAGAAACCATTATGAAATAAAACCAATCTCCAGTTTCAAGGCAGTATTGTTTTTCCTGCCAGTTATTCATTCTTTTATTGCACCTGATTATTGTCTCCTTAGAATTTTACTTCTGTCACAAATGATTTCCTGCCTCATGGGCACATCTACACATTCATTAATGCTCAGTAGTTACTGCACATTTAGTTTAGTACTTGCTCAATTAAGTACTAACTAAATGCGCAGTAACCACATCTACTGCTCAGTAGCATCAGTGCATGGTTTTTTTGTGATGCTTACTGTGCAGTAGCCTAATACTAATGTGCAGTAATGTATTAGCATGGTTTTTGCCTGGCAAGCTGCTGCACAATGTTATTAGCCTACTGTGCAGTAAGCGTCTCTTGTAGACGTACCCCATGACTACCTGTAGAGCATAGAAGAGTGAAGTATTAATTATATTTTTGATTGTGCGGTTAGGAACATGTATGAACTGTTAAGCCCATCTCTTCAGGTGTTTTATTGCTTTTGAAGCATTATCTTAATTTCAGATATCAAATACTGACCACCTGTTATCTATTGCAATAACATTATACAAGCAGATTGACTGAAAGCAATCTGGTCTCCTGTGAATTGCTAAAGCAATTGACATACTGTTTCTAGGAAGGTAAATTGTGAAAGCCAACTGAGAGATTACAATAAAAACTTGGGCAGGTGTTTAATGATAGGAACCAACTATTAAAACATTTCCAGAATGTCTGATAAAAATGTTGAAACCTCCACAGAATGTCTGATAGAAATGTGTTTTTTGATGTTTTTATACTACCCACCCTTTCAGTATAACTCGCCCCCTCTTCCCCAATATTTTACATTATTTAGTAGAAAAACATTGTTTCCTGAGTTGAAGCACTGTATGTTTAAAGAAAAGGAGGTGGTCTACAAAGTGAAATGAAAACAAGAAAACTTTGTCAAGGTCTGAGTTGAATCAAAGATAAAAACTGTTTAATATTTTGAATGCAGTCTTTCTGGGAAACTTTAAATGGTGACTCAGATGAGCCAGAATTTTAATAAGTTAAGGGGTAGTGTATGTATTTACAAATCTCAGTGGTTAGCTTCGTTAGACCATTTCAATATTATACAATATTTTATCCTTTATGCTGAATAACAAGGCATCTCTTATATGAGTTCTTCAGTTATTGATTTGTAGCTTGTCTGTTCCCTGAGAAAGTCAGATGAAGATCAGCCTGACAGTATTTATAGGCTGCATCTCTTCTGTGGGATGTCATCTATCTTCGTTAAGTTCAGTAAAAGTGATAGATGGCATTTGGCAATGTAATGATGTGATCACTCTACCATTGCCTTTGTAAATCATAAGCTGTTGCTTTCTGTTGTGTAGATATTTAATCAGTTATACACCCCATTACTGATTTAATTCAGAATGTCAGTAGCAGGTGAATAATGTGAGCATTTGTATATTAATATCATATTGTATTAATGTTCCTTTCGTTTAAGTGTGCTATTCATGTGAAAATCATAAACTGTTGCTTCATGGGTAGAATAAATTTAATCAGTGCTGTAGGCATCTAATGCCATCAATGTTTTAATTCAATGTGTCAGTAAAACAAATGTGTTTCTTTTCATTTCCAGTTTCTATATGCTTTACTAATTCAGAATATTATACGATAGTATGAATGCATGAAACCCATAGTAAACAACAAAATCACTCATTTTCATCTTATTAAAAGACTTTGGGTTTGAGTCCCTCATTTTTATTGTTGAATGAAACTACCAGATAACTTTTTACATATTTCAGAGTGCGTGAATAACTGATAACAAATGTCATTCAAAAGCAAATGTGTCATGCTTTGGAATAATCCTAAATGTTATGGTAAATTAATATTTTAAAGTAATGGTTTCATTACAGTATGATAATGGCTGATCACTGGAACACAAGTGTTTTGTGATCTATCTTAATGGCCTATAATTTCCCATATGAAGTTCAAGTTATTGGTTTTAGTATATACAACACCAAAAGGCTTGAGACTAGAGAAGCAGGACCCTATATCTATTACCATGTGAGATTTGCTATATCAGTGTTTAAAACAATGTAGTCGGGTCTAACACTAAAATAAATGCTTTACAGGAAATTTATGGCTGATGTCCATATCCTAATTGTGAAAGAATAGTACCATTTTAAAAATGCCTGTCGACAAAATCCAATTAACATGGATTATTTTAAAGTAATAATATTTGTTATCCAGTTAATGCTAAGTACTAATCGAATACAAAGTTAATACCTTGCATTTTATACAACCAGTGTTTGTCAGCACTTAATTTACTTCTCATGTATTCACACAATCTCATGTGACTAACTTAAAACTTATTTATGGGGCTTGTACTTAATAGATGGAACTTTTGAACAGTGTGAATGCCTTAAGTTTGTCATGAGAGGTATTTCACGGGTAAAAACTTGTTGAAAAAAAGGTTTATAATGACAAATAAGAGAAGTCATTCAGCATCAATATTATCATTTTTTTTTGTACTGCTCATACTGCATGTGCTTGGTATTAGTTAAAAGCAAAGACAATTTATATATTCTAATTAATGTTTATTTCTTCTCCTTAAGTCAAGCATATTGGATTCCTCCAGGTGCAGGTGCTTGATTATTACTGACGGAGACATAAGATAATTATTTAGCTACCTCCCTGTGTGGTGCTTTTGCAAACATAATTCTTACCTGAAAACGTGGCAATGGAACGTTTTGGTAGGCTGTCTGGGGGGCTGTACATGTTGCAGAGGGACCCCTCCTCTTCCTCCATCTTTGTCTGTTTGTAGTCCTCTGACAGTATTTTAGTCTAATCTTTCTCATAGTTTAGCATTCATTATTTTCTGTCCTCTGTGTAAAATATGAAATCATTATCGTTTCTTTCCTTTTTCCCATTAGATCTTCTCTCAGCTAAGGTTTTGTCACCTTAGGGTTTTTTTTTTTCCTTCGTTAAAATAAATAGGCAGCTATCTACATTAACGTTTTTCAGATTATGAATCCCATAGTAGACACTGCAGCATAGATTTCCAGGAATCTTTCTTTTAATTGGCTAATGTATATTTTATAAATATTAATACTAAAGTAAATTATAAATGCTGATTAAACATTCATGAATGTGTTTATTAAATTATGTCTTTTATGTCAAAATCCATAGGCCTCGGGTCTGAAATACAGTTAAATCCACCTTTTAGTCATTCCACAAAGCAAAGGCTAGCTTAGCATTTTTGGTTGGTATACTGTCCGGTCTAATAGTGGCTATGCACAACTTAATGGTCATTTATATTTGCTGTGGCATAAAGTTAATCTGTGTCCTCTATACTGGTAACCTCTGGAGGGTTTCCCTTAGTATTCCCAATTGACCAGATAAGAAACTTCAGGAGATGGGAGGATTTGATCCTTAAAAGTTTAATTTCAAAATGGTGTATACCTTAAAATAACATTTTATTCTAATCAAGAGTTCATTAATTTGTTTGGATTGGTGGGCACATTTCTGAACAGTGTCAGATAGTATATCCTGTTCTTAAATGTGAAAATCGCAGTGTCCTCCATCCCCAAATCCCTCTTTCCCATCTGTTGCGTGGCCACTGAGGGAGACTGAGATGCATTGGGATCAAGAGAAATTAAGAATGCAGATAGATATTGAAATGAGTTAAAATGGGGTTGGGATTGACTGTGTCAGATGATCCCCACTGCTAGTTTGTCTGCAATATGCAGTTATAAATGAAAGACAAACCACAGTAGTTTACCGAGTATTTTACTTGGGGTAAACGCTGATTTAGCTTTCACTTAATGCAAGACAGAACAGACACATGCAATAATTGTCATAGATCATCTAATATATTGTAAGCATACCTTCCTCTCTAGCCTTTTAACTTGATAGCACTTGTTTGTCTTTGTAGACCCTAAATAATTTACCTGAGACCACTTAGGACATCTCAGATGAAACTAGATTTAGAATATTTCTATGCTGCAGACAGCAATCTACTGTTGAAATACCAGAACAATCTTTAGTTACTTCAGGTACCAGAAGCAGATTAACCATGGCAGCACCAAGCTCTACGTAGGCTAATTTACCCTGCTTCATGGTATGTTTTGCCTAGGTCACTAATATGAGAAGCCCAAATGTCATTTACTTTGCCCCATAGGCTTCTAACAAGGAGAGTAAATTAGCTGTTGCTGAGTTCCATGGCTAGGCTTGTGCCAGAACCTGAGCAAGCCTGCTTAAAAGTAACCATTGGAATCTACATGTCCTCAGCTGAAATACAGTGTCTTAACTGCAATCCCCTCCTTTTTCTCTAGATCAGCACTTATCTCTTTACTAGCTTTAAATACAATAGTTCTCGGGAATTTCAAGTCACATATATCATCTTTCAAGAAAACACTTTCTTCTCAGTGCAGGCACCGATGGTTAGCTCAGTGGCTGCAACAAAATCCATTCCATCTTGACGTTTTCATTGCACAAATAATTTGTTTTAAATTCTCCAGTCTCTTATGTTTAAACAAATGACATTACAAAGGGTCAGAGGTGACGGGACTTAAACAATACATCATAAAGATTCGATTTCTCTAGTTGTCCATCTAACTAAAAATTATGATTTGCAGCAAATCTCAATTAAGCCCTGCATCTCTTTCATACTTTTTAATGAAAAGTATAAAATCTCTTTTCAGAAACCTCTGGTCATAAATCACTCTTGGCAGGTGGTGATCAGAAAGTACCACTGTATTTTCTATTCATTTCTTCGGTTCTAATTCAGTAGATCTGAAAGGACTAGAAGGTAGTAATACAAATTGATTTTAACTCATTGGAGAGATAATGAGTAGCCAGAGTCCTAGATTATCTTATGTGGTCTACCTTCAAGGAAAGACAGCATTTTGAAAGGTTTGTTCCTGTATCTAAAATTTTTCAGTTTAAACAGAAGAGCATAATTTTCAGAAGATCATACAATATTGATCGAAGCAGTATGGGGGCGGGGGGGGGGAGGCACATAAAGTCCATTATCATCCATCTCTATAATTATTTGGATTTTTTTTTAACCAAAGGGGAAAGTGGGATAAACAGTCTTTTACAGTTTCACTTGCCAAACATATCTGTGGCAGAAAATACAACACCTCAGAAACCACAGGAATCAAAGGCATGAAAGTCCATTCTTCAAGGAGAGAATTATGCAAGTCTTGTATAGTCCTCAACACTTCTTTTGCCAGGCACTTCAAGTTCAAGCTTCCAGATGCAGATACCTCTTTTAGAAGGAAGATGCTGTACTGAGTAGTCAATCTCCTAGGGGTTCCTTGAGGGTTGAGCTTAGGGATTTTCTCTTATATTTAACCTATAACTCTTTCCCTTCTTTCCTATCATATGTTGTTGGTTTTTTTTTTACCAAGGAGTCTTTGTGGAGAAGTTATTAATAATGAAAGATTTCATACCTGCTAATATTCTCTTTTTTCAGTAATGGCTTCACTAACTTTTGAAACCTTTGTCATATAATGGTCTCAGTGTACTTTACATATGCTTCCTACATCTTAGAAAAAACTTTTTAGTGGGTTGCCAAATAGCACGACCAGTATGACAAGACCATTGTGACCCTTAAAAGCCTTTTGATTTCCAGAACCTTGACTTCCTTTAGAGCATGCAAGACATCTAGAAAATGCAGAAATAAGCGGGGGGGGGGAAGGAAAAATTGTAAGATAAGATAATGGTTTAATATATCCTCTTTTAGGGACTTGAGACCATACATTAGCCTAAATGGTTAACTGTGCATTTGCTTTAAGACCAACTACACATGCAAAGTACTTATCACATGATAGAAAGCTCCAACCACCTATAACATTAGACCTCAAAAATGTGTAGTAACTTTATAGCTCGTTTCTATCAAGCTTTAGTATGCATGTGTACCAGGGTCTTCCATGTGGGGAGTCCCATCTGCTGACATGGCTTTCAGATGCAAGAGTGAAACCATGTCTAGTGTTAAACCCCTGGACCCTAGGGATCCAGGCAGCTATGATCCCCAGGGCTCCAGGGTGTGTGAAACCTCTGGCTCAGGGGATCATGATTGCTGTATTCCCTAGGGCTTGTGTGTGCATGAAACCCCTTACCCCTGGGGATCATGGCTGCCTTGATCTCCAGGGCCTGGGGGTGGTTTCACAAATGCACAAGCTTGGGAAATCATGGCTGCTATTATTCTTCACCCCCAGGGGTGTGTGGGGTACCCCTGTGGCTGGGAGCCCCTTAACTCAGGGGGCTTTAAGCCATAGGAGGTTGCTTCCTGCCAGTTCAGGGGGAGTCCAGGTTTGGGCTGAATCTGGATTTTTCCTATGTCTTTTTGTATATATTCGCTAAAATATATACAAATACTTTTCATATATTGCCTCAACAGTGATTCAGCTGTTTCTTTGCCAACATGATATGAAAGTTTAGCCAAAATAAGATCTGCAAATGTTATTAGAATTGGTCAGTTCATAGAAGAATTAACTTTTTGTTTTACATTTGTGTGTTCTTTTCTTGGTTTGTGATTATGAAATAGTGGTAGAATATATAAAGTAAATATCTATTTTCTAAATGCTACTTGTTAGATGAAAATGTACTCCTCAGAAATTCAATGTAAGCAGTAACACTCACAATAATAAATACTATATATATATTATAAAATGCATCATTGAAGACAAAATCTAGAAATGTATTCAAGTATACCTAACTGATGGCTTAAAATTGCTTTTTGTGTTAAATGCTAAATAAGTAAAGAGATCAGAGCATTGGCTATGTTGCCTTAGTCATAGGAAAACAGGAAAGTAGAAAATAATTACTCCTGTTTCTCATGGTGTCACTTTTATATATTGGAATCAGTAGTCTGCAATTTATCTTTTCTTGACAGCATTAAAGGTGTGCTTTAGCTGGCTATTAATTTCATTTGCTTTTGTTTCTGTCTCTCATTTTTCATGTAGGATGAAAGAGCATGGTACGGTGGCTTATTAAAAAAGATGTATTTAATGCTGAAGGGTTTTTTTTAAACATGTTTAAATACCGAAAAGAGTGAACCCGATCAGCACTAAAAAAGAACTCATTGATCCACATAATGCAAATGAAAATCTGAATTTAGAATATATGTAGTCAGATATTGTTACCTAATAAGTGTAATTGACAAAAACAGTGACCCAACACGCTACATTCTGTAAAAGTCTGTAATTGTAACTATATTATTTCCTGGTTGGATAAAACTTTGCTGTTTTAAATATATTGTCTGGCAGTAGTGTATTGACTTGTTGAGGGAGTTAACAATTGACAGGTGTTCTGTATCATGTGCAATTAACAGTAGTTAGTAATTGTTGCTTAACATTTTATTTAATTTTATTTATTCAGTGGGAAATGTAAGTGGATAACACCACTGAAAATAAGGTCATAAAAATAAAATGGGAAATCAGAGGCAGAATTTTATTTGATTTAATCAACAACCAAAGTATGACTTGTAACCAAATCTGAATTGCCCAACTGAGCTGTTCTGTTACTGCCTCCTGGTGCATAAGTATCCTGCTTATAAGAGTAGGGACATGACTGTATATCTCTGGACAGTGACCCTGTTCTTGTAACAGGGACACTTATGTGCCAGGATGGGTAGTTTAAGAGAATAGCTCCTACCCTTTACCCCTTAGCTTGCAAAAACCTTTTTCCAACTAGTCAGTTGGACTAATAAAAGATATCACATCTGCCCAAAGAACCTTTCCACCCTTTAGTCAAGCATTTCAGAGTTGATTATGAGATGCATTTTGATTGTCCACTACATGCAATAGAATTGTGTCCTTAGTATGCTAAAATGTCTGAATAAGGTTGTTTTTTCCTCTGCAAGTATCTATTTTGGGGTGGAGGTAGGAAGGGGAGGGAAAAGGAGAAATACACTTTGCTAAGAGTAATCAATTTGCTTTCTATGTAATTTTCTTTGTCAGATGTAGGCTCTGTAGAAGGACTTGCCTATCATAGAGCTTGGGACACTCTGTATTGGACCAGCTCTACTACATCATCTATCACAAGACATACAGTTGACCAGAAACAACGAGGAGCTTTCAACAGAGAGGCAGTAATAACAATGTCTGAAGATGATCATCCACATGTATTAGCTCTGGATGAATGCCAGAAGTATGTATTGCATCTACAGTTACTATTGACTAAAATTTTTCCAAAGTGCCTTGCACTGTCCAGTAGGACTGCATGAAGCTTTGGGTACTGATTCAATTTGGAGGAGATTTGGCCTGATTTGATGGCTGATCTCCAAATCATACCAAATAAGGAGACCAATAAAAAGGTCAGAATTGATTTGAATCCTTCAGATTGATTTGGAGAAAGATTCAAAGATTCAGTAATTTGGGCAGTGCCTGCTTGCCACCACAGGGAGCTGAACCCAGCTCCATGCTGGTAAGTAGGAGGTAGGGTGGTCACTGAAAGAAGGGGGAGGGGACCATGGGGGGACCCCTGCCAGGCCAACATCCCCTGCTTGCTCCCCCAGCCCCCCTAAGCACTCCCGACAACCCCCCCCTCCACTCTTCCAGGCCTGTCAATGGCTACCCCACCAGGCCCCAGCATTCTGACTTTTTTTTTTAAAGATCCACACTCACTGGCTCCTGCCAGGCAGGGGGGCAATCTCTGCTGCTCCCCACTTCCCCATGCTGCATAGGGGGCTCTGCCACAAGCTCCCAGAGGTCCCAACAGCTGCTGCAGCAGCCAGTGAGTGCAGGGCTTTTTTTTAAAAAAAAAAACCGGGAGCTGGGGTCAGGTGGGGCAGCCATGGGGGGGTCTGGGAGAGTAGGTATGTGTTGGGGGGTACTCAGGGGGGCTAGGGGAGCAGGAAGGGGATGGGGCCTAGTGGGGGTCCCCCCCATGGTTCCCTCCTCTAGCCCCCCCACCACTTACTGGCACGGAGCCCAGGTCCAGCTCCCTGAAGTGACAAATGGGGACTGCCCAAATCTCTGAAGCTCTCTGAATCTTTCCCAAATTGATTTGGACAGCTCTGAATTGATTTGGACCTTTTTATTCATCTCCTGATTTGATTTAGATTTGGCTGCCGAATTGGGCCACATCTCTTCCAAAGGTAATCAGCACCCAAAGCTTCACGCAGCCTTATTGTCTAGGACGAGGTCATTATGTGGGTGTGGAGAGCTTTGCATTATCTCTTGTTGGATCAGCTGTCATGGGAGACAACTTGCATCAGCCTGGATTCTTTTTGAAAATGATCTTGCCTATAAAGGCATCTGATTCAGATGGATGCTTTTTGGTTTTATTTTTGTTTTGTTTATAGATTCTTTTACACTGCTTTCATTCCCCAAGCTTCCTATATCATGTTCCAATTTAGTGTGTTCCCATCACTTGACTATATGAATGCAGGCAGGGGATGGAGGTTTGTAGAAGAACACCCCACACAGCAGAGGGCAGTGGGAGGCAGCGGAAATTGCCCCCTGCCTGGCAGGAGCCAATGAGTGTGGGGCCTTTTCTTTTTTAAAGTGCTGGGACACTGGGGCCGGGTGGGGCAGCCATTGAAGGGGCTGGGAGAGCGAGCGGGGGGTGGGTTGCTGTTTGATTCAGAGATTTGACCAATTCGGTGGCGGTCGAATCTTCAAATCAGATTCAGCTGAATTGATTGAGGACAGTGATTCAAATCACCAAATCGAATCACTGTCCTCCAAATCAGCCGAATCTAAATCCTCAGTGAATACTAGCTGCTTCGGACAGGCCTACTGTCCAGGTGCCATTTACTTCAGAGGAAACTTTCTGCTCAGCACTTAAAAATCATAGAATCATAGAATCAATGAGTCAGAAGGGACCTAGACAGATCATCTAGTCCGACCCCCTGCCATGGGCAGGAAGGAGAACTGGGGGTGGGAGGGGTCATAAGACCCCAGCCAGGTGCCTATCCAGTCTCCTCTTGAAGATTTCCAGGGAAGGTGAGAGCACCACCTCTCTGGGAAGCCTATTCCAGGCTCTGGCCACCCTTGCAGTGAAGTAGTTCTTCCTAATATCTAACCTAAATCATGCAGATGCCTAAATATAATTTCAGGGACTGAACTTTGTTTTAATTTTTAAAAGAATTTCCAAAAGTTCTATTTTTTTAAACATAAATAGTGTTTTTGATAAAGGTTATTTTATATAAAGATATGTCTTTCATCTATAAATGAAGGTATTTTTATATTAAGTTTGTATGTATAAACACATATAGGCTAGGGACCTGTATGAAAAGATAAAGGGATTCAAGTGAGGCTCAGGGGCAAGTAGATGTTATGAGGAGTTCTGGGTATCCTGTTAGGATGGCTAGAATACCCATCTGTTGCCTCAGCCTTTTGTTAACAAACCCCTTATAAGTTTGAATCACCCTCAATACACCTCTGATTGTTGTAAGGGAGGAAGGTCTGAATCTCTTTCCACCCGCCTGCTAGTTTTGGTGGGAAAGAAGACTCTTTCCCTCGTAATCTATTTTAGTTTATGTTAATTGAACATTTCTCATTGAATTATTGAAGTGAGGTAGCTGAGAAGTTTATTTCCATATACAACTCTATATGTATTCAGAGTCATAGTTTATTGTAGTAAAATATGTGCTATCTACATAAAGTAAACAGACTTTCTGTGGATGAGCAAAACCTACCTTTCCTAAATTAAGTTATAGCACAGAACTTAAATTTAGCTTCCCACTGATTTCATAGTAGTTTTGCCAACCCAAGGGTCACAATAGTGAATGTGGCCACTCCATACCATTTGTACAAGTTAGGATTGCTGGATTCAGAGTTGTTCATGCTCAGAGGCTTCTTTTGGCCCACACCTAAAGTTGTGCAGATACAAATGTGTATGGGGCTAGACAAGAAAGCTCATTACATCAACTCTGCAGTAAATCTGTCTACAGCACCACTCTAAGAGCCCTACCAAATGGCTTAAGTATGATGAGAAGGGCCTTGACCAGGGCAATTTCACCATAAATTAGAGAAAATGTGTAATGGCCTTAGTAATTGGAACACACACACAAAAGAAAAAATTGTGGGAAGACTAAAACTCCAAGTTTGTGCATGAGCCAGAAACCTATTGTACTTTATAAGCTATTGATTGTCATGTTTTTTCCTTTATTATAAATAATTTATTTTCATATAATCTGGAGAAAAATGTGCTACTTGAATTCAGTTCTAAAACAAAAGAATCACAATGCTCATGGGAGAAGCACAATACATTGTAGCAATTCATCTTCATTATTATTAATTGGAACTGCTGTGCATATTATAACTATCTTTGAAGTCTCCTTTTCAAGTTCTTAGTTTATAAATGTAATTAAAACACAAGCAAACTTGACTTAATTATTTTTGTTGCTGTTTTGTTTTTAATAGTTTAATGTTTTGGACTAATTGGAATGAGCAAAATCCCAGCATCATGAGATCTACCCTCTCTGGAAAAAATGCACAGGTTATTATCAGCACCGATATTCTCACACCAAATGGACTTACTATTGACCACAGGGCAGAGAAACTCTACTTTTCAGATGGCAGCCTCGGAAAAATAGAGAGGTGTGAATATGATGGATCACAGAGATACGTAAGTAAAAACAAAAATCCCTCAATATTGATTGAAGGAATTAGATATCTCAATGCTGTCATTCAAAATTCCCTTTAAAGCAAACAAAACTTTAAACTGACTAAATTAGGCTTTCCTATGCCTCCCTGTGAATGGATAAATACTACAGGGCTGTATTCTATTTATTGTGACGTGCTTATTATGTCAGTCAACTTAGTTACAGCTTGTAATTAGACACTTACCCTGTGCCTGAGATTTAGGGGTTTATTTTTTAGAAATTTGACGGAAAAAATCCTTCAATTGTCTTTTCTTTTCTTTTTCTTTTACAAACATGGGGGTAGAGAATAAAAGGGAAGAGTTAATCAAAATGCATGTAAATATTCCTTTAATTTCTTAGCCTGGAGAAAATGTTAAACTTAAATTATATTTATATTACATTGGTATAGGCACTCAGTTGGATATATCTCTACTTCATTTACAAGATCACAGTACCCATGAAAACATTACAATACATATCCCAAGACTTTTTCTCCTGTTGAAATCCTTCATTATTTTTCAAAGAAAATAGCATGAAAGAGAAAACAATGGCATTTAAAACATATTGGGTAAGGCGGATGGGAATTGTGTCATGAAAAATGTGTCATGATAAAAACACAACATAATCCTCCATTAAAAAGTCTTGTAATGTTTAAAATAAATAAAGATTTTCTTGGGGTAGTACTTTTTATTGGACCAACTGTGCAGTTGGGATAGAGTTAGACAAGCTTTCAAATGGAAGACATTCTTTGTCAAGTCTCACTAGAACAAACCAGGCACGGCACAGTACAGGACAGATGTGGTAGGGGAGAGAAAGTCCCAGGATTAGCAGATACAGAATTAGCAGAAGAGAAGCTAATTACTAGGAGATCAGTAACCTGAGAGATCAAGGCCTGTCAAAAGTGATGAGGGTCATTCTCACTTTTCATGTGTGGAAAGAATACAGGGGTCAGGTAGATTATAATGTGCCGTAAAGCCAATATCACTGTTAAGTCCTTAGTTCTTAAGGTGCCTAGAGACGGTAGTAAGGCTGCTCCAATGTACTGTAATTATGGCGTGTTAGAGCAGGCTCGATTAATTGAATCTGTTAGAGCCTGCTAATTAGCATGCTTCCAGCCACCACCATTTTGAAGCACAGGGATGCAGGTACATGAGGCACTGTGGGTACTTTAATTAGAGCAGCTCTCATAGCTGCTCTATTTAAAGTACCCCACCCCCCTCCAGAACACATGTAAGAACACCATTAGCATCCAGCAGCTAACTTTTATTCCCAAATTTGCTCTTTAAAGGCATGGGTTAGCTTTCCCTTGAGTATGAGAACACTGAAGTCAGAGGGAGTGGTTGTTCCAGAAGAAGTGTACTTCTAATGGTGTGTCTGTCTCTGTCCTTTATATTTTTTATTGTAAGAATTCATTCTGCCTCATAGTTGCAGTTTAATTTAACTGCATATTGCCATGAGAGCATTTGGTACATTGGATCAGGTATATCATGTTTTGGGAAAGGCAGGTGTCAGAACCATGCATTCTAATGATTTGTTTTGTAGAGCTGTTGGTTGTAGTAGCAGTGGAAATGTGTTGTCAGGTTAAGAATTTCTTGGTAAGGCAAGGCTATGTCCCACTTGATGGCTGTTGAGCAGTGTGGAGTTTGCTTCTGACAAACTCCCCAGGAAAAGCCAGGAAAAACGTGTTGTTGAAAGCCAGGAGTAGAGGGGCTGGGAATATTCCACTTGCACCAAAATAAATAAATCCATAAACCCTATATTAATACAAGTGTTAACTTTTCAACTGCATGTACTTCACAGTTTTGATTACAATGATCAAAAAGGCAATTTTTTTCTCATTGTAGCATTAACTTAACTGCAGTATATGTGCTTTTTATTTATTAATAGACTTTATTTTTAGGTTTAAAAAGTCCAGGAAGCCTGTTAATCTACATCCACACACAAAAACGGCCTTGCATAGTGTGTTTGGGGTATTACTTCATTTAGCAGTCTGTGTTTTGGAGAATGTGTTGTGGGCATTGTTCTCATAGGCAATCCCTCAATTCAAGGATGATCACATATGGCTCAAGGACCCTTAAGTCATGGCTCACTGATGGGTCTTGAGATGACTTAAGAGTCCAGTCCTTGAGCCATAGACTCAAGCCACAGAAGTTTCAGATCTTTTCACAGGGAAGAGTAGGCCATAAGTTAGGATTTCTCTTCATCTCCTTCCTCTGTTTGCTTCTTCACTTCAAGGGCAAGATGGTTTACCTCAAAATGGGTTGCCATTTGGTTGAGGTTACAGTGCCATTGGAGTCAGTTGGCAGCCAGTTCCTCCAAGCTTTAATTGGTGGCATCTGTTTTCTTGACATATGCCTTCAGTGTGTCCTAGTAGCATTTCTCTTGACCACCATGAGATATTAGGTTGTTACTAAACTAGGAGTAGAGCAGTTGTTTTGGGAGTCAAGAGTCATGTATCTACACCCAAAGTCCAGTCCAGCAAAGTTGGTGCTTGAGGATCACTGACTCAATGATAGTGAAACTGGCTTCATCAAGGATGCTGACATTTGCATGGTGATCTTCCTGTTGGATTTGGTGGATATTTGGAAGGCATCATTGGTGATATCTCTACAGACTTTTGAAATGATAATGGTTGGTCACCTACATTTCACATCCATTGATAAGAGTGGAGATGATGACTACATTGTACACCTGGATGTTGGTATCTTTCTGGAGATCCAAAACCAAAGCAGTTTCCCAAAGGAGGCACTCGTATTCTGGGTCATGTGCTGGATGTCTTCATTAGTGTTTGCTCTATGAGACAGGTGGCTACCGAGGTGGGAGAAGTGTTTGACTACCTCCAGGCTCTTTCAGTGGTAATTTGGGGAGGGGTGTTATATTCATGCCCTGCGGCAGGCTGATACAGTGTAAAGTCTTCTCAATGTTGTAAGAGAGGCCCAAAGTTCGATAGGCTTCTCTAAAAAGATCCAGTGTAGTCTGAAGGTTTTCCTCAGTGTATGCAAGGATGGAGCAGTCAGTTTATTGAAGGTCTGTGGTTGGGTTTTTTTAGTACTTTGATCTTTGACCAAAAACATCCCAAATTGAAGAACCCTCCATCCATTCAGTGTCCAGTGTCATTTCTAGTAGGAAGGCAGTCTTTGATGAGAATGAGAATGATATATAAAAAAAAAAGGAGAACAGATTTGGGGTGATGACACAACCTTGCTTGATCCCAGTTTGGATGACAAAAGGATCTGTCTCTGATCTGCTACAAAGAACAGTCATCATCATCTGGTTGTGGAGAAGTTTCAGGAACTTGATGTACTTTTAGGACATCCCAATCTGACCAGTACTTTCCACAGTGCTTTGTAACTGATGGAATCAAAGACCTTACTGAGGTCGCTTAAGACCATATAGAGATTCTGATATAGTTCCCCACATTTCTTGGCTCTGTTTTGGCAGCAAAGATTAATGGAGATCAACAAATGCTGCAAGGACACATGGAAGACATACCTTAAGAAAAATGCTGACATCTACTTCAATGGTGCCAAAACCCCTCAGTGAAAAAGCAGCCCATTTTGAAGTAAAGATTCTTCCCCTCAAAGCAAGAGAGAGAGCAAAGGAAGGAAAAGGAGAGGAATCCCAGGTTACAGCCTGCTCTCCTCTGAAGAAAGACCTGGAACTTCCGTGGACAGATCTGTGGGTCACATATTGGGCTAAGTAACCTCAAAACCCATGAACAAGCAGTGGTAGAGACCATCCTTGAATCAAGGGATTTCCAACAATGACCACAATGCACGGTAGCCAGTTGAAGATTCCCAAACTGAGGGCTGGAACCAAAAGCAGTAGTCTTTCAGTTCCAGCCTTTGCATGGATAAAGATTGGATTATCATTTTTCTTTTCTGCCTCTATGACTGCCAAGTACCACTCAGACCTTTTTTCTGAAAGACCTCCAGTTGTCTTCTATATTGCCCAAAGTTAGAGAGGCAGGTGGAGGTTGCAGACTTCTATGGCTAACTGTCCTTCTATTTAGACTATAAACTGTGTAGGAAGATCACTTGCAGAGGGCCTTGTCTTTCCATGTAGCTGTGCGGCTCTACTCACTCTCAATTTCAACTACTACTTCAGTTTGTAAAACAAATTCTTTAAAATTCTTTATCATTCCTCATTTCTGACACCATATAGTGATCACTGTTTTCAATAAATATAGGCATATAATGAATGATAAGAACTAACAACAATTAACTTTACAGTAGTGTGATGCCTGGGGCCTCACGTGTTTTACAGCCAGGCGGGTGAGTAGCCCTGCCCCTCAACTCTACTGCCATGACTTTGATGTTAAATTATCAAGAGAGGATGTTCAGTGTAGATCTTCCTGGGAGGGCCTCCCGACAAATGGCAGTACTCACAATTGTTTGGCATGATGTTCCACGGGGCTCCGCCTTCCCTACACCCTGTCCACTTGCCAACCAGATGTGATGTTCGTAGAGTGGGGATTTCAACCCCTGCGGGGTTGCCCGCAGCTTGCTTCTGGTGGGGACCCCATCGGTGTGGACGCCGATGGCTCTCCTAGCTCTGGCTTCAAAGCACGGCCTACCTTCTCTGAGCTGTTTGATTTCCCCTTTTCCTTTTTTTTTTTTCCAAAAGAAATATTCCTCTGGGGAGGAGAGAGCTGTGGAGCTGCCTCTTTGACCCCAGTCTCCTCCAGGGGGCTCAAATGCCTCCTTTGCTCTGCTCCCTACAGGAAGCTCCATGGCTTCCCTTAGCTTGCCTTCTGCAGGGTGCTGGAAGGCTTCCCCTGCTCCGCCTGCTGCAGAAGGCTCAGAAGTTTCCCCTGTGCGGCATGCGGGAGCCACACAGGCTGTGCCTCCCCGCTTCCACGCTGGAGCCTCAGCAGCTCTAGCGTGCTGCCCACCAGCGCTTTCTCTCTCCAGCTCCTCCCCGGCCCAGGATCTGTTGGTGCTTTTAAATTCTCCCGCGGCGGCCGGTACAGCCGCCGCGATTGGTCCAGCTGTTCCTCATGTGGGAAACAGCTGATTAAACAGCTGGCATAATGCCAGCTCACGTGACTGCAGTCACGGCCCCTGCGCTGATGGGCTGGCAGCAGGTAAGTTCTCCCCGCGGGGGGTCTGTTTCTGGGTTTTGGGACCCGCAGAGCTCGCCCTCGCCCCTTTGAAAGCCTGTGGGGGCATGTAGCCGCCACAAGTAGGCAACCTTTTTAGGCCCTTTACCGTTCTCTAACTACCTGTCAGCTAGCTGCTTCCTGTGGAACTATCTCCCATTTTCCAGCTTCCTCAGTCTTCTGTTAGGGAGCCTTTCTTAAATATAACTTCTATCACTACAGTTACTTTTGCTTTAAAACATAGGTCCCAAACATTTGTTTTACTGCTGTGTATTTTAACACAGGACCAAACCGCCTATCTACATCACACTAACTGTGCATGCAGTGGCGTGTGCCCAAACATGCTGCCCTGTTCTACTTCTGCCACTTCCTGCACCAGAAGGTATGCTGGCAGATACGAGGTGCTATATATAAGCAAATTAGCTCTTCTGAGAGGCAGAAGCAGTTAACCAGATTGCATTGGTGCATAATTATGGCTATACTCTTTCTGGTTCATGGAGGAGGTGTCTGCAGAGAAGTGAGCCATGTATGAACATGCTGCTGTTCAACATGGTAGTTTTTTAGTATAGACTGCTGGAGTACTGACTGCCAGTGCTAGACAACTGGAGCTGCAGACTTGCCCTGCATAAATGCAATCAACTACATATTGACATTGCATTAATTTCTGGGATGCAACTATAATTGAAAAAAAGATTTGAATCATTTCTGGAGCATACCCTCTCTTGGTGCCAGAGACCTCAGTTATAATCACATTGGACCTTCTGGTCTTGTATTGT
>NW_017729031.1:16844297-16848757 GCF_001723915.1 Gavialis gangeticus
GCCTTAATTTCTGGGATGCAACTATAATTGAAAAAAAGATTTGAATCATTTCTGGAGCATACCCTCTCTTGGTGCCAGAGACCTCAGTTATAATCACATTGGACCTTCTGGTCTTGTATTGTCAAAGTGTTACACCTCTTTACTCTAGCACAAGAACTTTGATCCTCTGTTCAAATATTTCAAGCAATCTATATGACGTGCAGATACCTTAGACATTTCCTCATATTTTAAAATTACTAGAACCTCGGTCCTCAAGTGGTTCCTATACCCATAGTAAACTACTAGACTTTTAAACATGGGAATTTTACCTTACTCTTTTCCTGGGTACTAGTATTCTTCAGCAACGACATCTGTAAATTGCTATCCATTTTTGCTATCCAAACTCCAGGCATGTTATATCAATCTGACTAGCAACAAGCATCCATGAGCCCTATGTTCCTTTTAAAGTAGTGAGAGGAAGGGAGAGATAAAACCTATCTTGACCTAAGCTATTTCAGATATCAGAGCATTTTTGTCTGTCTGAATTTAAAATTTGTTCTGAGGACAGGTTCCTTAACAGGGTATCTAGGTCAGGCCTTCTGGCTTAGATAAGTGATTACAAAGGATCCCTTCTTGTTGTTACTTATTCCTGAGCTCTAATGACTTAGGACATTCAAGATTTTGGAAATTAAGGTAAATCACACTCAGAAATTTTTTCTCATCTCTTCTCTTTTTCTGTCTTCAGTAATAGTTCCTGATAGGGAATTATAAATTGAAGGGTAAGCCCTCTATGCCCAAATAAAGACAAAGGGAGCTTACTTTGTTGGATGTGGTCCTGGAACTGAGAGAGAGCACATCTGCCTCTTCTTAAGATAATCACATTACTGGATGGTTAATGTAACTTTAACTAATTTTCAGATCAGGCATCGGGAATGCAAAAACATACCTGAGAGGGTGGGTGCAGAACATTACCTAGGATCTCTGAGCTCTTGTTGTTCAAATTCCTTAGTTCCTTAATTTCTCAGCCCCCCAGGTGTACAAGCACAGATATACAATCATTAATGACATGGACCTATCTGTATATCTGACAAGATATATTTAATTTTCTTTGTTTCACTGAAGCTTTTGGAAGTGAACAGAATCAGTTCTCTTTTGGACGTAGAAGGTTTCACTTATTTGGGATGTATGTTTTTATGAAAGTTAGACTTCTGGAACGGAGAGTTCTTTAGCGCCATCCTTCACCCTAATGGATTGTTGCTTGTCATCATCCTGTTTTTCTTTTCACCTTGGTTTATGGTCTTTGCTGATCAGATTTGTTCTTACAGCTTCTGTAAGAAATCTAACACACACATCTTTTATAAATTAATCTACAGCTAAAACATTTGCTTACATGAATCATTACTGCTAATGTGTTTTAGCTATGTGTGGCAAGGTGGAGTTCCTCGCCCAGCCACAGTGCTAGGTTCCCCACTTGCCCATGGGCACACCATCCACCTGACTTTCCTGCCATGCCTTGTTGGCAATAAATATGATGTTAATTAAGCAGGAGGCTGGCCATTTCTGCTCCAATGCCAGGGGGCGCTATCTGTGGTTCTGAACCTCTCCTACACCGGAGCCTATGCCTCACAGATGGCATCCCAATGTTTACAGTGCTCCTGGCCTACAGCCAGAGAAAGCTTAGGCTGTACTGTCAGGCCTCAGTCACATACACATTCATACTGCCCACCTCTCACTCGGGCCTCAGACACTCCACCCTCTTTCACAGGGTCTCTTTCATCCACCATGAACTTATGCTGCCTTGCTTCCTCTTGGAGCGGGCCACTTTGGCCATCGGCTTAGCTAGTCCATTCCTTGGATGGCAGACATACCGTTTGTTGGGCCTCTTCTGCGATCCTTACCTGGGTAGTGGCCAGCCAATTTTCCAACTGGGTCTAAGCTTGCTATAGCCCCTTCTAGGGGCAACTCTCTCTATATAAATGTACTGGGCCCTCAGCCCTCTGGGTCTTCTCCCCCACACTGGGGTACCTCATCTCTTCCCCCTTTTGTGGGGCACCACACTGCCCCCTTCACTCAGGGCTACTCATTTCTGCCCCCCTCACTTGGGGCTCCACACTGCCCCCTCAATTGGGGCATTGGGGTTTCCCTCCCTGGTGGGCTCAGCTGGCCGCAGCCATGCCTGGCCCCCACTCTCCTTCCTCAGGGTCTTGCACTCCACAGGGCTCAGGTGGCCTCAGCTGTGCCTGGCCCCACTCTCCCTCCTTGGGGTCTCTTGGGGTCTTACACCACACAGGGCTCAGGTGGCTGCAGCCATACCTGGCCTCCCACTACCTCCAATGTTACCAGATCCATGCAAAGGTGAGAGCTAGGGTTAAGGCACCCCTACTTGCCTTTCACCAGGGTGATAACTGGCCTGGCATTTTCTGGGGGCTCCTGTGCCACTGAGAGCCCCATCAGGCCACCCACTCCTGGCAGGGTGCAGTTTTAGGTCATGCCCAGGACCAGGAACCTCTTAAACCATCCCCTACAGCTCCTCCCTTACCTCCAGGATGTTATGGAGCCTTACAGCCAGATGGTGTTACTGTCTGGCCTGTCAGCAGGGAAGTGATCTGTTTATATGGGTGGCCAGAAATCTAAAATAGCTGTCGCAATCAAGCACCTGCTGGCTGCTTTGCTCCAGTCTTAAAGTGGCAAGCACCAGCAATGCCCTGCCACACATCTTCCCCCTTAAAATGGTACCTGGGGAAGGTTTCCCCAGCTGCTCCTCCAAAGTAGGCTCCCCTCAGATCCTGTGAGAGGCCTCAAGTGGTGAGCACCCCCAAAGGTGCTACGCCACACACCTCCCCCCTTAAAATGGGACTTGGGGGGCTTCACTTGGCTGCCTTCCCTGCTGGGCTCTGCCCCAGCCTACTGCACCCCTGCTACATGGCAAGCACCCAAAAGGTGCTCCGTCACACTATGATACAGTGTTTTTAGATTGTCTAATTTGAGGTCTTAGTATACAAGGTCTTCTTTCAAACTGTGTTTTGTTTATTTTTTATCATCAAAAAATAAACAAAATATTTTGTTTCATGTTTTCCTCAATCTTTCCAGTCAAGGGCAAGTGCCCTGACAGGAGCACAGATCAATGCATGGCTGTGCAGGTGATGTCGCCAGCAAGGATCCAGCTTCTTCTACCATGGGATGTTGTTCCAAGATGAGATCCACCTGATGACAACAAGAAGGAGCATCTTTGCGGACAGGCTCACTTACCTAGTGAGGAGGGATTTAAACTAAGTTCACAGGGGGATGGAGAACAAAGCCCTGAGGTAAATGGGGAAGCAGGAGACCTTGAGGAAGAACAAGCAGGAGGGGGCAACAGGAGAGGCCTTATTCTTCCTCACAAAGAAGAGCCATTGGCTAATCACCTTAGGTGTCTGTACACAAATGCACAAAGCCTAGGAAACAAACAGGAAGAATTGGAAGTCCACACACAGTCAAGGAGCCGTGACATGATTGGAATAACAGAGACTTGGTGGTATAGATCACATGACTGGAGCACTGTCATGGATGAGTACAAACTGTTTAGGAAGGACAGGCAGGGAGAAGAGGAGGAGGAGTTGCACTGTATGTAAAAGAGCCATATGATTTCTCAGAGCTCCAGTATAAAACTTGAAAGTTAGAGGGGAGCAAAACAAGGGTTTTGTTGAGCTGGGCGTCTGCTATAGACTATCTGACCAGGAAGATGAGGTAGATGAGGCTTTCTTTAGACAGCTAGTGGAAGTTTCCAGATCACAGGGCCTTGTTCTCATGGGGGACTTCAGTCAACCTAGCATCTGTTGGGGGGGGCGGGCAGCTGGGGGCAATAGAGTAGAGGCAATCCAGAAAGATTTTGGAGAGTGTTGGAGACAATTTCCTGGTGCAAGTGTTGGAGAGATCAACTAGGGGCTGTGCTGTTCTTGACCTACTGCTCACAAACAGGGAAGAATTGGTGCAGGTGTGTAGAAGTGGATGGCAAGCTGGGCAGCAGTGACCATGAGATGATAGAGTTCAGAATCCTGAGAAGAGGAAGAAAGAAGGTAGCAGAGTATGAACCCTGGACTTCAAAAAAGCATACTTTGACTCCCTCAGGGAACTGATGGGCAGGATCTTCTGGGAGGCTAATCTAAGTGGGAAGGAGTTGAGAAAAGCTTGATGAATTTTAAAGAAACCTTACTGAGGGTGCAGGAACAAACTATCCTGATGTGCAGGAGGAATAACAGATATGTCATATGACCAGTTTGGCTTAGCAGAGAAGTCTTTGGTGAGCTTAAACAGAAAAGGAAGGTTACAAGAAGTGGAATTTTGGACAAATGACTTAGGAAGAGTATAAGAATATTGCTCGGGCATGCAGGGATAAAATCAGGAAGGCCAAGTGCAGTTGAAAATTGAAGCAAAAGTCCCAGATTGGTGGGGATTGTTTGGTGGAGGATGGGGCAGGGAGAGAGTGTTGCTGTGAATGTGGG
>NW_017729031.1:16853757-16866502 GCF_001723915.1 Gavialis gangeticus
AGGTTTTCTACAAATATGTTAGCACAAGAGGAAGGTCAGGGAAATTGTGGGTCCCTTGCTGAATGGGGGAGGCAACCTTGTGACAGAGAATGCAGAACAGGCTGAAGTACTCAATCCCTTTTTTACCTCAGTCTTCACAGACGAGGTCAGCTCCCAGAATACTGCATTGGAGCAGCACAGTTTGGGGAGAAAGTCAGCAGACTTAGTGGTAAAAGAACAGGGAAGGGTCTATTAAGAAAAGCTAGACATGTACAAGTCCATAGGGGCAGGTGCAGTGCATCCCAGGGTACTGAGGGTGTTGGCTGATGTGATTGCAGAGCTGCTGACCATTATCTTTGAAAGCATATGTGATTGGGGGACATCCTGGACAACTGGAAAAAGGCAAATATAGTGCCCATATTTAAGAAAGGGAAGGAGGAAGATCCAGGGAACTACAAACCAGTCATCATGGGTGGTAAATATCAAGAATTATAGGCTGTATAGGCGGGGATAGAACAGAGAGGAAAGGTGGGGGTGTGGCGCTCTATGTCAAAGAGCAATACACATTCTTAGCAAACAGCACTGGGTCTGAGGTAGGGCAGACTGAGGTGCTCTGGGTCAGAATATGAGGGGGTCGGGGTAAAGGGACCTAACAGTGGGGGTCTACTACAGGCCACCCAACCAGGGGGAATAGCTGGACTGGGAATTCTCAGGTCAGCTCATGGAGGCAGTTAAGTCAAGTGATGTGGTCATCATGGGTGACCTAAACTATCCAGACATCTGTTGGGAAGAGCAGTCAGCCAGGTCTGACCACTCAGGAAGGTTCCTAGCCAAGTTACAGGACCTCCATATAACACAGGAGGTACACAGTCCCACCAGGGGAAATGCCTTATTGGACCTGGTCCTGGCCACAGGCGATGACCTGGTGAGGGAACTGTGGGTGCTCGACCACCGTGACAATAGCGATCATCTCCTACTGGAATTCACCATCCAGTGCAGGGTGACAAAGGCCTGCAGCAAGGCAGCAGCCCTGGACTTCAATGAGGTAAGTAGACTAGTCAGGGAGGCACTGAAGTCCCGTAGGGGAGGGGAGTTGGGAGTCCAAGAAGAGTGGTCATTCCTTAAGGAGACGATCCTCCAAGCTCAAAGGGTGACAATCCCCATGAGGATCAAAGGGGGCAAAAGTGCGCAAAAGCCCCCATGGTTCACCCAAAGCATCCAGGAATGTCTCAAAGCCAAAAATGAGGTGTATACCCAATGGAAGGGAGGGGCCATAACCAAGGAGGATTATACCTTTATTGCTCGAGATTGTAGGAGGGATTGTAGGAGGGCTGTTAGGCAGGCTAAGGCAGAGATGGAACTGGGAGTAGCGACCCAGATCATAGATAACAAGAAGTTTTTTTTTAAATACATAGGGGGTAAAAAGAAGGTACTAAGTAACGTGGGGCCTCTGCAGGACATGCTTGGTAATCTGGTGGTAGCACCAGATGACAAAGCTAATCTCTTTAGCAGATTCTTTGCTTCCACTTTTCTGAGCAGGGACAGGGACATCCCCCACACAGGGATTCCGGACAGACCCAGGGGAGGTGCAGCCAGGCCCAGGGTCAGTGAGGACCAAGTCAGGAAACTTCTGGAGGGACTAGATGTGTTTAAATCAGCAGGTCCTGATAATCTCCACCCCAGGGTGCTGAGGGAATTGGCAGAGGTCATTGTGGGACCCCAGCAAGCTTTATGAGCACTCATGGAGCTCTGGCAAAGTGCCAGAGGACTGCAAAAGGGCCAATGTTGTCCCCATTTTCAAAAAAGAGAGGAAAGAGGACCCAGGAAATTATAGGCCTGTTAGACCTTGGTCCTGGGGAAGCTGTTTGAGAAAATTATCCAGGAGCATATCTGCGAGGGACCAGTAGGGGAGATTATGCCTAGGGGCAATCAACACGGGTTCATTAGAGGCAGGTCCTGTCACACCAACCTGATTGCCTTGTATGATCAGGTCACAAAGGCCTTGGATGCAGGTGTCGCGGTGGATGTAGTCTTTCTGGACTTTAGGAAGGCCTTCGACATGGTCTCTCACCCCATCCTCATTAAAAAATTAGGTAACTGTGGTGTCAACGCCTACACAGTCAGATGGGGTGCAAATTGGCTGGAGGGCCGCATGCAGAGACTGGTGGTGGATGGGTCATTTTTGACCTGGAGGGATGTGGGCAGTGGGTTCCCCAGGACTCGGTCCTCGGGCCTGCACTGTTCAATATCTTCATCAACAACTTGGATGAGTGGGTGAAAAGCACCTTGTTCACAAGATGACACTAAGGTGTGGGGAGAAGTGAGCACACTAGAAGAGAGGGACAGGCTACAACTAGATCTAGACAGGTTACAGGGGTGGACGGATAAGAACAGGATGGGTTTCAAGATGGACAAGTGCAAGGTATTGCACCTGGGGAGGAAGAACCAGCAGCATACCTACAGGCTGGGGAACTCCCTTCTCATCAGCACAGAGGCAGAAAAGGATCTTGGAGTCGCTATTGATTCCAGGACGAATATGGGCCGCCAATGTGGGGAGGCGGTCAGGAAGGCTAACCGCACCTTGTCATGCATCCATAGATGCATCACGAGTAGATCCAGGGAGGTGATCCTCCCCCTCTATGCAACATTGGTCAGGCCGCAGTTGGAGTACTGCATCCAGTTCTGGGTGCTGCACTTCAGGAGGGATGTGGATAGCATCGAGAGGGTCCAGAGGAGGACCACTTGCATGATCAAGGGGCAGCAGGGTAGGCCCTATGAAGAGAGGCTACGGGGCCTGAACTTGTTTAGCCTCCACAAAAGAAGGCTGAGAGGGGATCTGGTGGCCACCTATAAACTTGCCAAGGGGGACCAGCAGGCAATGGGAGAGTCCCTGTTCCCCTGAGCAGTACCAGGAGTAACAAGGAATAACGGTCATAAGTTGACTGAGAGTAGATTCAGGCTAGACATCAGGAGGTGCTACTTCACAGTCAGGGTGGCTAGGAGCTGGAACCAACTTCAAAGGGAAGTGGTGCTCACTCCTACCCTGGGGGTCTTCAAAAGGATGCTAGATAATCACCTAGCCAGAGTCGTTTGACCCCAGCATTCTTTCCTGCCCATGGCATGGGGTTGGACTTGATGATCTGCTTAGGTCCCTTCCAACCCTACCAACTATGGAACTATGAAACTATCCTCACCTAAGTCCTAGGAAAAATCATAGAGCAGGTCCTCAAAGAAACAATTTTTAATCACTTGGAGGCAAAGGTGATTAGGAATAGTCAGCATGGATTCACCAAGGGCACATAATGCCTGACCAACCTGATTGCCTTTTATGATGAGATAACTGGTTGTCTGGATGCAGGGAAAGCAGTGGACATAATATACCTTGATTTTTTAGGAAGGCTTTTGATACCGTCTCCCACAACATTCTTGCAAGCAAGCTGTAAGGTAAATAGAAAGCTGGATGGATTATTGGGCTCAATGAGTAGTAATCAATAGCTCAATGTCTAGTTGGCAGCTGGTATCAAGTGGAGTGCTCCAGGGGTCAGTCCTGGGGCTGGTTTTGTTCGATAACTTCATTAATGGTCTGGAAGATGGGATGGATTGCAAGTTCATGGATGACATCAAGCTGGGAAGTGTAGTAGATAGATATGCTGTAGGGTAGGGCTAGGATTCCAAGTAACCTAGACAAATTAGAGGATTGGGCCAAAAGAGATATCATGAGGTTCAACAAGGCCAAGTATGAAGTCCTGCATGTGGGACAGAAGATTTCCATACACTGCCACAGCCCTGGGGACTGACTGGCTAAGCAACAGCTCTGCAGAAAAGAACCTTGGTGTTACAGTGGACAATAAAATGAATATGAATCAGCAGTGCATGACTGTTGCCAAGAAGGCTAAGAGCATACTGGACTGTATTAGTAGGAGCAGATTGAGGGAAGTAATTATTTCCAGTTATTCTGCACAGGTGAGTGTTATGTCTAGTTTTGGTCTCCCAGCTATAGAAAGGATGTGGACAAGTTGGAGAGAGTCCAGCACAGCATAGGGCAATAAAAATGGTTAGGGGGATAGGCACATGTCTTATGAGGAGAGACTGAGGGAACTGGGATTATTTAGTCTGCAGAAGAAAAGACTGAGAGGGGATTTGATAGCAGCCCTTAACTACCTGAAGGGTGGTTCCAAAGAGGATGCAGGTAGACTGTCCAAGTCCTGGAACAGTCTCAATCTGAGGACAACCTCAAAATTGCCAAATGATGATCAGAAGATAGGGACACTCCTGGGGTTTAAGCCTTGGGGATGTCCCAATCTCCCATCAGCTGGCAAGGCCTGGGTCCATCCCAATCTGTCAGCTGACAGAGACCACCCCAGGGCTTCAGCCTCCAGGCAGTTCCTGCCAACTGCTACTGGATTGGGACAGTCCCAGGGTTTGGTCCCTGGGGATGTCCCAGTCTCCTATCATCCGGCATGGACTGCCCTAGTATTCGATGCTGAGCTGATTGGGACAGCTCCACGGTTTGAGCCCTAAGGTTGCCCCAACGTGTCATCAACTGGAAGGGACCACACCTGGGCTCTAGTCCTGGGGGTTTCCCTGCCCACAAATGATCAGGTTATCAGGACCACTCTGGGGAGGTTCCTGTATGGCATGCCACACGTTCAAATTATGGCACCACACAAACCAGCCAAAAAGATATTGCGCATTATTTGAGTAATATGTTTGTGGCTGGTTTGTGACTTTATGGCACCATAAGTTGTGTGAATAGGTGGCCAGTTGCTATTTTTTTGTGCAATTAACACCTTAATTGTGCCAGAAACAACACATACCAGGGGCTAAAGGCCAGAGTTACCAGAGATCCCTTGAGAGTAGGGCCTCAAAAATCTAAGTGTCTTTTTTCAATGGACATATTTTTTGGTTATATCTCAGAATAACATTACTGCACCTATGCTTTGAAACTGGAATGAAAGTTTTGACTCCTGAATTTTTTAATATACTGCATGTTTATTTTCCTGTGTACACATTGGCTCAAAGCCTAAGACAACTACTATGAAGCTCAACTGATTTACTCTGCCTGATGGTTCAGATTGATATTTGAGCATGGGTCTTTGTTGGGACTGTTTAGAGCATTTGTTTTGGATGCCTTAAACCCCTACAACTGAATGCTGAGGTGCATTTAATGGATGAAAAGAAATGCCATACCCAGTATAGGACAGCTTCTTCCTAACAAGTTTCAATGAATAAGCTTCTAGTTTTGAAAAGTAAAACAGGAAACAAAGATGTGGCTTTCCATTTTGTTTTGTAACTTGCTAATACTGAAATTTAACAAGCCTGTTCAAATGTAATGTTTTCATCAAACTCAAAAGCATTTTTTTATAACACTACCTCATAAGTGAGTGTAATCACAATAAAATACTGGTCTACACATTTGTTGTTTTTAAATCAAAATATGATAATTACTTGGGATTTTTTCATTTTATAAATATGATAAAACTGGGTTATTATTCCTTCAACTTGAATTTATATTAGCACAGAACATAAAAAATGCATTAAAAAAACCTAAATATGCTTATGATGTATTTAGTGAAGTAGGGGAAAATTAACGTTAGTGTTTGCTTTTATTTAATATCTCTAAAGTATGAATCAACATCCCTACTATAATTGGAGAAGAACCAGAGGTTAAAATGGAAGTAATTGGTTGTAATGGAAATAATGGAAATAATTGATAGACTCAAGGTACCTTTTGGAAAATGTCAGTACTTAGTTTTCTCTCAGTTTTTGACTACAGAAAAATAAATAGAACAATTCTGTTTCAAAGAACTCAGAAAAACCACAACAGGTCAGAAGGTTTTAACATAATGAATTCCTATTTTAAATCTCTGGGTTTCTTTTCTGAATCATTTATGCATACTTAACAGTGCTAACATTGCATGTCAGCCCACAATATTCTTGAAAGGGTCCTAAGGTACCCCAGGGTGCCATAGCACTCTGGATAAGAATCAGTGACCTAATAGAAATGACTAAGGTATCCCCTTTGTTCCTGCGAAACAGACCAAAGAGGCCTAGAACACAGAGCTGTTGTAGAGCTTGTATTTATCTGGACACTGGATCACTTAGGTTAGGGACAGAAATTACACATACACTGGAATAAGTGATTGGAAGCCAGCTGACGTGTAACACAAGCCTGCTGCATCAGAGGAGCTGCCCTTCTCCTCCATCCCTGCCTTCCTCTTCCCAGTGCTGTCTGCAGGAAGGGAGGGGACAAAGAGGTGGGAGAGCAGAGGACTGGGGTTTGCTGAACCTGAGCTGGAGGCAGGGGTTGGGAGGGCCGTGAGGTAGGGGGCTCCAGTCCATGCCCCACTTCCAGCTGAGGCCAGGCAAATCCCAGCCCTCAGCTCACTTGCCCTTCTTTCTCCACCGCTTCCTGCAGACAGGCCTGGGGGTGAAGTGGGCTGCATCAGCCCAGCCCCAATCACATGACAGATTAACCCTAGGGAACACAAGTTTCCTAAGGCTTTCCAAAATGGAGCACCTTCATCTGATCCCTCATTAGATGAGGGTTAATTTGTTGTGTGATAAGCCACTTTAAAAACACTCTGCAGCCACACACATGTGTCTTGGCATGCCTGAAGAGCACCTTCAGGGGGCTGATCACACGACAGATGTATCTTCTGCCTGTGCCCTAAGATAAACTTGGGTGGATGTAGTATTAGATTTAACTGATTAGGTTAAATGGGTTTACTGAGCTTCTGTCTCAGATCCCCTCCAGATCCAAGCTGTCTGCTTCAGACAAGCAGGGATGCATGCTCTAGCTTCACCCCACTCCCTGCCTTCCTACCCCCAGCTTCTGACCTAGGACATTGCAGGCATGTGGTTGCATTTCTGAAATCAAAAAGCGAATGTCTGTTCACTTCCTTATCAGTTCAATCTATGCAGGTTAGAGTAACTTGCGAAGATTGAACTGATTCAGCCTCGGGCTTTTTGACTGTCTGTATTTAGCCTTAGAGTTAAATGTTTAAGTGTCAAAGCACAAATGTAGATCAGCAGGGAAAGATTATCCATAAAACTTGAGAAAGTATTCTACCCAGAGTAATTTTTTCTTTCCATAATTCTCTGATCGTTCTCCCAATGCTGTCATAATCTTCAGCTGTCCTTGCAAAAGTTCTGGTCTAACAAAATGTTTATAGAAACTGAATGCTACTCCACAAACATGTTATGCAAGTTTGTTAAGCACAAGGATATACATGTTTATCGCTGTACCCTGTTTTTCTCACTCCATCCAAAATACTAAGCCTGCACAGCTTCAGAGGTGCCAAAAACAAAGTTTAAAAATCTTAGGATAACTAGCATAGGACTAGCACTGAGAACATTTTTCCAGGAGGAATCCAGGTTTCCCATATAAAGTACCTAGAAACATTAGGTGTACAAAGCATGTGAGCTTCATTTTGGGAAATGTACACAGCTGCATTGAGATCTGCATACAGTGCAGTTGGCAAAGTCTATAATGTAGGTTTCCATTTCTCTGAAGAGGCAAAAGAGTAAGGATAAGGTGACATATTGTATGTATTCAGAGAACTTTCTTTTCTTTTTCTTCTTCACTATGCTTTTCTGTTTTATTTTTCTGAGTCACTGCTTACTCTATTCCCTTATGTCTCAGAACTGGGGACTATAATGGACTGTAGAGTAAGACATTTATTTCATGATAATTTCTAGCATTGTCTCTGATTATTCTGTTTGTTTGTCAATCAATAATTTAGATGGTGGGAGAATTTTTCCATAATGTTGCCTAAATATCTAGTTAGTTGTCACTTCAGTAATGTCTTGCTGCAAGTGTTTTCTCCAGCAGTGCATATGTCTTCTGGCAGGGTGTGCCACCCACACTGCATGAATAGCTTTTACCTAAAGTGATAGCTTAGCAACAGTACTGAATCAAACTCCATATGTGCAGAAAAAAGGGATATCCAACTGAATATCACAGTACAAAGAATACAAAAAAAAAAAAGAGAAATGATTTATACATTTTCTGATCTCTACAATCACCTTATTCAGGATATGGGATAGTCTTTGTATTTGTTTGCACGCTTGCCAGTGCAATGGGAATCTTATTCCTGTTGGGGAGTTCTTTAATTGATGGAGCAATACACTCTTGACTAGAAAGTGGAATTGGTTGTTTGTTTGTTTGTAACACTGGATTTCTTTTTTTGGATGCTCTAACCAGGGATCAAGGACTTAGTTTGCTGAAATCGATACCTACCACAAACAGCTAACAAGCTGAAGTTCAAATTCCAAAATTGACTCCACAGGGGTGGCCTGATTAATTTCAGTGCAGTTCTGTGCAGGTGCAATTTTTCTGTTGAGATAACAGATGTCAAGGAGTTTAAAAAACCAGAGAAACACAAGGCAACAGTTAGATGATTTTGATTAGCATAATAAGCAGTGGTGATAGGTCTAGGAATGCCATAACAGGTGTCAAACAGATTTTTTTATAATTGTTTGATTGGTAGTTTGTAGTGGTAGCACAGAAATGTCTTCTGTTTTCAAAGATTTAAGGAATCATCACTCTTAAAATGGAAGAAAAATTTTAGTGCAAGCATTAGATAAAGACCTGTATTATACATTCATATATCCTGGATGTGTATGTGCATTTCATTCCAAATAAGTTATGTTAACATAAAGAATGCAATTTTTAGCTATTTCATAAAGTCTCCTATCACTAGGGACACATGACAGCCCTATTGTACTTCATTGGCTGTTAAACTAAAAAGAAATTGCAAGCTGACAAAAAGATGAGGGCCTAAAGTACAAATACACAATACAGCTAAATTATAAGGGATATTGCAAGGTATTTTGTGTTAATACATAAGGTTTAGAAAAGAATATATAAAGTGTGGAAAGTATTCTGTAATAATCCCTTAGAATAATAATGATATGTTGTGTTCATGTTGCTTTGTGTAAGGTATAGTTTGAGGATATAGCATTAATTTTGTGTTTCTTACATTCAGAATGATAAAACAGAGATTGGGTGTTGCTTAATGTGTGAATTTTAAAGACCAAAATAAACAAGAAAGAAAAAATATATTTTTTCACAAAGTAAATGTTGAAATTACAAATATCTGTGATGTTTTCAAACTCATGTTTTAAAATAAACTCTCACTGTTTTTATAATCACTTTTCCCAAGAAACTTAAGTACCGTAAGTCTAGATATAAGAATGTTGAAATTTGTTTTTTTTAATTAATTTATTTTTATTTTTGCCTCAGTTTATGTAGTTATTAGATCTGTGTGTAAAGATTGCAGGCCACAAAGCACTCTTTGATCAAAGTAATTTCTTTATTATTGTTTAATATTTGTATTGGAGTAGTGTCCAGAGATCTTAATCAAGATCCTGTTGTTCTGGGACCTTCAAAAAACAAGAAATGTCCAATTTAAGGAGATTATTTTAAGTACTAGAAGTGGATGTAACAAACAAATGGAAAAAAGCTTAAGGAATGCTTAGGAACCTATGTGTATGTACACAGCTAGCAACATGCAGAAATAGTATTTTTTTAAGTAAGCATTTGTAATCCCTTCTGGCCTTCGTGTATGCTTTTATACTTTATTTTATTTCTCGTCTTCCCTCTCCCCTCCCCATAATGATAAGTATTCATTGCTCAAGACTTTTGGGTTGTGCAGTTTCATCCTTTGCTTCCAGTTCTTTATTTTAATTCTTTTTCCTTCACATCCTTATGAAGAATTTCTTATATTCCTTCTTCACATTTCTTATTTTAAATATCATATTTGGAAATTCAGTTTGGTGTTAACATTAGAAAGCTTTTCTTTTGATGCCCATGTAGGTGCAATTGGGTATTCTCTCATGATCCTTCTCTCCTCTACTTCAACCAGAGCACTGAATGAAACAAGTAAGACAATGTATTACTCTGTTCTTTTGACCTTGGACGGACTACTCAGTATGCTCTTTACTGCACCACGGCCTACTTGTGGGATTCCTGCACTTCCATAGGTTATGAGATCACATTCCTTTTTAATTCATTTTAATGTTCAACTTGTTTGGTAAATTTTCAAGAATACTTCTCTTATTATTGAATTATTAAATTGTATTGTTTGGCAAACTAAGGACTGTACTGCATGATTTTACAGAGAAACCTAGAGGAAGATTCTTTATTGTAAAATGGAGGTACAAGAGAACTTTATGGAATGAACTTTGCAGGGTGTCCTTTGAACTCTTGTTTAAAGAGTTCCAAAAAGGAAGAAAAGCTCCAAAGCCAACTGTCTGCCATTAAATTAAATCATCTAAATTGTATTTCATTGGCAGGTATGTAGCTTTGTCTTTCATAACTGCTAACATTGCTGTTGAACTGAGTTTCTCTTGGCCAGGTGTTTTGCACTCTTAGTCTGTTGGATGGGATGCAGAAAAAAAGTAAGAACTGACATATTGCCATAAGCAACATTAACTCTTGTGCCTGAACACAGTGTTCAGAAAGAACTATTCTACAAAGCGCTTTAGCTGCTTTATCCCATGCTGGAACAGGAGGTGACCAACTCCACAAAGCCAGTGAATCCTGGCAAATTAAGAGTTGTTTCCTATAGACAGACCAAAGTGGCTTGAGTACACAAAATTTTCCCTTCCTTCTGTCTTCAATATTCTTCTTGCCTCTTGTATTCGGTAAAATATAGCTTTTACTGAACATGCAGTACAAGGGAGCTCATTGAAGAAAAGTGCCAACAAAAGTTTTAAAAAGGGGCAGTAGAATTCTGGATGGGTACCAGAGCAGTGGGCTACAGCTGCAGGGTGAGGCCCAATGGAGTGTGAGATTCCTGGAGGACTAACTAGACCCATATTATGGAATTTTTGGTGTCCATAAGTAGCACTGAGCCAGTTCAAAGGAGTACTTGATTTTTCAGGTACACTTTTAAACCATTCAATATAGCTTTAAAAAGTTTAATAGGGTTGTATGTCTATCCACTTCAGGTTTAAACCTCATTTAAACTGGTTTAAGTGTCTTGTATGTCCATGTTCTCAGTGCTTTAACCTTGATCCTTGATATCATGCTTGTTAGGACCCTTTGTATTGTTCCAGGGCAGTTCTCAACTCCCCCCTTTTTCTTTCCTTCAGTGATATCATTTAAAATTATTTTAAAGTTTAGGTTAAATGGTATCTTAAATTTTTTATTAATCAGATGTATTCAATACAAAGGTTTATTAAGATTGCAAAGTCAGGTAATCAAAGGACACTAAATGGGAGAATGAAGGCTGTCCATGCAATGTATAGTTTTCTCCTTGAAAATATGCATTTTGATAGAGTCTTGAATTGCATGACTACCTGCTTCTTTTATGACTGGATACATTTTAACATAGAGATTTTTGTCTTTTCCTTTTATTCAATTACAAAAATTAAAAGAATTGTAACAACCACCAGTATGTGATAAAACCTCAGACTGTGTAAAGCTAATGCCAGATATTTACATAGTGACTCCTCGGATATTCTGAGCTACCCACAGCCATTTTTGGTTTATACCCAGCTTTAGAGAAATGGAAGAAAAGGGATTTGAAACATCACCTCTCATCCTAAGCTTAAGATTTGCTCCTGCCAGCTACTGAACACTTTCACCTGATTCAGCAGAGCATTCAAGCACATGCCTAATTCTAAGCTTGTGATTAGTCCCATTAATGAAGTAGAAATACCGAGGTCCTTAATTTTAAACATGTGGTTAAGTACTTTTCTGGTCAGGGTGCAATTTTTTTAGTATATTTTTCATGTTGAACTTTGATATGCTTAATAGAGCTTGAAATCTGGTGCCTTAATTTTGAAACATACAAAAATATGGAGATTGAATAGTCCTTTGAACCCTGTATTTTCTAGCATTTCAGTGATTGTCTACTTAATATTACAGTTTCATTAATATTCATAAATTATGAACTGTAGTAATTAATGCTACTTGTGATTTACCTTACATGACTTTATACAACCGTGGATGAAATGTACAATATGTATGAATTGCCACAATAGTATTTCTTTATAGTCAGGTTCAAGCTTTTATGTATCTTTTTCTAAGTAGATTCGGTATCTTTAGAAGTAGTAGTTGTGAGAGAGCTTTGATACAAAGATATATTCATTTTATCTTTCATTTCCAAAGTTCTTTGAACTTTTTGGGTAGAGCATCCAGTCCTCAACGAAGACAAGGGAGTCTAATTCATACCTGAGCTTTGAAATACCACCTTAGTAGAAGACTAGAACAGAATGATTAGAAAGAATCTCTGCTGATTCTTTATGCACTTTCATATCACACAAAATTATTGTGACTTTTCATACTGAGTTAATGTAACACCAAATATGCAATGAACATTTGCAGTGAAAATTTATTCCATCATGAATCTTTCTGCCACTCCAATCGCCTTCCTGGGTGCATCCAGACTAGTGTGCACGTGTCTCATGTGGCATCTGAAAGCAGTTTGAAATGCTGCAAGAGGCATGCTGGGGACAAAACTGTTTACAGCCCTGACACTAATTTGATACTGGGAAATCCTGATATCAAAAAAGAACCTACTGAAAAAAAGTGGTGCAGGGCATGCTCCTGGAACATGCCCTGAAGCAACTGGAGGCTGAGTCCTATGCTCTGGAATGTGATCTGAGTGTCTCTATGCCTGCCCCTTTCCCCTACTGCCCCAGGATGCTGCCTTAGCATGTTGGGACAAATAAGAGTGGTGCAAGGCTGCAGCAGTGACCTGGACCAAGGCACTGTCCCTGGTAAGTAGGGTGGGGGGGTTGGGGTGGGGGTTGT
>NW_017729031.1:16871502-16871745 GCF_001723915.1 Gavialis gangeticus
CTGTAAGGGGTTGGGAGGGACTGCTCAGGAATGGGCTCCCACTCACCCCGTACATAGCACACAATCCTCCTGCAGCAGCAGTGGGCATCAGGCACTGAGGGGCTGCTGCTGGCAACAGCACAGCATGACCCCAACCACCTCAGCCCATGTCACAGCTGCTCTTGCTGTCACATGGGGTCCTGGCACTGCACACAAGGGCTGTGCATCAGGCTGGGCCAGACCCTGCCTCCATTAAGCTGGCCT
>NW_017729031.1:16871755-16878859 GCF_001723915.1 Gavialis gangeticus
TGCATAGGGCATTTGGAGGTAGGACCCAGATTGGCCCAATGTGTGGCCCCTGCATGCAGTTCTGGGACCCTGGGTGACAGCAAGGGCACCCCAGCTCTGCTTGAAGGCACATTGCCCCAGGCTTGGCTGGGCCTCTGCTATGTGGTACAGGCGGTGCTAGGTCTCAGGTAGCCAGGGTCAGGCCGTGTCACAGAGAGGCTCTGCCAGCAAAGGGCCCTGATCACCCAATGGGTGCTGCTGCTGCAAGGGGTGGGGAGGGAGGGGGCTGTGCATCATGCAGGAGGGGCTGTTTGTGGTGCAGGGAGGCAGGGAACTGTCATCAGGTATAGGGGGAGTACTCCTGGTAGTACAGGCTGCCAGAGCTAGGCTTAGAGCCCTCCTACCCTCCTTGAGCAGCCTGTGCATGGGGAAGCTGGCTGGGAAGGAAGGGTTTGCCCAGCCCAGTCCCTGAGCCCCAGTCGAGGGCTTCCCAGGAACGGCATGGGGATTGCTGGGGCCTGGGGACAGGTGCAGGGAGCAGAATATCAAGGGCTGGCACTGCTCAGACCCACAAAGCAGTGGGTGGGACAGCTGCAGCTGGACTCATGCCCTGGTGCTAGGATGGAGCTACTGCTTGGAGGGAGCTAGTGGTGGGCAGGCAGGGGCTGCGGGTCAGGAGTGAAGAGACTGGGGGGATTGGGGGGGGTATGGTTCCAGAGTGAGGGGAAGGAGCAGGGGCAGGGCCACTGGCATCCCAGTGCTGCTCAGCACCCTACATCCTGGTGAGCTATGAGGGCAGGGACAGGTCTAATTTTTCTATGATAAAAAAGCAAACGCCAAGGTGTATAGATGTTTAGAATTAATTTATTATGATGATAGAGGCACTGGTAGGCTTCCAAATTACTTAAAATTGTAAATGTATCAAAAAACCATTGCCCAACTGATCTCTCTCTGTATAGTGCTGTAGCAATTTAATCAAAGAAGAACATGGATTTGAGGTATTTTAATGAGAGAATTTGGGTTTTTTATCAGAGAATTTGCAATTTTTAAACCGGGAACACAAGAGTCTCTGCTGGTGAGACAAGTGGTGATACCCAGCCAAAGGAGTCTGCCCAGGGCCAGTACGGGGGAAGCACCTGGAGGGCAGATGAGGTGGCTGACCTGGCCATTTTGGGCCAGAAGGCCATGCTTTGACAGTTCAAAGTGGGCCACCACAATGAGTACATCTTCTGGGGAATAGCTACATGAAGGCCAACTGTGCAGACACAGCCCACTGGAAGCTGCCCAGAAGTGCAGGAGGCTCTGCTACAGTGCCCATACCACAGCCCACGTGGCTATGCAGTCCCTGTCTGAGCCTGGCAGGCACATAGACATGGGGCTGCTGGTCCAAGGGGACAGATGCTGTTGTGGTGGCAGCAGGTCACAGCCAGGCAGCAGCCTCCACTGCCAGACTGCTACAGTGGATAGAGGGTACAGGGACAACTGTAGGTTAGGGCTGCTTCAGCAGTCCAACTGGCACAAGGGGCTAGTGTCCCTAGATACCAGCTGGCTGGGCCTCAGAAGCTTCTGTCTATTTGGCTTTTATTTTTACTGTTTTACTTTTGTTTAACTCAAAATTAGTTCTTAGTATTCTTTGCAATCAAGTCAAAAGATTATATGGTAAAAATTCAGTGCCTATTCCTTGCTATTTTTTAAAATTAGATAATGAAATCTTCTCCCAGTCTTCCCTACCCTCTTGTTTTGGAAACAAACATTTTGGCTTATTTCTTATATGTTAAAACATAATTAGTCATTTTCAAATGTACACTTCTCACAATAGAATTTGCTCCTTTTAATTCAAAGGTTTAGAAGGTACTAAATATGGAATCTGTCAAGTTAGCTGATGCTTGCATAGCATTAGGTACTCTCTCTCTTTTGACCCAACAAGATGGAGACCAGGGGGGTCCGACTCATCTGGGACTGTATCTGAATCAAGACAATGGGGCTCCTTGCAGGCCAGATTTAGCCTGGAGCATGAGGACTTCTGCAGTGCAGCAATGAGTGGTTTGATGGCAAGGGGCCCAGCGGTAGCGAGGGATCTGAGGCAGTGAGTCCAAAGGCAGTGGGAGTGAATTTCTCTTGCCACCAAGTGGCCATGACCAGTGGGGCCAATAGGCCCCAGATTCTGTGGTGGGCCATGCCCTCCTCCAGCCAAATTCTGGTGTCCACAGATAGCCCAGGAGGCCAGATACAGAGGCTCCCTCGGCTGGATTCAGCCATATGTTTGACACTCTTGATGTAGATGATCAACTGTTACATCTTACAGAGTTATCTTCTATTTTGATGTGTGCATGTAAGGTAGTGAGTACAAGGCAAAAACGCTTAAATTATTTTACTCCATAATCATGACATAATTCTTATATTGCAAGCACTCTGACTTTCTGTAGTAATAGACTGTATGTTTAAGCATTTATCCTTATGTTCATATAATTCTTATGTAGAAAGTCAGATTGCATACAATTTGTACTCAGAATTCTTAACAAATGTCAAAAAATATGCTTTACAATTTCTTGATATAAAAAGCAAAATGCATCTTTCAGGACACTGAAAAAAGTCTAACTATTGATGATTAGGCACTCTTAAGTAATTAGTCACCATTACCAGTTGTCACGGGGGCACTTGGGTGCCCCGTGCCTAAGTAAGGATTAGAGCAGCTGCCAATCACCAGGGCAGCTCAGCTGTGGGTTGCTGGAGCAACCAGGTTGGTCACGTGACCGGAAGGGGGCCGGGCTGGGCCCTTATAAACAGCCAGGCCGGAGCCTGGCTGGGAGTTCGCTTCGGGCAGCCTGGGGGTAAGAGCTCTGCAGGAGGGCTAAACTGAGCCTTGCAGCCTGAGCACATAGAGGGCTGCATTATGGTGAAGGCAGAGAGAAGCCTGACCAGGAGGCTTTGGCCAGAGAGCCAGGAGGGCCTGGACTTTATGTGACGGCCGGCAGGATTATGGTTGTTACAGCCGGCAGGCTTATTGTTTTGTTATTACCAGTAGGCCTATTGTTTTTGTCACAGCCGGTAGGCTTATTGTTTGGTTCCAGCCAGTTGGCTTATGGTTCTGTTGTGTATATCGTCCGGAGGACCGGGTGAGGCTGTAGGGGTGTGAGGAGGCCTCACAGGAGCTCCCCAGTAGTTTGGGGGTTCCTAGGTGCCCTGTGCGGGCACCGAGCAGCACCGGGAAGGCGTGGCAGCTTGGCACCGGAGTGGTGCGGTGTGTGGGGTTGAGACCCCAGCCTGAGAGGGCAATACTCGGCCCGGTGAGGGCGTAAGACCGTGAGAAGGGTCAGGGGGCCAGGCACGGCTGTGTGCCACCTGAGCCCCGGCGCCGGTGAAAGCCCGAGACAGGGCTGGCGCGTGCGCTGCTGAAAGCCCGAGACAGGGCTGGCGCGTAGGCTCAGCGGAGAGAGCCAAGGGCGCAAGTAGCGCAGAAGCAGGCTCCGGGAGAGCCAAGGGCACAAGAGCGCGGGAGCAGACTCCGGGAGAGCCAAGGGCGCAAGAGCGCGGGAAGCACGTGGCATAAAGACCCTGAGGAGGGTCAAGGGGCCAGGCATGGCTGCACGCCACCTGAGCCCCAGGTGCGGGTTTTGGCACGGGACAGGCCCCGTGAGGGGCAAGAGCGCAAGAAACGCAGAGACAGGCCCCAGAGAGGGGAAGAGCGCGGGAAGCACGTGGCATAGGCCCAGGGAGGGCCAGCCTGCAAGAGTAAAGCCCAGGAGAGGCTAGTATAAGATTGGAGACACGAGAACGTCCGGAAGAACTGCGAGGCTTGGGGCGTGCTAAAGGGGAGGTAGGAGGCACGCATAGCCCATAAGGCTGGGGTGCACCAAGTCACCCTGAGATCAGAGGAGATCAAAGGCAGCCTCCCATCTTAACTATAAAGATCAAAGACGTGGCAGGCGAGAATTAGAGGGTGCTGGATCTCCTAATTGCCACGGCGAGGGGGTGCTAGCGGGATCACGGCCGCTCCTAGGCCCCACTCCGTGACACCAGTCCTCTTAGAGTGATGAATTATCCAGATTTTACTGCAATTCTTTTTTTAGGATTGATGAGATTCATGTTCATCTTGAACTTTATCAATAATTTTCTTGGAAAGACTGAGTGAGTGAGAGAAGCTATGGAACAGCCTAAATTCCTTATTATCACAAGATTTTTCTATCTTTAATATTAAACATAGCTGGTAGCAATGGAGAGCCACTCTATACATAATTTGTAAGCAGATGAGAATAAAATACTTTATGCTAGTGGAGGCCAACCTTTTTGGCAGGTGCTCCACAGATTAGCTCTGCATCCTCCTCAAGTGCCTTCCCCTTCCTCTGCCTAATCTGGTGCTCCGTTTTCTGTTTCCTTCCTTGTGTTCCCTGCCTGACACTTTCTGCTTCCTATTCTATCTTCTTCTGTGCTGTCTCCCCCCTCCCAGTCTACCACATGCCACATAGAGGTTGCCTTTGCCACTTGCGGCACTCATGTCACCAGTTGGCCAGCCCTGCTTTACACGGCTCCTAATGCTAAATGCTTAACTAGATAGTTCATCTCTGAACTGGATGGTTAATGTTTTTTTTCCTATTAAACATTACCAGAAATATCCCTAGTTTAGAATTGTTATGAATCTAATTTTAACAGAATGTCATATGAAAAGTTTTATATAAATTGCTCAAATTATAGTTATTTTTTAAGAACCTGAGTCAATACCAAAAGAAGATTCTGTTCTTCTAAATGGATTTAATTTCATTCAAGTAACTTCATCAAATACAATCCAAACTTTTACCTATGGGCTCAGACAGATGTTAGGCCCCCATTATAACTCAAAGTGTTGTACACAAAGCACCATGAGGTAGAATGCCCCCCGCAACCTAACAGATGTTCACCTGTTGAGTCAGTGAGAGGGGTGAGGCTGGAGGCAGCTTTCACCAGACCAGCCCAACAGACGGGGGCACTTCAGCAACCTCCCAGGAGGCTGCTGAACTTCCTGCCCCCCCTTCCACAACCCCATGCCCCCCCCCCAACTCCAGGGCTGTCAGGAGGGAGCTGCTGGTTGCTGGATGGCCAGAGCTTGGGCTGGGGAGATGGGAAATGGGGCCTTCATAACTCACAGTCCCACCCCAGATACCCTGGCTGGGTCATTAGGGGAAGCTAGATCAGATCTCTGAGGTGAGGGGGCTCCATTCCCTCCCCCTCCCCCTTCCCTTTTCCCTTCCCCTTCTCCTTCCCCCTCAGTGTTGACCCAGGAAGCAGCTAGCATGGAGCTGCTGGCTGCTGAATGGCCAGAGCTAAGGGGAAGGGACTGGGGAATGGAGCCCGCTCACCTCATGGCCCTCCTCCATCTATCTCAGCTGGGGCACAGAGGGGAGCTGCGTCAGGCCATTAAGGTGTGGTGGATCCATTCCCTCCCCAGCTCTGGCCATTCAGCAGCCAGGAGCTCCACTGCTCCCAGCTGCTGCAGCAGACCAGCCCTGCCCCCTGTACAAAAAGTTAACACTGGAGGGAATACAGGTTCCCTAATGTGTTCTGTTTTTGAGTGCCATAGTATAATACCTGATAATAACCCTGATTAACCAGGGTTAATTTTTTGTATAAACAACCATTTTTAAGGCACTCTGGAGCCGTGCGTGTATGTTAAGCTATGACTGTAGAGCACTTTCAGGGGTTAGATCACTCGAAAACCGTCACTTCTGTCTGCACCCCTTATGTTATAAATCTTATGAAGAATTAGGAGAGCTCATTTTTTATTACAGAAGCAAGTCTGTAGGAATGTACTATAGAAAAGGAATATACTGTACAAAAGATCATGATTAAAATGGCATTTTTCCTGCTACTTATGCCATTGTGGTAGACCCAGTTTAATTGATAACAATTAAATAAATATAATTGTTTATTTAAAATCCTATTGAACCCAGTAACCCCACTGTACTTAGTCTAAAGGGACCAAATATGCATGCCATTAGCTGCACAAACTGGTGTGGCTTAACTATATTAGCCTGAGATGCTGCTTGGTCACAGGATGGACCTTGTCTTTCAGTGCAAGTCTAGAACAACCCCTTTGTATTCACAGCTAGGTTAAGCAAGGGAAATGTGCAGCTGCAGTTGGGCACGGTTAAAACATTAAACACTTGGAATAATGAGGCAGATAATTACCATAAGTGTGATCCAAACCACTCTACTTGAAGAAGTATAGTTAATGTAATGCAAGTATTTCCCCCCCAATATCTAGATTTGAATGTATTTAGTTTTGTGAAGTTTTTAACAAACCTAGGACTGATTAAAGAAAATGTCTCAATTATGATAGTATTATAAGAGCCATGTAGAGCAGATATGCTAATAACATTGTCTACAAACATTCTGAAAGCTGTTTGATTTCTTAAATTAGCTTATGGATATGTTCAAGCATTAGAATGCATCAACTATTCATATACTTCGTATTTATAGTCTTGGATAATCCCCACCATCCAGCTTATTGGAGTATTCCAATCATCTTTCCTTTGAAAGGTATTCTATTTCTTCTTTTTGGGGGTGAAGGAGGCATGGAGGACACTGATACAGACCGCATAATATATATTAGAAGTAAAAATTGTTTTTCAACACTTTGGGGTGGGCCACAGAATGTTCCTCTCCATATGGCCAATCATTCAAAAGAATTAGAGAAATTCACGGTGGACAGTTTCACTGAGGACTACTAAATAGAACACTTGGGAGCATATCCTTTGACATCCTTAAGCCAATTACGGTTGATGCTAGAGATGGTGACAGCAGGGGTGTGTGAAGCTTTGGTCACCAATTTGATTTGGAGAAGATTTGGCCTGATTCAGCGGGCGAATCATTGAATCCAAAATGAATCAGGAGACCTATTAAAAGCTCCAAATCGATTTGAATCATCTGGATTGATTTGTAAAAGATAGTAAGTTATAGTAAGCAGATAGAAGATATAGTTCAGTGCATTCTTTGCCAAATAAGAGCACTGATACCATAGAAGAAGCAGTATCCTTTTCAAATATATTACTACCCTCAGTAATTCCTAATAATCGCAACATACTTCTGACTGATTCCTCAGTTTATCAGAATGAAAGAATGTTGCCAATCCTCTCTCAACTGCCTTCTGTT
>NW_017729031.1:16883859-16887818 GCF_001723915.1 Gavialis gangeticus
CACACACTTTCCAGCTTGCAAACATTATGACGCATGCTGGAAAGGCAGGTGCCAGGTCTTCTGGCAGGCGGGCTTAAGGGAGTAGGGGGAGAGCTGCAAATGCCCCTGCCCAAACTTAGACACACCCTCTTCCCTAGCAGCCATGAGGCTGCTGCTGCTGGTGGGAGCAAGGAGGGAGGAACACTACCTGTTCTTTCACCTGCACCACCTCCACTAACACCAGAAATAGCCACCAGCACTAGCATGACAGTCTCCTCCACTCCAATTTCAGCTCCCAACATGAGCCTCCCAGTGCCAGAGGAGGAGCCAGATTTGGAACCAGGGGAGCTCAGTGCCATAGCCAGGAAAATTCTGGGGAAGGAGGGGGAATCACCTGAGTTTGTGCTCCACACGCCTCAAAGTTCCCCTACAGACAGGTCTCTTCTGGAACACACTTTGGAGGAGGTTGTGGCGTCAGGTGGCTCAGCTTCCCCTGATGTGCCTCTGCCTGCTGAGGAGGGAGATAAGGCAGGATTCCCCACCTTAAACCCAGAAGCATGGGAGTAGCGTAGTGTGGGATCATTTTGAGGTGGCAGATGACCCCAGGTATGCTACCTACCCACACTGCCAAAGGCAGATCAGCCAGGGCAAGAAGGTGAAACTCTTCACCACCATGGCAATGCTGCTGCATCTCAAAAGGCGGCACCCCCTTGCCTTTGCTCTTCCTCAGCCTGGCACCAGTGGGAGTGTGCTGAAAGAGAAGCCCCACTGTCTCTCCAAAGCCCCCATCCCCATGAAGCGGAGGCAGGCCACCCTGGAACAGTGGGGGAAAGCTGCAGAAAAAGGGAGTGTTGCAAGGGCCAGCGAAGTAACCCAGATCATTGGGAAGATGCGTGCTCTGTATGGCCAGCCCTGCTCCTTAGCTGAGAGGCCAGGGTTGAGGCAGCTCATGGCCCCATCCTACCAAGTGCCTGCACATACCACCATCAGCAGGATGGTGGTGCCCTCCCCGTATGAGGCATGCAGGGAGTACTTGAGGGAGGAGCTTCATGAAGCAGGTCCCCGGGTGGCCTTAAACTTCACCTTGGACATCAGGAGCAGCTGGGGTGGAGAGCACACCTGCCTCTCCCTCACAGGGTACTAGTGTGATCAGACAGGCTGTTGGTGGGCTCTCCTTCAAGCAGAGGTGATGGAAGAGTCTCACACAGCAAAGGAGACCATGGTGTCCATGAACTGTATGGTGCAGGGGTGACTCATTGGGTAGGGCGAGCTCACTTGTGGGTTCATGGTCACTGACAATGGGGCCAATTTGGTCAAGGCACTCCATGATGCCAAATGTGTTGGCATCTGCTGTGTGGCAGACAAGTTCCACCTCATAGTCAGGGATGCCTTGGAGGGGGATAGGGCTGATGGTGGCAGCACCTTCGTGACCGGCCAGCTCATTTCTAGATTTCTATTTGCACCCGCCTAAGTGACAGGGAATGGATTAACCTAGACATACCCTGTAAATATATTTGCCCTCTAAAGCATCAACTACTGCTTCTGTTTTAGACAGGATGTGGGAGTAAATGGATTATTGCTGTGACCCAGTATGGCATTATCCCAGTAAGATGGATTTGAGTCAACAGTGTGCCGTTGTTGCCAAGATGGCTAATGGCATACTGGGCTGCATTACTAGGGGCATTGCCAGCAGATTGAGGGAAGTAATTATTCCCCTCTATTCTGCACTGCTGAGACTACATCTGGAGTACTGTGTCCAGTTGTGGTCCCCCCCACTATAGAAAGTATGTGAACAAATTGGAGAGCATTTGGCAGAGGGCAACAAATATGTTTAGGGAGCTGGGGCACATGACTTCTGAGAAGAGGCTGAGGGAACTAGACTCATTTAGTCTCCAGAAGAGGAGATTAAGAGGGGATTTGATAGCAGACTTCAACTACCTGAATGGTGGTTTGAGAAAGGATGGAGCTAGACTGTTCTCAGTGGTGGCAGATGACAGAACAAGGAACAATGGTCTCAATTAGCAGCAAGAGAGGTTTAGGTTGGAGATTAGGAAAAACTTTCTCACTAGGAGGGTGGTGAAGCACTGGAGCAGGTTACCTAGAGAGATGGCAGAAGCTCCATCCTTGGAGGTTTTTAAGGTCCAGCTTGGCAAGGTGCTGGCTGGAATGATCTAGCTGGTCCTGCTTTGAGCAGGGGGATTGGACTAGCTGATCTTGTGAGGTCCCTTCCAACCATAATTTTCTATGATTCTATGATTGAAACTCTAACATTACTAAATAAGAATGTAAATAAATTCTCTGACAAGCTGATTGAACAAGGTGGGCATTTTGATGCATTTTATAAAAGATTGGGGATTAGTTTTACTAGTATATTTTCGATTCAAAATTGTGATTTCAGGATTTTATTAGACTATGGTATACACTGCCTGTATAGATATAGAAATGCAGCATAAGTTTCTGAGAAGGCCACCAAATACTTACTTTCACTTACAAGATTCAAATATTACAATGTTTATGTTAATTTTTGACTGGAATATTAGAACAGAAATGTTAATATTTGCATTAAGCATGTGTCTGCTAATACATCTTACTTTGAGTTTTTCGATTTCCCTGGTCAATCCCTGTTTATAGTTATTTGACTGCTAGCTGAATGCTTCCCATTCCCATTCAGTGTTCCAAATTAATTATTGGGAAAACAGGTCAATGTCTTTTTCTGTGCTTTGAATTTTATTAGCATATAGTTCAGTTTATAAATAAGCAAACATAAATATTAATTAATTCCTTTATCTCTATGTGCCAGCTTTCTTTTTTGTTTAAAGAAATAACAGCATTCTGCAGTTACCACTATATGTAATATGCCCACATTGAAAACAGACATACAATTCAGCTGCATAAATATTCAATTAAATGAATACTTAATTCCTTGGCTCAAAATGTCATTTTAGTTGTAATCTAAAGCCATTCTAAAGTATGGGATATTACTACAGTTTGATATTACAAAGTCCACTAAGAAACACTTCCCCACTTGCCAGCCAGATCTCAGCTTCTGTTATACATGCACATTATTTTTCTCCTTTTGCAATATCCTCTATTTATTCCACTGGGGTGAAAAAAAGATGTATTATTAATCTGAGGTGGCCAGTGCATCTTTAACTTGCAGTCAGCTTTAGTATCCAAGCCAATATGCTATTATAATTGCTTTCCGTGGGCTGTTCCTTTTGGTTCAGGAACCTGACTACTTCTCTCCTACCTGTCTGCTCCAGTCTCTTACTTCCCAATGGACCATCTGCTGCTGCTGCTTCTTTATGACTTTCCCTTCTAACTCTCACCTCCTTCATTGTCTTTTCTTGTCTTACCCTTTCAATTCTGAGTCCTTACTAACACTATTCCCACTGGTTCAAATTCATAAAATAGTATTCTGCTCCAGTTTGTTTGTCAATATATTTCAAAGCATTTAAAAAAGTTAGGCAGCTGTCCTCAATGTCTTTTTTATTGATAGGGAAACCGAGGTTGAGTGGGTGCAATAATTGCATATTAGCTCAGTGACAAATCAGAAATAGAACATGAGGAACAGAATGTATTAAAGAAAAGGATGCCTGATTTACCAAAGCAATGCTTGAGGCATCTATTCAAAAGTAGAAGAAAAAGTGGAACTGAAGGCTTAATTCTAATTAAAGTCATTTACATGTATGTTATAGAACCTGCACAGAAATACTAAAGAATAAATGCATTTGTTTCTTAATTTTTCTTTTCTTTTGGGGCAGGGGCAGGAAGAGGAGGGGGGGTGGTGATATTTCATCCTTTTGATTAGTTAGTGCAACTTTGGCAATGGATTTGTTTCATAGTTTCATAGTTTCTAGGGTCGGAAGGGACCTTAGCAGATCATCTAGTCCGACCCCCTGCCATGGCAGGAAAGAGTACTGGGGTCAAACCAGCCCAGCAAGGTGTTCATCTAACCTCCTCTTAAAAACCCCCAGGGT
>NW_017729031.1:16887849-16890286 GCF_001723915.1 Gavialis gangeticus
CCCCTGCCATGGCAGGAAAGAGTACTGGGGTCAAACGACCCCAGCAAGGTGTTCATCTAACCTCTTCTTAAAAACCCCCAGGGTAGGAGCCTGCACCACCTCCCTTGGAAGTTGGTTCCAGATCCTAGCCACCCTGACCTTGAAATAGCACCTTCTGATGTCCAACCTAAATCTACCCTCTGCCAGCTTGTGACCGTTATTCCTGGTCACTCCTGGCTGTGCTCGGGGAACAGTGACTCCCCCAATGCCTGCTGATCCCCCCTTATTGAAGGAAATGTGATTCTTATATACTCATTAGTATTTCAAATGAGTTATTTTCTACTATTTTTCAAATTAATATATACCTCTTTTCCTCATGTATGATAACCAAAGTTTCTTTATAGCTTGTATTGTAAATTCCTTTGTTCTTAATGAGAAAAACCCAGTTTCCAGCTGTTAATGAGAAGATAATCAGTCTATCACTTGGTCAGAAAATTTCCATGCTGATAAAAAATGTACACAGTTCCTGTATGTCCGAAGCATTTGTTTAGTAGAGGTAAAAAAACAAATAACCTCCAAATGCTGTACAATATGTGCATTTGAATCTTTGCTCCATACATTTTCATTTAGAGAGAATGACCAAGCAACAAGAGAAAAAATAAATTAATATTTATTACAATGGGAGATTTTTTTTATTGCAGATAATGTATTTTTATAAAAAATTGAGCAGCTTTCTCGTCTCTTTTCATTGGTAAAACATAGAAAGAGCAGTTTGTCTTGATTTCTCCCTTTTACCTTCTTTCTAGTGAAATATAATGTTTCAGTTTCCTGTGTAAAAAAAATTGTCATAATGGACATCATTTCTGAATTCAGTAAAACTCATCTATAGTCTGTAAACAGCTAGTGTTTTATACCAGCCAGAAGTATGTCCTGTTGTCTTTATAGCCATTTGGTCACGTAATTTATTCCCTGGTATTACAGAATATAGTCCATAGATAAAAATCTGTATTAAACCTAAAATCCTGCATCTGTTTTCGGTTGGGTTTTTTTTTGTATGTGGGCTGATGAACTCATGCAGAGTATCACTGAAAAGATGGAGCTTTGTATGGGTGCAGTAGTCTCCCTGCAGGATTGCGGCCTTAGATAACAGATAAGAGAAAGAACAGATGCTAGCTATCAGAGTCTTACAGACTAACAGGGAACTGTTAGTGAAAATTCAGATTCTTCAGTGTCCATAAAAATAGTACAGAGAGACTATCACATTTGTACCGCATAATTATAAGCACTGTGGTGAAAGTAAAAAAGTAAGCGTGATCTAGGCATGCTTCATATGTTTATGAGAAGTGTATGAAGCCCAAATTTATAAGCCCAAAATATCCAAATAATTTTTAACCCAAATACTGAAGTACTTTTTAAAGTTACCTGTAGTTAACTTTTGGAATTCATTGCTACAGAAGGTGGCAGAAACACAGCCTGATTCTAAAAAGAGGCTAGAAAATAAATGGGTCATAGACCTATTAATCTCCATTGCATAAAATGGTTGGAGGTGTTTTTTTCTGGCACCTCTAAAACAATAATAGTGTGTGTCAGAAAGGACAATGATCACTCTAGATCTGTCCAGTTCGATGCATGCATTGGTCTGACCCAGTTTGGCAGTTTTTATGTCCTAAATGTAATAGAAAAGAGAACTGCAATTATTGTAATTACAGAAGATACCATTATGATCATTCTAGTTTATTCTTCTGTATAACCTCATCCAGTCATCTCAGAATTAAAAAAAAAAAAGTTCTGTTTATGCTATAACAGGGGTTGTCAACAGGGGGTACATGTACCCTTGGGGGTACTTTGGAAGGTCCCAGGCGGTATGTGCAGTGACATGGAGAAGCCGGTGGCACTTTCTGGTTTTGCTTGTTGCCCAGCTGCTGTCCCCCCGCCCCCTCGACCAGCCACTGGCGGACTCCCTGCTTCTCAACCAGCTGCCAGGGGTACATCGACCAAAAAAAGGTTGAAAATGCCTGCTTTATAATATGACCTTCAGAAATAAATCCAGTCTTAATTCAAAAACTTCAGATGGTGGAGAATCCAGCATATTTTTCAGTAAAATGACTGTCTTAATTAGGGCTTTGTTACACATTACACTTTAATCTTCTAAAATGTTGATTGGTATTAGCGTTAATTTGAGTTTAGAGAATCCAGGGTAAAATTGTTCTTTGGCTGTCCCCAGCATACACAGCAGTGTCATGCTACTAAAAGGCTGGCGAGGAGGGGCCTGACTAGGAACTACAGATTTCCTTGTTCTAGGTGGGAGTGGGTTGGGGAGAGAGGTTTATAGGGGTGGTTGCATGAGGCTGAAATGGGGGAAAGAATCTAATGATGGATACTGGGTAGGGAAATGGGAAGAGAAGAGGCACTGGTTGGGAATGGCAGCTGAGGCCAGCTGGTGAAATGAAGGAATTGA
>NW_017729031.1:16895286-16901534 GCF_001723915.1 Gavialis gangeticus
AAGAATCTAATGATGGATACTGGGTAGGGAAATGGGAAGAGAAGAGGCACTGGTTGGGAATGGCAGCTGAGGCCAGCTGGTGAAATGAAGGAATTGACTGAAAGCACTAAAGGGTAAAATAAAAAGAAGTGGGGGAAAAGGAATTTTAAAAGAAATAAAGAGTAACTAAATTAAAGAAAGTGCCATGTTTTAATAAATTAGGATTGGGTAGCCCAAGCTCACAGGAACACTGCCCCAATCTGAGAGGGAAGCCACATCTTCCAGGGGCTCCTCCTATTTTTTTCTCCCCTCTAGCCACCTGTAGCCCTCCCTCCTGAACTGGCCTGAGCCCCAGCAATCTGCCAGGCCAGGTCATATCCCAAGAGGTGGGAGAGGACTTAGTGCCAGAGAGGCTTAGTGCCAGTATCACCCGCTGCCAGTATTGGTACTAAGTACAGAATGTGGAAATTTTGTCCGTACAAAACAGAATAGTGTGGAAAGGCTCCACTGAATCCTGGAACTTGGGTGGCTTATCCCTCGGCAGTGGCCACACGTTTGTGGAACATGAGCGAGGTAACATAGATGAGAGATCAGCCTGCCCTGGAATGGTGCCTAAATGGTGTTTAAAATGAATATCTCTGTCTTAATGTATGGATAATCCAAGGGTTAAGTGCTACCTGAGCCACCCAAAATTAATATATAACAAGGCCCTTCCTATCATTATTAAAAACATGGCCTTACCATTACTTCCTGTTGACAACTATTGGATTTTGTTTTTGAGATTACTGCTAGATTAAACAGCCTTTTGTTATTGACAATATTTTCCCCAATAGTGAAAGGCTCTAGTTGTTGCTAGACCTTTAATGAGTCACCTTTTCTATGAAAAAAACAAATTAGATTGATCTTTTTAAGTGTCTTACCATTAGGCATGATTTCCAGAACTCAAAAAAATATATATATATTTTTTTTTATTAAGCCCTTTCCAGTTTTTCCATGTGCTTTATGAATTATGGACAGCAGAACTGAGAACATTCCAGTTAGGTCTTCTAGTAACCACTTCACTAATAGGGCTTGTCTATATGACACATTACATTGCCGTAGCAACAAGTTACAGTGACATTGCATTGGCAGGCATGAGCCGTGATGCCACTGCTACTGTGCGGTAGGAACAAACTACTGTGCAGTTGGAAACGGCCCATGCAGCACTGGGACTGTGCAGTACTGGCAATTACAGCACAGTCATTTAGGACTTGCCAAGTGTTAAAGCAAGTACTAAGTGACTGCACAGTAATAACTGCGAAGTCAGGCACATGTGTAGACATACCCGCTGTAACCAATTTTATCCTCTAGCCTTCTTCTTGCTTGTTATTTCTCTGCTTGCATGCCTTATTTGATCACTTAGGCCCCTGCTACACATTATATATTTTATACAATTAACTGGTTAATCATGCAATACATTTAGACCAGCCATACATTCAGAGTAATTATTGCATGATAAAAATAACTATCCAGTTATAACAAGAGCCAATCAACTATAAAGTGAGTGCTTGAAAATGTGGAACAGGTCTGTAGTTAGTTTCTGTCCAGCATTATTTTCAACTTCTAGCAGAGCTTTTAGCTACACCATAATATTCATGGAATTTCCTTTTTAGCTGCTTGTGTACTCCTGGACCATTTTCAATTTCTTAGCATTCCATGACATAGTCAATGATGTAAGTGTATCGTATCTTCTTTGTTCCTAGGTATTAGTTTCATCTGAAACCAATTTATCAAACTATCCTAGTTGCTTTGTACAGCTGACCTGTCTTGAGCATTATTGACCACTTAATTTTCTTTCATCTGCAAATTTTATCAAGGGTTATTTTATCTTTCCCTCAATATCATTTTTTTTTGTGAGTTATCACAATTATGGCCACACAGTTACTGTTAGCAGTCAAACATGCAGTTTTATCCTAAAATGATTTCCAGTTTGCCTGACAAGACCCATTTTCCACAAAACCATGTCGATTGGCACTTACTGTGCTGTCATATTTTCATTCTTTACTAATTGTATTCCAGACCAGCTGTCTCACAATTGGTCTAGAACTGATGTCAAGCCAAAGTTGCCCAGGTCATAATTTTTACTTTTTTTAAATCTTGGAATAATTTGTTCATTAAGTGGTAGTGGTTATTTTTTCCCCCTTTCTCTATGTATTCCTTTGGAATGCTCCCTCAGTGTTTTAAGGTTGGTTAAAAATCAGTATTACCAGTTCAGACACCGTGTTGGCTAATTCTTTTAATACTTTTCAGGGAAAACAATCTAGTACTGCACCCTAAAAAATATTTCTCTTAAAATATCATGTTGTAACAGTTTAACATCCTCCCTAGTTAGCAGATCAATAGGCACTATCACTGTAAAATATCAATACGTCAACCTGTTCTTTCAAAATCCAGAACAGAAATATTTCTTACATATTTCTCCCTTTTCTATATAGCGATTACCAAATTTGCCATCTTTATTTACTACAGGCATATAAGACTGTTAAAATTTCGTTTGTGTCTTATAGTTGAAGAATTCTTGCTTTCTGATCTTAATTTTATAAAATGAGATTTTCTAAGGATATCTCTAGCTTGCTTTATATACAGCAGTCCCTGAGCGATGATTTCTATGTACTGCTGTTTGCTCCACTAATTTCTATTTGTTTATATAAATAATGTGTTTTCATGGGTACTTTTAATAATGTTACTTTAATAACACCCTTTTAATCAGGATGTCTTTACCCAAGGAAAACTAAGTCAGGCTGGCTGACCTAACTATCTAGCAGGGCATTATGGGTAGGGAAAGAGGACTTGCACAACTTTTTTCCTGTTAAATGTTTGTTTAATCATTTTCAGTAATTGTTTGGTATAATGTATATCTAAAAGAAAATTCTTGGACCAGGGTCTAAAATCAAGGACTTCATCCTTTCATTAGAGTGTCCATACCAGAAGGCTGTGATCAAGTTTTATTTTTCTCCCTCTGTCTGGCCCATTTAATTTTACGTTCTTTTATGAAAAGCTTGAACAGCTTCAGCAGGAGGTGTTGGGGTACTCCTCATATCCCAGGATGGATGCTGTAGAGACTGGTGATTAGAGCCATCTCCTGGCAAATGAGAGAGAGAGATGTTTTCAAGTTCTCTGGAGCAGAGGGTGAATGCTCTAACTATATATGTTAAAACAGTTATAGGTACCTTTCCCCATTACCTTCTCCTCCAGCTATCTTAAAAAAATAAAATAATAGCTCTGTTCTGTCTTTAAAAGACAGGTTATAACCATTTCTATTCAGGGGAAGGGTTCCTAGCAGCACAATTGGAGGGAGACACCTAAGCTCCAGAAAGAAGTGGGATTCATTCATAACTCCATACTCGCTTTATGTAGCTCCCTGCTCAGTGTGTGATGTTTCTTCTCTCATTCTGAGACACGTAAATGTTCCCATGCTTTGCTTATGGAACCCAGATGCTGAACCTAGGGCTGCCTAAAAGTTACATCTTACAATGCTTAGTTTTGTGGTCCTCCTGTTCATTTTTGGTTCTGGACCTTTTTCTTGCACCCTTGATCTCACAGTGCCTACTTCTGTTGATGTTTAGCGCACACTGTAAAATCTATCTAATTTCACAAACCTTATTTTTAAGACAATACAATTTTACCTGGTTGTGCATGAGTGTGTGTAGACACACACACACACACACACACACGCACGCTTTATGAACATCTGTTACAAAAAGTAATAAGGAGGGAAAAATGGAGGGAGGTATAGAAGAAGGAAAGCAAATTGTGCAAGGACTACTATTTTAATTACCAAAATAATCCAATAATCTTTCCAAATTGTTCTGAACTTTCCAAAACAGTTAAATCTGCCAAACAGAACTCTTTCCATAGATGCCAGAGTTCCCATTTTATGATACTAGATTTCAACCTTTGGTGATGTCCTGCTTTTTCAATGTAGTAATATAATCCTGCGTGTCACTAATAAGAGTGCAATTTGGGAAGTGCTCCATTTGAATTTCTTAGGACTACCCTAAAACACATATGCCAAAATAACGGTATTGTATTCAAAACCATGTTAACTCTAGTTATAATTTCTTTGGAAAAAGACAATAATGGGACATGACTAAAACATGCGACTAAGCATTGTCATCAGTGCATCAGATCTCTGACGTGTATCTACTAGCAGTGTGTTCAATTTGTTAAGTTTAGGTGGAGCCTAGTGCTGACAAAAATGATTTTGGCTGTAGAAAATTAAATCCAAGATCATTTGTTGAGGATTGAATATTTTCTGTGAGATTGCTGACTTCTGCTGGGATTCTGCCACTTGAATACATAAGTCTTCATCCCATTTCAGTTGTAAATAGTGTAGATCAGTTCTGTTATGTGACACTATATATTCATAGTGATAGCACAGAATGTGGAAGAGAATCAGATTTCAAGCCAAAAAGATAATATATCTGGAGTGTTTCCTATACCTAAACCTTCCAGTCCAGTGATTAATGATAGGTGGTCAGGAAATGATCTCTCAGACTGTGACAAAAGTATTAGTACTTCATCGACATGTAAAAGCATTTTGTGTTTACTATCTCCTACTTTACTGCCTTTTATATCATCCTTATTCCTTACAGCCATAGCCAGTGGATCCAGACAGAATTAGACAGAAGGTGGGGATAATAGGTAACCTTGTTGAGTCCCACTTTGCATGGGAAATGGATTAGGTAACATATTATTGGTCACAACTCGTGAAGTGGGGCTTGTATATAGCAAATGTATCTACCTTAGAAATTCCTTACCAAAGCCTGACAAGGTTCTTTGGGTAATCTGATATCTTTTATTCAAGATATTAGATGTTTTTTATTAGATCCTTTATTGGTCTAATAAAAGATACTGGATTTACCCAAAGACCCTTGTCTCTCTATACGCCTTATACACAGCTATAACTTATACCCCTTTACCAAAGCCTACCTTTTGTTATATACAAAAAAGTACCTCCAAGAAGCCCAATCAAAGGCCTTCTCTTTACAAAGTGCTAGTAGATTTTAGAATTGTGTACTACTACTGTGATATCAATAGCCTGACATACTTTCCCTGATCTCTGGCTTCTTTATTTTTATTTTTTTATTTTTTTTATCCTTTGATAAATCCTACTTGATTTTTGTAAATTAACTTCAGGAGAACCCACACCAATCTGTGAGAGAAACTTTTGGCAAGGATTTTGGTATCTACATTCATTAAGAAATTGGTCTATAGCTAGAACAGTTAAAGTAATCCTTGCCTAGGTTAGGACTTACAGAAGTAATAGCATCACATAAGGTGGCAGGCATTGTACCTTGGCTTTCACTATCATTATATAATTCAATAATTGAGGTAAAATATATTTTTATATTATCTATGAAACTCCACAATAAATCCATCGCTGCTTGGAGATGTCCTTTAAGGCCAAAGTTATTTCATCTTAGGTTAAAGAAGCATCTAAAAATTCCTTCTTCAATTCTGAAATTTGTTTTATGGGTGTATACTTCAGGAACATACCTATTTTCTCACTAGTATCATTCAGATTTTCTTTGTACAGATTAGAATGGAAATGTCTCAACTGCTGATTCATTTGTCTCCCTGTCATATGCATATCCCTGAGAGTCTCTTTTGGCTGATATTTTATTACGGTTGGATTTACTCTTTAGTCTATATGCGACTAACCCTCCTGCACATTCCCCCAGTTCCCAGTAATCTTGGCATAATGTATATAAAGCATACTCTACCTCCTGGGACAGTAGTAATTTATTCAATGCATAACTTATATTAGTAAGAATGTGTAGTTTGTCAGGCAAAGGATATGTGACATCATCCACAGAATTAACTTTTCCATTAAAGTATCTATTTCTGTGTCCTTTTTTTTTTTTTTTTTGCTTTTTTGCAGACGTGTAACAGGCTGGTCTGTTTCCTCAGTACCAAAGTTGTGGGCAGACTGCTATTAAGGCAATGGTTCACTGAGAGCTTAAAACTCCTGAGAGAAGAACAGGAGGGCAGCAAACTGAGGGAACAGTGGAGAGCCAAAGGCAAATAGTGGCTTGAACTGCTGGCTGTACAGAGGGAAAAAACTGCTGTGCTATGGCCAGTCACAAGGGGCACCTGTGCACGTGCCTAATGCCTGCCCTGATGTGTTCTGATTAGAATACATTGGAGCAGACTCGATTTCTGCTGAAGTGTGCTAATTAGCATGACCCAGCATAGTTTCATAGTTAGTAGGGTCGGAAGGGACCTGA
>NW_017729031.1:16903104-16932226 GCF_001723915.1 Gavialis gangeticus
AACTAAAGCTTGTTGAACAAACTTTAGTTAAAGCACCCCCACTGCCATTTTGAAGTGCAGGAACACTGAATACATGAGGCACTGCAGGCCCACGGAGTCCCTTCCTAGTGTCTGGGACAAGACAGCAGCATTTTGTTTGCTTAAAGACTCTGCTGTATTTGTGTGGACTGGCTGAAGAGTTGCAGGGGACAAAAACCTGCTTAGAGAAGCCCATAGGTGAGTCAACCTGATTACATGAAGTATATGATATTTTACATCCTTGTAAGAATATTTTAGTATTCTCCTATAATATTGAAGCAGTAGGTTTATTAAACTCTATAAAATTTCTCAACTCGTCTAGAAAGAGTGTTTCACATTCATCATCATTTAACATGAGGGTGTTAAGTAGCCAATAACTATTTCATAGAATCATAGAATAGTAGGACTGGAAGAGACCTGTAAAATCATTAAGTTCAGTCCCCTGCCACAAGCTGGAGCTAGTTGGGCTCAAACAAGCTCAAAGAGGTGCCTGTCCAGCGTCCTCTTGATCACCTCCAGGCATGGCGACTGCACCACTTCTGCCGGGAGTGTGTTTCAGATTCTAGATACCCTTACAGAAAAGAATTTTTTCCTTATGTCCAGCCTAAATTTTTCCTCAACTAACTTGTGGCCATCGGACCTCATCTTCCCAAGGGGTGCCTTTCTGAAGAGTTGTTTCCCTAGATCTTGGTGTTCGCCCCTGACATACTTGCAGGTGGCTATGAAGTCACCTCTCAGTCTTCTCTTACTCAGACTGAACAAACCCAGTTCCAGGAGTTTCTCTTCAAAGGGCCTATTCTTCAGGCCCCTGATCATATAGGTGGCCCTTCTCTGTATCCTTTCAAGTTTATCCACATCCTTCGTGAAGTGCGGTGCCCAGCTGTGGCCTCACCAGTGCTGAATAGAGGGGGAAGAGCACCTCTCTAGATCTGTTGGCAATGCATCGGCTGATGCACACCAGAGTTCTGTTTGCCCTGCTGGCAACTTCATTGCAATGGTGGCTCATATCTATCCTCTGGTCAATTGTCACCCCCAGGTCTCTTTCAGATGCAGTGTCAGCCAGTGGATCACTACTCATCGTATAGTTATGCTGAGGGTTCTTCCTACCCAGATGAAGGACCCGGCACTTGCCCCTATTGAACCTCATCTGATTGCATTGAGCCCATAGGACCAGCCTGTCAAGGTCATTTTGGATCCTTACCCTGTCTTCAGATGTGTTTGCATTTCCCCACATCATGTGCTTTCGACTCCCCCATCCAAGTCATTGATAAAGATGTTAAAGAGTACAGGCCCAAGCACTGATACCTGGGGGATACCACTTGAGACAGCCCTCCTGGATAAGGCCACCCCATTGGTTACAACTCTCTGGGATCGGCCTCTGAGCCAGTTGCCAACCCACCTCATGGTAGACCAGGGTAGTCCTGTACCCTTCAACTGAACTGAAAGAGTCTCATGGGACACAGTATCAAAGGCCTTGCTGAAGTCTAGGTAGATGATGCAAACCACATATTCCATATCTAGCTGGTCAGTTACCTGGTCAAAGAAGGACACCAGGTTTGTTAGGCATGACTTCCCCTCGGCAAAGCCATTGCTGGTTGTTTCTTAATACCCCGCCAGTTACAAGCTTGCAGTTGATGGCCTCCTTAACAATTTTTTTGAAGATTTTTCCCAGGACCGAAGTCAGACTGATTGGTCTATAGTTGACAGGGTCATCTCTCTTCCTTTTCTTAAAGATGAGTACTATGTTAGCCCTCTTCCAATCATTTGGGACCATTCCTAAGTTCCATGCCTCTTTGAACAGCCTTGCCAGAGGCAGTAGTTCTTTCAGGACTCTTGAATGCAGGTCATCTGGCCCAGCAGACTTGAAAATGTCCAAATGTTCTAAGAGTGTTTTCACCTGTTCAGGAGGGATTTTATGTGGACTGCTGTCTTGCTTATATTCTTTGGGCCTCTGGACAGGTGACAAATTCCCATCTGATTTCAAGAATACTGATGCAAAGTAAATATTTAGGAGCTCCGCCTTTTCGCGAGGGATAAACTGTGGGCTGCCCCTCCGTATTCAGGAGGATTCTGACAGTGGAGCTTGATTTTTTTTTCTTACTCCCTATGTACCTATAAAAGGACTTTTTGTTGTCTTTTAAATTGGTTGCCAGTTTGATCTCTATGCATGCCTTGGCTTTCTTTGTCTTGTACCTGCAGACCCTGGCCATAAATGTGTATTCCTCTCTAGATGCTGCATCATTTTTCCATTTTATGTATGCTCCTTTTTTCTTTTTGAGAAGTTCTGTAATGTCCCTGCTGAGTCAAGTGAGTCTCTTGGCCCCTTTCCCTCTTTTTGACCATGTGGGCATAACCTCTTTTTGAGCAGTGAGAACTGCCTCCTTATGGAAGGACCACTGTTCCTGAACTCTCAAATCATCTGGTTCCCTGTTGTTAAAGGCCTTTTTAACTAGACTCCTGAGTTTACCAAAGTCTGCCCTTCTGAAGTCTAGAAATGCTGTTCTGCTGGCAGGATTCCGAGCCTTTCAGTGGATGGTGGATCTGCTCAGATCATGATCACTGTCTCCCAGAGTACCTCCAATCTTAAGGTCACTTACCATGTCTTCCCCTTTGGTCAGCACCAAGTCCAGAGTGGCTTTACCCCTAATCAATCACTTCACAGCCTGTGTCAAGAACAGGTAGTCTATAGCTGCCAAGAAGTTGCTTGATCTGCTAGAGCTGGCTGAATGGTCTTCCCAATGCACGTCAGGGTAGTTGAAGTCACCCATGACCATCAAGTCTTTAGTGCTGGCTGCCTTGGTCAGTTCCCTGGAGAATGTTTGGTCACTTCCCTTTTCTTGGTAGGGAGGCCTGTAGTAGACACCCACCATCAGGTCCCCTTCTTCTAAGCCTCCTTGTATCTTGACCCAGAGAGTCTCAAGGAGCCTCTCTGTATAATCAAGCATAACTGGCAGATATGGGTATCACTCTTCCACATATTTACAACTGGTCTATGTGCAAGGAAGAGCTGAAGCTCCACTTCAGAATGGGCATGGTCTAAAACAGCTATAGAGCCAAAATATAATATTGTCTTCTTCTTCATAAGATATATGTATATTGTTGGCAATTTTTTAGTTTCTTTAAATCAAATGCATCATTTTTTTCCCTATATACTGACCTAGTTTGTAATATTGATAGTCTCCTGTTCACAATAACATGCTCTCATAAGCACACTCTTGAAACTTTTATGAGGCGGGAGGAGGAAAAGAAAGAAAAAAGAAAAGCAAAATAAATATCAAGTACAAGAAATACTAACAGTAAATATATTATATGACATAGCACGTCTGCAAGGAAGGTTGGTCAGATGTAACCCAAATCTTTCTATGGTTCTGCCAATAAAGACCAAGCCATTAACAAAAACCATGTGAATGCCCTTCATTGATAAGCAGTGTTTAGCTCTCTCTCCTTTTTTTTTAAAACAACACATTATTCCATAAAATTGTCCTTTCTAGATAGTATCAATGTAATAAAGGTTTCCGCTTCCTTAAGTTCAGATAAACTGGTGAATCAGATTCAAGACAGCAGGATACTTCATGAAGCATCTTAGCTGGTGCATCTGGGCTGTACTTTTGCTAGTTTGAATAGCGCCAACTCTTCAGCCACCTCAACAGGAAGATCAGGAAAGAGCATTATATGAATGCAAAGGCTTATCCTGTGTCTGCTTTCCTAATTTTCTGGCAGCTTTAAGCACTCTCTCTTTGGTGGAAAAAAAAAATCACAGAAAATGGTGATGATAGGCAAGTTGGTTTTTTTTCCTCTCAGGCCAGGCTTCCTGTAGTGAGCTCTGTGGGCCCATGTTCTCTCTTCAAATCAGTGTCTGAGGGGAGTATTAACACACTGACAAGTAGGCTTTTTTCACATACCCAGTGGGATTACTTTTCCTGGACCCTTCAGACACTCCAACAATACAGATATTATATCACCCGGATCTGCCTTCCAAATCCAGCGCTTTTATCTCTCAGAGCTGGCAGCTCTGCGCTGTGAGAGCCTGTCTCTCCAGCCATTTCCACAGCCTGATCCTTACAGGCAACAACTCAGTCCTCCATTCCCTGAACCCACTTCACCAGGATGTCCAAGATTCAACAAAGCCTGAATATTCGTAACAAATTCCTGAGTCTTGTTCACTGTAATTTTAAAGTTTGATACTTCTCTAGCCAGGCCCTGCATCAGGGAAGCCAAGTCCTCTGTCTTACCTGCTGATCTTTGTGGGTTTTGGATCACATCACTTATTTTTAGAGATCTAGAATAGACTTAGCAGAGATGAAAATATTAGGAGAATATTTTCATCCTCACTCAAACACTATTAGATTAGAGATCTGACTCCAAATTGAATGATTTTCTTTAAATGAGGACTTGTGGATTGTAACTTTCAGCACTGTTATAAGAAAAAATAACAACACATATATATGTTTATATTAGAAAAGTTGTGAGCTATTGATTTCCATCTTACTCTAGAACAGTCTCTTTGAAATTGATGTTTCCACATTCTGAGTCAGAAACTGTATTTTCACTGAGGAACATAATATCATAATATATACGTTGTACTTAGGTGACCTTTTTCGTTTGGGAGTTTCAAAACATTTTACAAATGTTCATTGAACTGGGCTGGAACTCCTGAGTGGCTGACCCAGTAAGCAGGCTCCAATTTTAAAACATGCTTCCCTCCTTAGTTTACCAGAACCCAGATGTGTAATACTTCCAGGCATACTTGTCTGTGTTTATTAAGGCTGTTGAGAAGACTGTGGATAAAGTGGGTTTTATTAACATTTGTCAAAGTTGCTCTTCTCCTTTTTAAGAGCTATGGGCCAGACCACTATGGACCAGATACTGTTCCACCTACTGGGTGCATAAGTGGACTTAGGCATGCAGATGTGATTCTGTAGCAACCTACTACAGTTCCTAAGCATCCTTTGATCAATCTACTTTTGTAACAATCACTATCTTCTCCTCAAGACTGAATCACAACAAAACAATGAATGAGGAGGAGGACCTACCCTACTCTTGTGTTAACATTTTTTCAGATAACTCTAGCAGAGTGGAACAGAATCGCACTTAAGTAACTAAGTCCATTTACATGCCTAATAGGTAGGATAGAATCTGGTCCCGGATGAATACCAGTAGTTGAATTCTAATGAACTGAAAGAAGAAATAATAAAAAAAGTTCACAATTCACAGTATTCTTGTAAAGCACCATAAATAAGTAAATAATTATCCCTAGTTTATGAGCTTGGTAAACTAAGGTATCATGTGGGAGGCAGTTTCTCCCAAGTCATACACCGAGTCAGCTCAAAGCCCATTTTAGTTTCTTACTGAAAGCACCAGATAATGCTACTTTTCATATCTTTCATTCTTTGATTTCAGTGATATGTTTGAAATGAAATCTCTTCCTTAATGTTTATTTTTACTTACTTATTTATTTATTTTTATTGAATGCATAAATATGTATCTTGTTGCTGACTGCTTTTCTTACATATTTCTGTACTTCAGGTAATTGTCAAGTCTGGACCAGGTACCTTTCTCAGCCTCGCTGTACATGATAATTACATCTTCTGGACAGACTGGGTGAGAAGAGCTATTCTGCGCTCCAATAAATATACAGGTGGAGATACAAAGGTCCTTCGATCTGATATACCACATCAGCCAATGGGCATCATTGCTGTTGCAAATGACACTAACAGTTGTAAGTTATTTTCCATCGCCCAAGTATAATGGATCTTCAATTATATATCATTACTTTTAGAAATTCAGACATGTTTTCATTAAATTATTTTAAGGCATTTTATTATGTGAAACTGTAACTACAAGATGGGGATATTCCCCTTTCCACACTTGATTAAACGATCTTTATGTTTACAGGAATGAAAAGTAGTTAATGTTTCTTTGCAAATAGAGCTATGCTATGTTTTTAATCTTACCTTTGTTTTCTTAGCTGTTCTTTTACATACGTACTAGCTGGAGTGCCACTGTTTTGTTATTTAATATGTCAGCTTCTTTAGCATCATGATAATCCTGTCTAATTAATATAGAATTAGCATTTATCTTAAAAAATCATGGAATTATAGCAAAGTAGAGCTGGAAGGGACCTCCAGTGATCATCTAATGTGTGTATCATAACATAGTTACCAGGAAACTGGGAGGCAGCGAAATCTTTTAAATGATAAGCAAGCGTTACACCAAAGAAAATAAAAGATGGACTATTTTAACTTGATAACAAAAAGAGTTAATTTTTTTCAGGTGAGTTATCTCCCTGTGGACAAATGAATGGAGGGTGTCATGACTTGTGCCTTCTGACTCCTGATGGTCGAGTGAACTGTTCATGTAGGGGGGATCGAATATTGATAGATGACAACAGATGTGTGAGTAAGTAATATTAGCTGTCATTGTGAACCCTGTGATGTGCTCTAGTCAAATGTCAAAAGCAAAACAGACCCATCCAAAGGTATTACTTGGATGTGAGACCTCTTAAGACAGGGGTGGCCAACCTCTGGTAGTCAAGTCATGGTGGATAGGGTAGGGAGCAGAAAGCAGAGCAACAGATTGGGCAGGCAGAGGGATTGGAGTGGCACTTAGAGAGGGGGCATGTTTACATTTTTGGCAGGTGTTCCACAAAGTAGGCCTCATTTGTTTTAAGGCCTTCTTGTTTTTTAAAAAGTGACCAAAATGATCCCGTAGATGTCACTTCATTTTTTTTCTCTCAATCTGTTTTTATCAAAATTCCTCTGAAATTTTGTGAATGTAAGTACACCTTAGTGCCATGGCCATATTTCAATTTTGGAAATTATATTATGTTTACATTTCCTGTGGCTTTTTAATATTGAGTAGTTGAGTACAGTAATTTTCACTTTCTGTTGTAAAACATGTAATATTGTTGTAATATATGGTCATGCATATCACAACCCGGAATTGGTATTTAAACAGTTACTACCCATATCATTTCAAGTTTGGCAAGTGCTTGAGGATGCTTTGACATTAAAGTATTCAAAACAAGTTATTTCAAAGTGACTCAAAGGGATCTTTCTAGTGTTCCATCAGGCCTACACACAATCCTACTGGACACATAATTCTTCAAGGAAAAGGAGAGAGGTAACTCTCTTGTTAAATGATTATAGAATAACCAGAGATGTATTATGGCTGTTATGAATCACATTGGGGCTTGTACTAAATTGGTGTGCAAGTGACTATAAGTAGGTACTTACTATGTAGCGTATGTACTCTTTGCACTAATTCGGCTTTGCTGTCTGAATTTGAGGGAGAGCAGTGCTGTCTTTAGTCTGTATGCCATTTTGGGGATCCTGTTTTCCCTTCACATTATTGTTGTAGTTGCCCTTGGGAATAGGAAAAGAGGGAGCAGAGGCTTGCATCCCTCTACTGACATTCAGAATATAGAACTCTGCTATGCCTGTTAACCCATATCAGTAAGCAAAGCTGTCTTGATTTGTGGGGGAGCAAATGCTATTCCTTATGACTGAAGAATCCCATGCACCGCTATAGGCTTGGGACCAATTGGTCAAGCATCAGCTCTGCAGAAAAGGACCTGGGGGTTAAAGTGAACAGCAAGCTAAATATGAGCTAGCAACGTTCTTGGCAAAAAAGGAACACTAACAGCATACTGGGCTACATCACTAGCAGCGTTGCCAGCAGATCATGGGAAGTAATTATTCCCACATCTGGAGAACTGCATCCAGTTTGGGGCACCTCACTACAGAAAAGGATGTGGGCAAGTTTGAGAGAGTCTCCTGGAGGGCAACAAAAATGGTTAGAGACCTGGGGTACATGACTTCTGAGGGGAAGCTGCAGGATTTGCACTTATTTAGTCTGCAGAAGAGAAAATTGAGAAGGGATTTGATAGCAGCCTTTAATTACCTGAAGGAGGGTTCCAAAAAGGATGGAGGTAGACTGTTCTCAGTGGCAGCAGATGAGAGAACAAGGGGTAGTGGGCTCAAGTTGCAGCAAGGTTTAGGTTGGCCATTAGGAAAAACTTTCTTACTAAGAGGGTGGTGAAGAACTGAATCACCTCTGAGCCTGTACTTTTTTAGGCTAAAGAGCCCCATGGCTCTCAGCCTGTCATTGTAAGGTCTGTTTTCCTGACCTCTGATCATGCACGCGGCTCTTCTCTGGACTCTCTCAAGCTTCTTCACATCCTTTTTGAATTGTGGAGCCCAAAACTGGACGCAGTACTACAGCTATGGCCTCACCAAGGCTGAGTACAAGGGGAGAATGACGTCCCAGGATTTGCTTGAGAAGCATCTATGGATGCAAGCCAGCGTGTTGGTCACTTTACTAGCCACAGCATTGCATTGCAGGCTCATGTTCATCTTGTGGTCAATGATGACCCCCAAGATTCTTTCTTCCATAGTGCTAGCCAGCACAGCACTGCCGAGCCTATAAGGATGCTGCAGGTTTTTCTTCCCAAGGTGGAAAACGTTGCATTTTTCAGTGTTAAATACCATCAGGTTCTCATCTGCCCATTTGCTGAGCCTGTCCAGGTCAGCCTGGATCACCTGCCTGTCTTCTGGTGTGGATACTTTGCCTCAGAGTTTGGTGTCATCGGTGAACTTGGCCAGTCCACTTTGGACTCCAATGTGCACATCATTAATGAAGATGTTGAACAACATGGGTCCAAGGACAGAGCCTTGGGGGACCCCACTGGTCACAGGACACCATGACTTCCATCAATTACTACTCTCTGGGTCTGACCACGAAGCCAATTTCCCAGCCAGTGGATCATGGTTGACCCAAGGCCACAATTGGCCAGTTTCACCAAGAAACTGTTACTGAAGCAGGAGCTGCTCAAGGACTGAAAAACAGTGTGTTGTGCAGCAGGGCTCAGGTGCTGGAGGAGTTATTTAAATGCAATCAGAGGGAAGGGGTTGGGGGGTCAGCTGATTTTAATCAGTAGTGACTGGGGCAATACAGTTAACCAGGGCTGCAGGACAGGAGCCTGCCTGAGCCTTACAGAGACCTAAGCTGCAGCACAGGAGCCTTATGATTTTGAACTGTAGCACCTATGTGTTAACTGTAGCTTCTTAGCAGATCTGACCCAGCCAACACTCGCAAGTCTTTGTCTGGAGCAGTAAACAGTAATTAATACCTGAAACCTTCTTAAAAACAGTATTAGCAAAAGAATCAAATAACACACTTACATACACTTCTAACCTAATTCTTACAGAAAACTCCTTAAGATAAACATGGTTCAGTTTTTCAGTATGGCCCAGGATGGCATGCTTATAGTGTAGAATATGGTTTAAACATGCCCCTTGTAAACAGCTGCTGACAATTGCCCCTTTCTCCCTCTCCTGAGAATAATTTTTTTACCTATGTGGTATATAGACTATAGACTTCTGCCAGCATAGCTATGTTAGCCAGAGTGTGAGGAGGAGAAAGACAATGTTTTTACTGATAAAGTTGTGCAGGCGGAAACCCTTGGTGTAGATACAGTCATCCCAGCCAAACTATCCTTTGGTTGGTGTAATGTACTTTAATCATGAGGCTGACATTTCTATCCCAGTAAAAAGTACAGCCACGTTCATTTGAAGAGCATTTTGTTGACAGAACTAACTGGTATATCTGTAGCAATTAAGAGTCAATGTCCATTTGAATTCAAGTCTTACAGCTTTGCAGCACTGGTTGGAACCTGAAATTCTTTCTTCCGCTGTTAATAGGTCAGGTAGGGTCCCTTAAGCTTCTGCCTTGTTTTCTAGGTGGTATTTTACTGGATCCAGTGAGTCACTTTTCTGTTTGTTTTCTCAGTAGCCTGCTTTTAAGCAAAATCAGATGCTTATAGCAAGCATTCCAATAACCCACTAACTCAATAACCAGGGCACTTACAGTATTCATAAATGTTTAGGATTGGACCATGTCCTTCACAGCCTCCACAATTCTCATCCTTCCCTCACCTCTGCCAGGATGTGGTTACAGCTATATTCTTTGTCTTTAAGTACTGTTATTAAAGGTCATTATAATAGTATAAACAAAGCCTTTGTGATTGTTCTTATGTGTAAAGGGTGGGAATGAGAACTTTTGCCTCTATGACAGTGAAGGGATAACAGATCAAAAAATCAAGGTGTAGTTTACTATGAACATGCTTTAGACTTGCACCCTCTCTGCAGAACCACTTCTTGCTTGTTAGCTATAATTAAGATACAATGAGTTGTATGGATGATTTGTAGCAATAAAGATTTTAATTAAAGCTGTAACACTGTTGCAGAGCAGATTTTTACTCTAATTGTAACATTGCTTCCAGTGGTGGTCGTTTGAAATAGTATGGGCAGGCATCTGATTTACAGCGATTCCAAAAATGTTAATTAAGACATTATCTCAAAAAAAAAGATGATGTTTTGCATAAATCCAAAACTACTGTACTCCTCCATAGCCTGAATGTCCTGGTGTCTTTTTTTCCACCAGCAGGAATAAGAGACTGTAGCTTCTTTGCAGCCCCACCTTCAGGTTTTAGGGGGTGTTGGGTAAAATACCATTCCTGAGACATGACATTAGAGTAGGCAATGAACAGGAGAGCAGTTCTCTTTTATTCACCTGAATAAGCATTGTAGTTATGTGATGGACATTGAGCATAACCGGGTGCCAACTTAGTACGGGTGCAAGAATTGCTCCCCATTCCTGTGGAATCTCTGCCTCTGCAGGAGTACCAGGTCCATGGTATTGCTCTTGCAGTAGCAGCTGGATGCATGGCATGCCCTCCCATGTCCTTCCTTTTCCCACTTTTGGAACCCCTGCCCCTTTGGAGCTCACCTCCATACCCTCCTTCTCCCCCTAAGGGACTTCAGTGCCAGAGTTGGTGCTGACTGTGAATCCTGGCCAAATTTGCCTGGGCACGCATAACAGGGAAAACATAAATGATAATGTAAATGATAATTAAAGGCTGTCGGAGTCCACCTCCTATCATAAGTTGTGCATCACCAACTCATTCTTTCAGATGAAGCTTGTGAGGTATCATGGAGGCACCCAAGATCTAGCCACTGGCACCAGTTGGACTTCATCATCATTAGACAGTCCTGAAGTCCAATCAATAATGTCCCCCTTACTCATAGCTACGATAGTGTTGATTGTGATGCTGATCACTCATTTGTGGTCACCAAGATCAATCTGAAACCAAATACAACCACCTGCTCTAAGTACCAGGGTTTGTTACACATTAACAGCACTAAGACATCTGATCATCAGAAAACCCTGCATTTTATGGAGGCTCTGGAGAAGGCTGCCTCAGAGCTGTTTTTATGGGAGACTCCAGAAGAGAAGTGGGGAAACCTTAAAAAAAAGATTTATGTTACTGCTAACTATCTTCAGCAAACAGGTCAAAAGAAACTGTGATTGGTTTGAGGCACACTCACAGGATTTTATTTGATTTGATTTGATTTATAAAGGGCAAACAAATTGCTGTTATATCACAAGAAGAATGCCTCAGATGGAACTTTGAAGGAACTGAGGAAAGTAAGAAGTGTTGTTCAAAAAATCTCAAGATGTTCTACCAATGATTATTGGTTGTGACTGTGCAAGGACATTCAATCCACAATTGACCCTGGAAACATCAGAGGCTTGTATGACAAAAGCAAGATAGTCGGTCCAACTGCAAAGAAGTCAGTTCCATTAAAGGCAGCATCAGAAGATGATAACAGACCAAAAGCAACACATGGAAAGATGGGTAGAACACTATTTTGAACTCTGTTCAAGATAAGGTGATATCACTGACACAGCCATTAACTTTATTGAGTTTGTACAAGCTGTTCTTGAAGAGCTCGTTGATATTCCAATGGTTGAGGACCTAAGTAAGACCGTAGATAGTCTGGCCATTGGCAAGGCCCCAGAAAAAGATGGCATTCCAACAGAAGTGATCAAGTGTGGGAAACCTGTACTTCTTCCTCATCTATACAAGCTTCTTACTTACTTCTGGACAGTAGGGACAGTTCCACAAGATTTGTGAGGTGTCAGTATAATCCCTTTGTACAAGAATAAAGGCAGCCACAGCAACTGTAACAACTATCAAGTGTGTCCCCACAGATGTACTCCTTGATAATTTTCTCAAAGCTCTGGGAAGACCTTTGAGAAAATTATCAAGAAGCACATCTGCAGGGGCCCAGCATGGGAAATAACGCTCAGGGGCAACCAACACAGGTTCATTGCGAGCAGATCCTGCCTGACTAACCTTATTTCCTTTTATGACTAGGTCACAAAGCCCTTGGATATCATCTACCTGGACTTCAAGAAGGCCTTTGACACTGTTTCTCAACCCATGCTCATAAAAAAACTAGGCAACTATGGCATTGATGCCTACACAGTCAGATGGGTGGCAAATTGACTCAATGGTTACACCCAGACAGTGGTGGTGGATGGGTCATTTTTGACCTGGAGGGATGTGCTGGAGGGGAGGGACAGAATCCAACTAGATCTAGGCATGTTACAGAGGTGGGTGGATGAGAATAGAAAGGAATTCAATGCAGACAAGTGCGTGGTGCTACATCCAGGGAGAAGGAACTTGCAACATACCTATAGGCTGGGGAACACCTTTCTCAACAAAGTGGCTGAAAGACATCTTGGAGTTATTGTTGATTCCAGGATGGACATGAGCCGCCAATGTGAGGAAGTGGTCAGTAAGGCTAACCGCACTTTGTCATGCATCTACAGATGCATTGCAAACAGGTCCAGGGACAGGATCCTTCCCCTCTATGTGGCACTGGTCAGGCCACAATTGCAGTACTGTGTCCAGTTCTGGGCATCACACTTCAAGAGGGAAGTGGCTAACCTTGAGAAGGTCCAGAGGAGGACTACTCACATGGTCAGGAGGCAGCAGGCCAGGCCCTACGATGATAGACTAAAAGGCTTGAATCTGTTCAGCCTCCACAAGAGAAGACTGAGAAGGAATCTGGTGGCTGTCTATAAACTCACCAGTGGGGACCAGCAGAAAATAGATGAGGCTCTGTTCCCCCAGGCACCACTTGGGATAAAAAGGAATAACAGCCACAAATTGATTATGACTAGGTTCAGGCTTGATAACAGGAGGCATTACTTTATGGTTAGGGCTGCCAGGCTCTGGAATGGGCTGCCAAGGGAGTTGGTGCTCTCCCCTACCTTGGGGGTCTTCAAGAGGAGGTTGGATAGATATCTGGCTGGGGCATTATGATCCCAGCACTCATTCCTGCCCAGGGCAGGGGGTTAGACTTGATGATCTGTTCAGGTCCCTTCCAACCCTAGAAACTATTAAACCTTGAAACTATCATGGTATTTTACTGCTAAGCATTGTTGGAAAGATCATCTCTCAGGCGGTACTCAGAAGACTTCAGATTCTTGCTCACCCTGTTTACCCTAAGTCATAGTGTAGCTTCAAAGCTAGTGGATTCACCCTAGTTGATCTTCTTCCCCAAGAGACCCAAGAAAATGTAGGAACAAAGGTGGCCCTTTTATCTTGTGTTCATTAGGCTTTTGAGATTTGAAGCAGAGTCAAGAAGGGCTGTGTCCTTGCCCTGACCCTGCTTGGGATGTCTCCCCCTCTTTTTCTGAAGTACTCCTTTGGGGTTGTCGTAACAGGGATTTATTTACATGTATCTCAGATGAAAAATTATTCGACTTCACATGCTTTAAAGTAAAGACTAAAGTACAGAAAGTTTTGATTCATCAGCTGGTGTTTGCTGGTGATGCCACACTGATAAGCCCACACAGGGAAGCAACCTTCAGAGCCTCATCAGTCACTTCACTCATGCCTGCTAAGAGTTTGGTCTTCCAGTCAGCATCAAGAATGCCAATGTTATGGGCCAGAACATTGCTTCCTCATCAGCAATCACAATAGGCAATGTTGTAAGTAAATTTACATTGTTAACAGCAACCTGTCACTTGAGGATGAACTGAATGCCTGTACAGGCAGTCCTCCAACTTACGACACAATTGTTTCCTGAAAACCATGTCTTAAATCAAAACGTTGCAACTCAGAACCAATTTTCTTGTAAGAAACAATGTTATAAATGGGGGATTGGTTCCTGACCCAAGGCCCAATACCCTTTTTTCACTAAAAATACCCCAGAATTTTGTACTTGATCAATTATAGATGAGTAATATAGCTACATTAATGTATTTATTTTGTAAATAGCAATCATATTGATTTGGAAGAACTTCCTGGAGGTGACTTTGCTGGACTTTTTGAAAGGTTCTTGGTTGGACTTTTTGAAGGGTTCTTGGCTGGAGTCTTCTCAGGAGTCTTGGCTGCAGGTTTTTCTGGAGTCTTGTCTGCTTTCTTAAAGAAAGTGTAAAAGGAAGTTTGGACAGATGTTCTCTGTCGGGGAAAAATTGCCGAATGAATCAGGCCCCAAGGTCACGGTGGGCCGGGGTTGGCAATTGGAACACGAACAGGCGGTATTATTGGCGTGGAGGTCTGAGGTACGGAAGCGTAATGGTTTCAAACAAAGGTGATTTATTTGACTTATGCTTAGAAGGCGTAGGTAGAGTTGCTTCTTCGGTTACAGTGGTACAACTTAAACAACGAGAGGGGTCCGTTGGCCCACGGGGTTCTTAAGTGAGCCCTTGCTTTCTAACCCTAGAGGGCTAGGGGCGGCTGCTCAACTTAATAGTCCCAGGGCTGGTCAACGGCTCATGTAAGGATAAACAAACAACGAAACTGTAACGAGGTGACGCCAGTCCAAGTGGACAAATGGATGGTCGGAGATCGAAGCCGAGGTCAGAAGCCAGGTAGTTGATGAGAGCCAGTGGGGTTGCGCAGAATCGTAGTCGAAATGATAGCCGAGGTCAAATACCAGATAAATTGTATCGAAGTATCGAGGATGATCCGAGAGCGAAGTCAGAGTCCAAGCCAGAACAGTCCAGTAACCAGAAAATCAATATAGCAAGACCGGGGTATGAACCACAGCGAGAGCCCACGCTGGAGGAGACCTAACTGAGGGACAGTCCCTAAGAACTAGCCTCTGTCCTCAGTTGAACGGATCTCCCCCCGAGGGAGGGGCTCCTTAACCTTTTATACCAATTTGGTGGCCAATTAGAACACTTTCTGCAAAGAAATTTCTAGCCTGATTACCTCATGCTTTTAGCTGTCACTGAGCATGGGTCTGTGGGGAAAGTAGGTCAACCTGATTGACAGCTCCTGAGGTCGCCCAGGGGACACGTGCTGGGCACATTGTGGAAATTTCCGCTCAGGGCCTGTCTGCACATGTCAGCTTCAATTCTCTCTGCATTGGCAGCATAACTTAAGATTTTGTTCTCACATTCTCCAGGGAGATAAGTGCTGCAGCGAACTTGTTCGCTGGCATGGCATTGCATCGGCTCAAGCGTTATAAAGTTGAAACTGATGTCATAAAGTTGAAATGGTGCCAATTTATAAACGTTGTAACTCAAAAAGTGGTAAGTCAAGGACTGCCTGTATTTGCAAAGCATAAAGTATCATAAACATACTGAGTAAATGAGTTAGATCCAAGGTTGAAATATGTCATGCTTTCATCATCAACCCTCTTTTGCAAGGCGGGAATCCAGGACCACATACTTTATTCAAGAAAAAAACATCTCAAAAGCTTTCATTTGTATTGCCAGTACCACATGCTAGGAATTTCTTGGTGGGACAAAGTTGCCTACAATGAGTTCTTGGAACATGCCAACATTCTGAGCATTCTCTTCTGATCATCCACCCTCAATGGCTTGGTCATGTGCAGAGAATGCACAACGGCCATATACCCAAGGATCTCTTGTATGGAGAACTGTTTACGGGAAGACGACCACATGGATGTCCATATCTCCATTTCAAAGATGTTTGCTACAATGAACATTTTGCTAAATGACTGGGAAAATTAATGGGGATTAAAGTTCTTGTAAACAGTCTAGTAAGCATGGAATGAAGGCTTCTGAGGAAAGAAGAACTCGACACACAGAAGAAAGAAGAAACCGCAGGAAGAATCCTATTCCACATTCAGAACTGTTAGATACGAACTTCACATGTGGGAAGTGCAGAAGAGACTGTCTTTCAGGAATTGGGCTCTACAGCCATATTCACAAATGATCAATGTCTCGCTCAGCACAATTCTGTTATTTTGCAAGACAAAGATGCCTATTGTGTCTTCTGCACCTTCTGAAGAATCTGATTGTGATCTGTGCTTGAGATAGGACATGGGACTGAAAGAGTCTTTTGTCTGGGAATTCCTAAATTCCTCCTTTCCATGTTATTTAAGTTGTTAAACAATAGGGAGAAATATAAAGGAATGAAAATAATGCAAGATACACATAGCCAATCTTTAGACAATTTTCCAACTGTTAACCTCAGCCTGAAAAGTACATTGAGATTATTTTCTTTACATTGCTTTTCTTCATTGTTTGATATTACCCTCCATAACCATCTAGATCCTGCCTAGAACTGGAATCTATAGTCCACATCTCTTTTTACATTTTTCTGTATGTTTGGGCCCTCTGTCCATGTGGGTAAAGGCTCATTTGGGATGTAATGTGTGATCCCCACAATCATGCCTCCTGCCATACCACATGTGCATGGCAGGACGTATTATTGTGGGTATCGCACAGTAGATCCCATGTTGCCTCATTGTTCATGTAGGGAGCCCAGGATCATGATCCTGGGCTCCCCTTACACCATCTCCTGCAGCTGCGAGCTCTGCAGCTGATGTGGGCTGTGGAGCTCACAGCAGGGGCAGTGCCAGGAATGCTGGCCCATGGTGAGCCTCATTGTCTGAGGGGCTGATAGCAGTGGCAGCTGCAGGGAGAAAGCTGCTGTCGCTGTGATCCTTTGTGAGGAGTGGGGCTCACTGCAGTTGCAATGTTTTCCTATCTGCAAGCCCCATAGTTGACAATGCTGCCACAGCTGCAAGCCTTGTCAGGTGGGGCTGGCAATGGGTGGTGCACCCCTATGGCTGGGAGCCCCTCAGTTGCTGAAGTTCCAGGCCACAGGGGAGTAGTTGGCCACACAGTCAATTAATAGTGTGATTAGGACAAGCTACAAAATTAATACACATTTTTTGTGGAATAACTTTGTGGTTTATTCTTTGTTTTATCACATCATTAATTAGTTGAACTTGTAGCTGGGTCACAGCTTAAGGGGTGATTATCTGGTTAATCATACCTTAAGTGTAACATGTAGGAGGGGGCCTTAGGACCAACTAGAAAAATATGCTTTCAGATCAGAGTGGCTCAATCTGCATGTTATAGATATCTAATCATTTTTGAATGAAGCAGTGGGGGCAATAATGTAATTACATTAAGAAAACAGAGTAGCATTACAGGGTAGCTCTCCTAACTTCAACCCAAAATATGCTTTCTTATACTATCTCCCATATTTAATAATATATAATTTATATATTCAATTGTTGCCTCAGGTAAACAGATAGAAGCCAAAAAAAATTTTTTTTTGCAGCTGGTTTGCAACAGACACAGATGTGTTGTTATAAATATCAAATTTGCTTCGCTGGGTTTTTAGAACACTGCTTCATTTCAACATCAGTAGTAGTGCATTGATCATGGAAAAATGTTTATATACAAATTGAACAGCTGCATACTGCTATAATATATTTGGAGGATGTTAGTTGCAGCACCTGCTGGAAAGTGTTTTTCTCTAATTTTTCTTGTGCTAAATTTAAGAGATCTGAAGTTACTCAGAAAACTCCATTGGGGGAAAAATATCTGCATACTTCCGCTGAAAAATTAACATGTATATTGTGATATTTCAGTGGGGTGGATCAAGACAAGGGAGGACAAATAAGCTAAAGCTACTGGAATAAATAGAAATCCAACACTAAGCATGCCTTTAATTTGACAGAGAAACCTAGTTCAACTTTCTTTTTGCCCTTGATCTGGAAGCTTTTTATTAGTTGGCGAGCCCAGAATTGTCCTCTGCATTGTATCATACACTGCCAGACCACTGACCTTACAGCTTAGTACTGTGCCAGCATCTGCAGTATGTTCAAGCAGTAAGGCCAGTCTGAGAGATCAAAGACCCTCTTTAGAACATCCAAACTTTTTTAGATTGGAATAAAAGTTGGTAAGTTTTATTGCTTAGTGCAAACTGTTAAACCCTTTAATATTAAATGTTTTTTTATCTTGATCTTGTATGTGTCACTTCAGTTAAAAACTCTACATGCAATCTTTACTCTGAGTTTGAATGCGGAAATGGTGAATGCATTGACTACCAGCTGACTTGTGATGGCATTGCTCACTGTAAAGACAAGTCTGATGAAAAACTATTTTATTGTGGTAAGTGTCCTCAGATATAAGAGCTTTACCTTTTTAATATAGTTATTTAGCATGTCTTCTTTTTTATGTGATTTCACTACTTAATCCTATCTTTTTTTCACTAAATTACAAATTAAATTACAGTTTCAGTAAAATATGCAACTAAAGAAGCAACAAACCTATACTTCAAGATATTTATTAAAGTGCTCATATTAAAATCATTACCTTGCCTATTATTTTTATATATGAATTGGCTTACGTTTTTTTCATTCTAGTCTCTCCTGAATGATCTTGCCCAGATCACCCACCCATTACTTTGCCTACATTCTCGCCATCATTCCTGAGCCATTTCACCAGATGTCATTATGTTATTCATTAAAGTAAAACTGTTTGATATTAAAAAGCCTGTGGCCCTTGCCTACCTCTTGGTATTTTTATGCATTTCCCCCAACCCAAAGTTCATCCAAACCTTAATTTTCTGTTTTCTTTTCTTACAAAAACAGCTACATGTTTTTGTAAGAAAAGACTGACTTTTTTTCTGTGGCACCCCCAGTATCTGCAGGTGGTACTTGCAGTTTTGTACAATTCTTCCCCTTAAGAAATAAAATTAATCATTACCCACTTTCTTTGAGAATCTATAAAAATAAATTCTTCCATAACATGTCTGCTTCTGCCTATGTTTATATATACCACTGGGCTAATATTGATATTGTATTTTCAAACTCATACAAATCTATTCAGTAGACCTTGCTATTAGTCAGCTTAGCTGCTCTCTCAGTTTTGGTGTTCTGATATGAGCAGAATCCTGTTTCACTTTATGCTCCTAAATGGTAGTTACTCAGCCACAAACCTGCCATTTGTGCTACGTAAGTGGAGTTTTTTCATCGCATTTCAGGCCATAATATGGACAAGAAATCTCTTTGGTGTAAACAAAGTTGAAACCTCTTTTGTAGCACCAGTGCCTGGGTGAGTGGCTTAATCACTAGGCTTTTGGGAAAAAGAGGGTCCTCTCATGTTTCACCTCTCCTTTTTTTTGCTCGGCCACAATTTGTGGACTCAGGCATGTTCATACAAAGCCGCTTATCTCCCCAAAATGGCAGTTTTGTACTTGGGTATAGGTATGCAGTTATTTGGGCACAGATAATGAAGTCAGATTCTACTATATATGTGTATTAGATTCATAATAATTATAGAGTGATGGTAGGACTGCAACCTCCACATTAGGACTTTTAAAGTCTCTAAATCAGTGGTTCTCAACCTTTTTGGACTCTAGGACCCCCTTAAAGACACCTCCATATCTGTTATAGGTTCATAGATGCTAAGGTCAGAAGGGACCCCAGTTTGACCCCCTTCCTAGGCAGGAAAGAGTGCTGGGGTAAGGTGACCCCAGCCAGATGCCTATCCAGCCTTCTGTTAAAGACCCCCAATGTAGGGGAGAGCATCACCTCCCTTGGAAGCCCATTCCAAATGTTGGCCACCCCTATCATGAAGAAGTTTTTCCTGATATCTAGCCTAAATCTGCTCTCTGTCAGTTTGTGACTAATGGTCCTTTTTACCCCAAGAGGCACCCTGGTGAACAGAGCATCTCTGATCCCTTGCTGCATCCCCCTAATGACTTTGTAGGTGCCCACAAGATCACCTCTCAGCCTTCTCTTGTGGAGGCTGAAGAAGTCCAGGTCCCTCAGTCTCTCCATGAACTAAATGGCACCCAATTTCCAAAATAAATACATATATCAATGCTAAGCTCCTTACAAAGCGTTCAAGTGGTGGGGGTGGGGAATTGGTCAATAGGGACAAGCTTGAGCCCGCACCTACCTCCTTACAGCTCATTTATTTCCTCATACACAAAAGCTTGGGTGCCCATCCCAACAGTAGCTCTTTCTGTTTCTGTTTGGGAGTAGCAATTGTTCTTGTCATAGGGAAATTTTTCAATAGCTAGAAATATTTAGTAATTTTTCCTACTCCTTTTCCTTTAACTAAACCATGTCCAAAATCATAAAGATATACGCAGACAGCATAATGTAATCCACACAAAGATAAAAGCAATATAAATGATCACAGCATAATACTGGCTTTTCAACACAGCCACACATGCCATATCAGTAAAACAAGCATAAGAGAGTCTGCATGACATAAATTACTTTAAATGTTGGAAGCATTAAGGGAATAATGGCAGGAGATCAGTTTGGGTAGGCCTTTCCTGGGTATTCTTCCTCCTAGCATGCTCTGTGCCATGGTGACATACAGAATACTGGACTAGATAGAGTTGTGGTCTGACCAAGTATGGTAACTCTTAGGGTCTTATGTTTTCAGTTTCTTTATGAGCAATACGTAAGACTTACAATAGTGTTTTTAAACAGATCTATTAAAATAATACTTTTAACATCAAAAGATATTGAACAAATTAAGCTTTATAATGATTCCTTTAATTAGTAGGTAAAAATTTAGAATAGGTGACTGGTTTAGCAGACAACTGTTGATCCTTTGGATCATGCTCTACACATAAGAGGTCTAGCCAGATGCCTGATTAATCCATTTGTGGCTTATAAGCCCAATTCGAAAGCAATACAGCTTGTTACAAGTTTCACAGAACCGTAGATTGTCTGAGTTGGAGTCCAAGTTTATAGCATGTTGCTTCTTTTCTGCATTGCTTCTATCCTCTGGATCATAGTCAATTCATGATGAACTGAACCCAGTGCCAGATGTTCCTTCCAAATTTGATGGGATTCTATGCACTCCTCCCAACTTTCTACACTGATATCTAATGACTTTATATTATTTCTCTACACCTCGTGGTACTGCCAAATAGCTCTAAAAAGTGGGTTCACCCTGTCTCAAAATCTCTGTACAAAATATCTTTGGGGATATGGTCTCCTCCCAGTCTCTTGACATGGCTGCTCCATCACAACCTCCTCTTCTTGATAGTGGTTTCTAAGTGTGTCAGTCTTGCATGCTCCAGTACCCCTGTGTTTGGTATTTTGTCTTCCCACTTTATTTTCAGGATTTTATGCAGACATCTCATGTGAAAGCTGTTTGGCCTCTTGATGTGCTTAGTCTATGTATCCACATTTCTGAACTAAAAAAGCAGGGATGACAGCACACAAGTCTTGTAGATTCACATACTTCCCTCAGCTGATAGTTTGCTATTATTCCATGCATGTTTCTGTAATAGCCCAAAATTCTTAGCTGGTTTTCCAATTCTGTTAGTTCAGTCTGAAACTCAAGATTTCTGACCGCTGTAGAATCCAAGTAGAAAAAACTGTCAATGATACTAAGAGATTTATCCTCCAGAGTCATATCAGGTATTGGTTCTTCCACCCCTGGGTACATATTATCCCTGACCCCTGAGTTTTTGGATTAAAAAAAAAAAAAAGTACCTCAAATCCATGTTTTTCCATGATTAAAATGAAACACCACTAATATATAGCTTTAATAATAGTGGTGTTTCATTTTAATCATGGAAAAATGTGGAATTGGGGTTACTTTTTAAATCCAAAAATTAGGGATTTTTTTAAAATCGGAGAAAATCAGGATCCCTGATGATCACAGTCTTCTTGAGATGAATCGTCATCTTGAAACTCTTGCATGACTCAGAAAATCTGCTGAAAAGATTTTGTAGGGAAGATTTGCTGTGGATAACCAAGGCCACATCATCCACAAACAGGAAATCTCTCAGAACCAGTTCTTGCACCTTGGCTTTTGCTCTAAAACTTGTGATGTTAAACAAGCCTCCATTTAGTCTGGTTCAAAGACAAATGCTGTTATTTCTTCCTTTGAATGAATGAAGAAGCAGGAATGAAAAGTAGATGTTAAAAAGCATGGGGGTTAGGACACATCCTTGTTTCATCCCATTGCTGATGTCAAAGGCAGTTGATTCTGTGTTTTCATGGATCACTGTTGCTTTAATATCTTGATGTAATGAGCAAATGATGTTCAGTAGTTTGGGTGGACAGCCCAGTTTCTTCAGAACAGTAAAAAGGGCCTGTCTGTTGACTATATCAAAGGCCTTTGGCAAATCAATGAAGGCTGTGTACAGTGATATTTGTTTTTCTCTCCATATCTCTTGCAGTTACTTGACCAAACATACCGTATCAATTGTGGAACGTCCTAAGCAAAAAGTGTATTGACTTCAGGATAAATTGTATCGCCTAGATATTGTAACCTAGGAAGCATTATTCAAGTGACATTTTTTCCAAACAGTGCTCAACAGAAAGATACTTCTATAGTTGTCACAGTTACTTCTATCCTCTTTATTTTTGAATAGTTGTACAAACTGAGCATCTTTGAAATCTTGAGGCATCATTACCTCTTTCCAATAGAGCAGTATAACTTCATGAAGCTTCTTAAGTAATTTGGTGTTGGCAAATTTGTAGATTTCAGCAGGCAAGTAATTGTTGCTAGATGCCTTGTTCCCAGGAATCTATTTAATGTTTTTCTGCAAATCTTTGACTGTAGGCACATTGCCCATCATAACTTCAAACTATGTAATCATTTGAGTTCTTCAAGTTTGATTTCAGTCCATGGGAGTAGAGAATTCCATAGTGCTCAAGTTGGTTTTGTTTATCAGCAATCACATTTCCTTTAAGTCTTTCTGTGCTCATGTTATGCCTTTGTACATTGCATTGTTATCACCTGTCAGCTGCTTTCTTTTTATGACCATAGAGTTTCAGCCGAACATTTTGGGGACACTTTTTATCCTTCTTCTGAATTTATCTTTGAAACTTTTTCATATTTTCCAGGATTATGATGTTGGGAGATTTTTTAGTAGTTAGGTTAGCACTGTCCTTTTGTTCTCAACCAGTGGTAGAAGGGTTTCAGAGTGCTCTCCAAACCCGTTTGCATTTTTTCTTTCAACTTTTGCCAAATGCTGTTGCAACAGCATTTTATATGTTATTGTTTTAGCTTTCCCAAGCCTTGGTGGCTGAGTTGTTAGATAGACTTGCTTTCACAACCACTTCAATGAATTGTATGCATTTGACTGGTTTATGAGTTTGTCAATCAATTTCTTTTTGTTGGACAATAAATGAGTGGTTTCATGTGTTTTTTATAGCTTGAAATAAACATTTCTGAAGAACTTATCTCTTGGATGTTTCCATCTTTGTTAAATTTAAGTGCCTATTTATTGTGTGTGTGTGAATTTTCTATATACAATGTCTATTCATATTTAATTTGCTAGAAAACAGAGGCTGTCGGAGAGGTTTCAAGCCATGTTCTAATCTTCGTTGTATTTCAAATAATAAACTATGTGATGGTACAAATGACTGCGGTGACAATTCTGATGAAGTCAATTGTAAAGGTAAATGCCAATTATTTTTACTATATTTCAGCATATTGTTTTGTAAATATTTGATATATGCATATAAATGTATATATGGGATTGTCTAGAAGTTATGTGAATTTTGTTTGGATTGGTACCTTTTAAATCTTTTGATTCAATAACAAGTATGAGTGTGCACTAGGCAAAGTAGGAGATCAGAAGAAATATTAAAGTGCTAGCTGATTCCTATGAATCATAGATGACTGGCTGCCAAGATCCTTTTCTCCTGTCTCTTCTCCCCTAATTTTTCATTAAAAAATATAATTACTACGTCCATTTTCAGTCATAGGACTAGAACTGTGCAAATAGGGAAGTATTCGATTCGGATTTGGATTTGTCTGATTCGGAGGACAGCAATTCAATTCAGAGATTTGGATCGCTATCCCAAGTTGATTTGGCTGAATCAGCTTCAGAAGATCGGGTGCCGATTCAGAGAGATTTGGTGATTTGGCCATAGGCTATAATGGGGAATCACTGAAATACCTATAACTTTGGGGTTTTTTTGAGATTTGGATGAAAATAGCAGGGATGGTAGCCCCATCTGAGGGCATGAAGTCTGCCAAGTTTCAAGGAGATAGGTGCAGGGGTTTCTGGGAAGCTGCACCTCAAACTGCTAAAAGCAAAACTTATGTCAATTGTGTGTGTTATGGCAGATTTGGATAAAAACAGCAGGGATGGTAGCCTGTAACAGGGGGCCTTCCCAGTGCTGGATAGATATCTGCCCACGCACCTGTTTCTGGGCCAGCTGCCCACCCCTCTTTTACTCAGACAGAAACAGCTCACAAAAGGGACAGAAAGGCTGCAGACAGAGGCTTATATCCTGTTTCTAGGTCCATCCCCCAGAGCACTGTGATTGGAAGGGGACTCAGGGAATGATCACAGTCACTGGCCAGCTACAGATGTCAGTCTTTCCCCCCTGCTCACTGTCTCTCTTATCAGTTTCTGTTCCCCTGAAAGAATGCCTTCTAAATATTCAAATCTTTTCCTAGCTTGATTCGGAGGCTCCAAATTGATTTGGAGGGATTTTTTGATCTCCCGATTCAATTCAGATTCAGTGATTCAGCCTCCAAATCAGGCCAAATCTTCTCCAAATCAAATTGGCAACCAAAACTTTGCATACCCCTAATATAAACTTACTAAACTTTTTCATAATTAAGCAGGTGTAGTCTAGCAGTAAGGACAGATAAACAAATTTTAATAAATTAAATGGGCAGTAGGGAGGTACTTTTTAGTAACAGTGCCAATTCATCCTTGCCCAGTGTCATAGGGACCCAGCCCTGCTGTTTTGGGTGGGAAGTGAAGTATGCATCAAGCACTGTGGTATGTTTTACTAATTACTACACAGCAAATTTATGATCTATATATGGCTTGTGAAAAGGTATATCATGTCCTCTTTTTTGTAGCTGTGTAGCTTTGCTAGTTAAGAACAAATGATATTATTGACTGAACTATTTAGCTATGTACGATAGTAAAAAAGCCTGAGGCTGGATCGATTCAGTCTTTGCAGGTTAGTATAAGTGCATCGATTGAATCAAGAAGCAAGTGAACAAACATTCATTTTTAATTCCAGAAATGCAGGTACGTGCCTGCAGTGGCCCTAGCCAGAAGCTGGGGGACACTAGAGCATGCCTCCTTGCTTGGCTAGAGCAGACAGCTTGGGCCAAAGCTAGTCCTCCCACCCTGTGAGGTGGGGGTTTGTGCAGGAGGTGCAAAGCATCCTGGGATGCTGGGGGAGTGTGAGTTAACTTGAATCTGGAGGGGATTTGGGACAGAAGATAAACTGATTTAGCCTAAATCAGTTGAGTCTGATACTACATCCATCCAGGTTTCTCTTAAATGAGTTTGGGCCATTTTGAAATTAGTTTATGTGCACTGAACTTCTGTTGTGTTACAAATTTGAACCTGTTTCCAATCACTTATACCAGTTTATGTGCAATTTCTCTAGACTCTATGTTTAGATTTTGCTCTTCCCAGAAACATTGGCTTTGGATGCTTTGTCAAAATGATCAGAAAAATATTTTTAAAATACAATATTAATATTTTAATATCTGTTTACATAATTACCTAATATAAGCTAGCTGGCAAGAAATACAAGCTTTTAGTTATAGTTCACAAGGATTATAACACAATTATAATACTCGTTATCACCAGCATCATACAAGTAAAACTTTTAAGTCTTCAATTTGCATTAGCTTGTATAAATTTGTACATATTTACATGAAAGCTGGGACAGAAAGTTCTCCAACACCCAGCTTACATCTTCCTGTTCCTAATTGCTGGCCTTTCTACAGCCATTTGCTGTCTTTATTGGCTATAATTAGTGTTCACAGGTAATTTGCACATGGCTTCTTAGAAGGGCTTCACTTGAGGATCAGAAAGCACAATGTGGATGCTTGTGGTATGAACTGCAGTGTATGGGGAGACATGGGTCAGGCTGAAGACACACTTAGAGGTGATATCAGTGTGGACTACCCTAAAATTCTTAGAAGTCTGTCCCCTTAAAATATGTCTCTACATACTGATCGATAAAAATCAAGAGATTTTCTTCAACTGAACCAATGTGTTCTATAATGATGGGTGGGGGGTGGATTTTGGGGAGTCCATACAGAGTGCTTACTCCCTTAACACTAGAATAGAGCTTGGTCAGCATTTTAACTTTTTTTTTTATAATAGTAATCTGAAAGGGTCCACTGTTTCTCTCCTTGTCTCCACCCAGTGAGAGTAAAATAAAACCCACACTACCTGCTGTTCTGTTATCTAGGAGGGTTTCTTCTCTTCTTCTAGGAGGCTTTTGTTACCCATTCTGTGCTTCTTAAGTAAAGACAACCAATCAGAATTGGTGTAGATAAACAGATAAGAGATTTAAAGTGGGGAGGGGTGAGGAGAAGAACTACTGGATCCATACCACTTTCTTAGGAGGGAGGCTTAATTAGGGAACCCACCAGTCAAGGATTGCTCAGCTTTGTCCTATCATCAGACAAGTATTAGTTTTTCCTGCAAATAACATAATAGGGCTCAGAGTCATCCTGTTCAGTTCATAACCCCAGATCTTTCTCCTCCTCCATCATTTCAAAGTAAGCTCCCAACTATAAATTCTTTCCATTAGTCCTTCAGATTATCACTTTGCTTTTTGTACTATTATGTTTCATCACATTTATTTTTCATTTATTTTTTCTTACTGGTCATTTAGTCCTGCTCTGTATTAATGGTACCTTCCAAGTTTGTGTTCAACCCTACTTAAAAACACAGTCCACAGAAAAATAGAAGGATTTGTCTTTAATATATTACAAACCTTTTATATGTAAAATGGTTTCTCTGACAGATGTTTTTATGGCTTGTTGGACCAGACAGCATTGAGTTGTCAGAAAGAATGACTCAGGATATTTGAAAAGAAAGACTGGCTTACCATAGTCAATTTAAATGCTATACTACTTCATGAGGGATCATTTGTAATCAAATATGTATTTTGACAGAAACAGTCATTTTGATACATGAAATGCGTTTTATGTACAATTTAGCCCATCTCCTTTTTTTCTGAGTTAAACTTAATGGACACTTATTTCTTATGAGAAGTCTGTAAGAAATTCAAAAAATATCTTTTGACAATACCTTTTTAAAGGTCTTGTTCATGATAGTGATTTAAACTTTTATTTAAATATGTGGCCACTTAAAACAAATGGCTTAGTTATAAACATCCAGTGCAATAAAAAGTGCATCTGTTTATCTATTTATAACTGTACATTGTAGATTCAACATGTGCTTCAACAGAATTCCGTTGTGCAGATGGAATTTGCATTGGAAAATCAGCACAGTGCAACCAGATCATTGATTGTGCAGATGCTTCAGATGAAAAGAATTGCAGTAAGAAAATCATCTTTCTATCATATTTGTTCTTCTCTGTTCTTAACATCATGCTGAAATGTTATCCAAATTAGATCTGAATTAACCCTTGTTGTTTATGTTAACTGTATACTAGAACACTCCTAAAAATGGCATGGTCTATATGAAACAAAACCAGGTCTAGGACCCAATATTTCAGAGCATATTAAATTATACTGGACATATACTATCATATAATAATTCATTGTCTATTTCCAGATAATACAGATTGTACTCATTTCTATAAACTTGGAGTAAAATCTACAGGATTTATTAGTTGTAATTCTACTTCACTTTGTATACTACCAGAATGGAAATGTGATGGATCTAATGACTGTGGAGATTATACAGATGAATTAAAATGCCCAGGTAATTATGAAAAGAAAAATCATGCTTAATTGTATCCACACTTGTCATTTATAGATCTATGCAAAATATGTATCCAAGCAGTACCATATATTTAATGTACATTAAAATAAGCTGTTTAAAGCAAGTTTCTTCCTCCCCCTTTGCAGTTTTCTGTTTTAATGGATTATGCTAATCATCATTAATTAATGCTGAATTTCTCTGAAGAAAACTGCAGTGTCTTTAACTTTTTTTCCAAGTTAGATTTGTCATTAATCATTCTTCTTTAATTGAAACTCCCATCATCAAAATGTCAAACACATCAGCTTCAGCAAAATCATTCCATGCCTGCAAGTCACTTTTACTAGCAAGTGTTAGCTTTTTCCGTTGTTTTTTTTTAACCTTCTGCTGTAGAGGTACTGTCACAAACACACAATATTTTGATGTGTTCATTTGGTGGCATGCATGTTTTCTTGAATTTGTTTTATAGATCTGGTTTGTGTAGTCTCTACACATAGGTAGTGTCAAGCTGTATTTAGTTTATTACATCTGCATGGATTGCAGTATTTAATATATAAAAAAATATTTCATATTTTGACTAGGACCATTTAGTAGGGCAATGTTTCAACTTCAGTCTTGGGTGTCAAATATATAGCTCACAAGCTAGAATCTGGCCGGTGGAAACGTATCATCCAGTCCACAGCATGGGTTTTGGTTTCAGACCAGCATGCAGCATGCACTGGCCTCAGCCCCACATACTGCCTGCTGTGCACAGAGCCTGTCTGGTATGGGCTGCACATGATGCAGGGACTGGAGCTGGCGCACATACTACATGGTACATGCAGGGCCAGTCTGGGGCCTGTACTGCATGTGGTGTCCATGCCACACCAGCCCTGCAAGCTGGACATTTTCCTGATCATATCAGATCAGAAGAAATTTCTGATATGTTAAACAGATACAGCCATGGGGAGCAGGAAGTTATATGCATAGTATAGCTTCCCCAAAAAGCCAATCAATAATGTATGTAAATGGTTAGAGAATAAAAACCATACTTAAGCCTTGCCACACAAGCAAGTGTTTGTATTTAGTTTTCCTGGGCATATGGAGTAACACTGAATGTTTTCTATATATCATTTTGACAGTGGTTTTATCCTTTTTTTCTGGCCCAGGAGGCCATTGTTGATTCAGATCCCATTCTAGGGCTAAGGAGATATTCTTCTCTAAAAGACTACTGAAAGATTGAAATGAGTATACTGCTAAAAGTCCAATATTTTACATAATATAACAAGCCTATGCCTCCTATATTCCTTTCTGCTAGCTGTCATGAACCCCCCCCCCCCCCCC
>NW_017729031.1:16932373-16937121 GCF_001723915.1 Gavialis gangeticus
CCCCATATATACTGTTTAATACCAGGTTCTTTAATTAAGCAAAAGAGGACATTACTCCTCTCAGAACCCAGCCCAGGGGAAGGATTTTTAAGATGGTGGGCGACTTTAAGCAGGGTGCTCACTTGCAGCCCAGCACGACCCCACGGGAAAAACAGATGAACATACTCTTTAATTAAACTGGAAACCACAAGACTGTATTAATAATAACAGACAACAATACTATTTACAATGGTAAGTAAAAAACCAGTGAGAGAGGGAACAGACCAGAACAGAGCAGAACAGACTGAAGACCTGACCCTCACTCTGAGGGCTGCAATGTTGCAAGTTACACTAGCACAGACATGGAGAGCCTGGCTGTTGCAAGCTACCCAGATTTTCCCCTCTTCACGGCATTATCTCTCCTTCAATCCAAGGAATAGATGGTATGTTACTACAAGAGTGTTGGTCCACCGGGACCAGTCCTGATCTACAGCTGCACTCGCAGACGGATCACCAGGGAGTCTTGTTCTACCTGGAATACACTCTCACTTCCAATTGCTCCACAGACACTAGACACTCACCAAACACCCTTCATCTCATACAGTTTCAGACTCACCAGACCTAAGCAGTCTCTCTTCAGCTGCAAGGTGTCAAGCTCACAAGTCTCTGTCCTCAGAGATGCACCAGACTCACACAAGGCATTCACTATTACTTGTAGTACCATGGCAAGGAAGTTTGGCACCCAGGACAAAGTCCGCAGCAGCAGCCTTCCCTCACCCCATGCACAGATCTGGGGGTCATAAGCCCCCCCATGCTTTCCTGGGAGTGCACATAGTGGTGGGAACCCCCCATCCCCATGCCCCCCAAAATGAGCTGCTTGTGGCTCCATTCCACACCCTGCCCTGGCTGGGCAGCACCTGTTGGTGCCCCTTCGCTTCAGCGCCTGAGGCAATCACCCCACTTGCCCCCCACCCTTGCTGTGGCACTGGTTCCTCACACACCCAACTGCCACACACACAGAGCACAGCTTAGGTCCCTTTTTAGCCCCCCACATTGTCCTACATTCACAATCCAGTCACATCTCTAAGGTACCTTTAATTCAAGCACTCAAGACCCCTGCGGTAAGGGAGGGAGTAGGGTTGGGGAAGATACTGCTCAGCTGAGGTGGGATGGGCACAGGACAGAGCTGTGATTCCTCTGGGGGTGCAGGGAGGGGAGGCAGCTCCTACCACTGCGTGCACCCTGGGAGGAAATGGGGAGTGTGCCCCCTGCATCTGCAAAGGGCAGGCTACAGCTGGCAGGAGCTGCCCCCCAGCTTCCTGCACCCCCTGACAAGGTGCTTGCAGCTCTGTCCCATGCCCTGCCCCACCCCGTCTGGGCATCGCCTGCCCCAGCCCCAGCCCCACTCCCTCTCTCACTGCAGGGGTCTCGATTTGCCCACCCACACTTCTTACATTCCTCCTCCCTTTCCACTACAACAGACTTACCAGCTGGACACTGCTCTTCAAGCTGCTGAGGAATTGGCCGATATGCCTCCTTAGAAATCGGTTATCATTATGGGCCCAAAAAATTTCTATGAGCACATCCCTAATAAAAATCTCAGAGCCTCTACTGATGAGGTTCTGAGCCTGATATTTAGTAAATGTGAATCAGCTTAAACAATCATTCAACATTTAACCTGTGCCCCTGTTTTGTATTAGTGGTGGGCAACCACACGTCCAGTAATGCAGTGTAAATGTGCGAATTTCTTCAGAACTCAAGGTGACTGCCTCATACACCTCACAACTGTTATTACCACATCCTAACTGAAAGCTCTTTCTGTTGCTGTGACTTGGGAAGTGTTGAACAAAAATAAACGCTCAGTTTCTGCAATGAAGGTATAAATGTCTAGAGAAATCCTTTTGAATGAAACTTTATTTGCTAATATCATGTCAATCTCCATTTGTCTTTGATACAGCTGTTAAAGAATACAGACAGCTTTCCTCAAAGTCAAGCTAGTATTTTTTTTCCTTTCCCATTTTTTTAATTATACTTTTAATTAATTTTGTGCTGGCAAATCTTGTGTTTATCTAGAGAAGGGTTCAGGTTGCATAATGTTTTTAGATAGGTTATACAAACAATAAATTCAAACCTCTAAACACATTCTGCTTGGCAGCAAGTTAAGTATTCCAGTAAATTAAGTATTTATTACAAGTAATAAAGGCTGTAACACACTGTAGAATAGCACATAATGCCATCCTTATTCAGAATGTTAAAGTTCAGTTAAGAACCGGACTTATTTTTAAACACAAGCTTAACATAGAACATAGGCTTCTGTTTTTTGTGTTTTAAACAAACACTAACCACCTTGTTTGTATGTGTTCTTCCGTTCTCATGAAACTGTAACCATTGTTGGTCTCATGGGGTAACTTGTTACCCCACTCACATGAACAAAATGGATCCAGTGACAATAGTATAAAGGTACTAAAAACTACTTATTAAACATACAGATTTTTTGAAAGAGTATTTTTGAAGATTTGAACTCAAAATGTTATTTAAATAGAACTATGAACAAAATTGAAACTTTTTTTTAGAGTTTGAAGACATGAATAAACAATTTGATAAGTCTGCAGTTCACACTGTTTTCAAACTAGCAATTACTTCCAAAAACATTTCCTAACTGTTTTCACTAAATATTGCATTCCTCACAAAGAAGCAGTGATGTAATATGGTTCACACAAGCAAATTGCTTACAATCTTCTCATTGTTTCAAGGTTTTGATGTCATCTGTCTTTGGACAAAAACTACAATGTCCACTCATGCTTGCAGAAGGTTCTACTGGGGTGTGTTGTGGCAATTTGTAATTTAGGGCAGTCATACCAGGCTTGAAATACTTAGACAGATTACATGTATCCATCATTCTTCATTTTATTTGTCGGTCGATCAACTGTTCTCCAAGCTCCTGCAAAAAACAAAAAAGCACTCTCTTCTTAAATATGATTTTTTCTTCCAGTTTGCATTGTGGCCTAGCCAAATGATGAGGCTGGCAATAGCAGCCACATTCATCATATTTAAATATAGTGTCATTGGCCACCTGTTAATTTTCCATCTGCAGGTGGTCATATAGACTAATTGGTCAAGGTTATCCACCCCACCCTTGTTTTTATTGTAGTCATGGATGATGTCCAGCTTTCTTTGCTCTCCACCCACTGGCAGGCAATGGTACATGCTTGACAGCAACAGCACAACTTTGGACTTCTTTGGAACATAGGGAACTAGGGTGAGTTCCCCAACAAAGCAAAAGCAGAGTGGAGAGTGGCTATCCATTAGTTACCATGGATACCTGAAGTGGACATGAATGAGGTGTAAATGACTGCTGACCTTTCAGATGCATCCACCCAAAGTGGCCAAAAAGGTCTGTCATTTATACAGAAATTGCACTGGGGTAACAAGTTACCCTGGGTAACGAGTGGAGGCTACAGGACCTGAACCTGTTCAGCCTCCACAAGAGAAGGCTGAGAGGGGATCTGGTGGCTGTCTATAAACTGGCCAAGGGGGACCAGCAGGCAATGGGAGAGTCCCTGTTCCCCTGAACACTACCAGGGGTAACAAGGAATAACGGCCATAAGTTGACTGAGAGTAGATTCAGGCTAGATATCAGGAAGTGCTACTTCACAGTCAGGGTGGCTAGGATCTGGAATCAATTTCCAAGGGAAGTGGTCCTCACTCCTACCTTGGGGTCTTCAAAAGGAGGCTGGATAATCACCTACCTGGTGTCGTTTGACCCCAGCAGTCTTTCCTGCCCATGGCAGGGGGTCAGACTTGATGATCTACTTAGGTCCCTTCTGACCCTGCCAACTATGAAACTATGAACAAAATATGTGTCTGGGGTAGGAAATTACCCCATGGGAATATATGAAGGTTAAACTCTAAATCCTGAGGTTGGTATTAAGTGTTTACTGAACTGGACTCAGCGTGTGAAATGCTGCGCCGTAGAAGAGTATAGCAAAATGTAAGATCAAGGAGGAGGCACCTGGGTCATGATGTCAACCATATCATAACCTTACAAAGATATACCTTTTAAACCAGTTAATTCTTTTCACCTGTTTGAACCCTTTTCTAGAACCTAACTCCACTAATGGTTAGAAATTTAATTTGAATTTCCAGATTTAATTTATTCATGGTTGGTTCATGCCCATTTGTTCTTCTGTCTATATTGTCATTTAACTTAAACAGTTCATTTCCCTGATTTCTTTTAATGATTATAAATGGCAGTCACATCCCCTCTTAGTCTTTGGTTTGCTAAATTTAAACATGCCAACATCAAATTGCCTTTTTTGTTTAGTCTCAAGATCCTTCCTAATAGTCTTTCTGTGTACCTGTTTGGATTTCAACTGATCATTTCTGAACACTGATATCCAGAGTTGTACACAGTATTACTTTTTTATTGCAGTATTATTGTTTTAGTGCATTACACCGGAACATTTTTCAAAGGGATTAATACTTCCCTATGCAGGGGCAGATTGGGAGGCAGTGGGGGAAGGGTTGCACTGGTATATTTGTACCCCCATCTGATTTCTGCTTCACCCACATTTTTAAGCCAACTGCCTAGCAACAGCATTTCTAGTCAGGCAGTCCTGAGGAAATCAATTGAGTTCATAACTCATTATAATCTGCCTGATCCTTTAAACTCTTCATTCTACATGTGTTAATGATCCTCTCTTCTGTTTTAATGATCTTGATGTTGCACTAGTTTCATAGTTGGTAGGATCGGAAGGGACCTGAGCAGA
>NW_017729031.1:16942121-16942626 GCF_001723915.1 Gavialis gangeticus
TCAAGGAGCTTGCCCAGGATCGAGGTAAGACTGACTAGCCTATAGTTCTCCGGGTCCTTCTCCCTCCCTTTTTTGAAGATGGGAACCACAATGGACCTCTTCCAGTCCTCTGGCAACACACCAGAGCACCACAAGTGCTCATAAAGCCATGTCGGGGTCCCGCAATGACCTCAGCTAATTCACTCAGTACTCTAGGGTGGAGATCGTCCAGACCAGCTGATTTGAATACATCCAGTCCCTCCAGAAGTTCCCTAACTAGTTCCTCACTAACCCTTGGCCTAGATTCACCTCCCCTGGGGTCTGAGGGGGCCCAGAGGGGGAGTCGCTGTTCTGGTCCCTGCTCAGGAAAGTGGAGGCAAAGACATCGTTAAATATCTTAACTTTGTCATCTGGTGTGATGACCAAATTTCCTAGTGTGTCGTGCAGGGGCCCCACATTACCTGGAACTTTCTTTTTCCCCCCTATGTATTTAAAAAAGGACTTCTTGTTGTCCTTGATCCGGGAA
>NW_017729031.1:16943915-16945607 GCF_001723915.1 Gavialis gangeticus
CTTCCCCCAATGAGCCTAGTTTAAAGCCTGCTGGAGGAGATCCACCAACCTAGAAGAAAACACACGCTTACCTTTAGGAGAAAGGTGGAGCCCATCCCATTTGAGCATGTCTCTTGTTGTGATGTGTGGGTCGTTGTCCAGGAAACCAAAGCCCACCTTGAGACACCATTCCCCAAGCTGCCAGTTGGTCTCTGCGATGCATGTTGCATGCCGTATTCCACATCATAGGAGTTGCTGCTTGTTTATGGCTTAGTGCGGTGCTTCACTGTGCCCTAGCAGGAGTCTCCCTCCTGGCCCTTCCTGCTTGCCTGCTTGCCTGCCGGTGTGCTCTTACAGAGCTAGTCAAACTATCCTTAGTTCTGCAATTCAGCTCTTTGTTAGCTGCTCCTGGTAGTAAAGCTCTTACTTCACAGCTGTATAGATTGTTTTTATCTCATTCCAGTGATGTTCTATTTGTTTTTGCTTTAATCTTAAACAGAATAATACTGCCCTAGTTTCATAGCGTATTAATTACACTTCTAATTTATTTTTTACTGGAGAAAGATGAGTATTATCTTATACATGATGATGCATCTCACCATCTGCACCCCCATTTTCAAAATGCTAGATCCACCCCTGTCCCTGTCCCTACTTGAAACATGTCACCTCATGGATCCAAGGATTGCCTTTCCCCTTTCTAAGCCACATTCAATGTGACACAGTTGGTCATCCTCTGATCAAACAGTGTACTCAGATCTTCTGATCAGAACTTTATGATCTTCCAGCTTTAGGAAGAAAAATCTTTATGACCTTGTACTTATGTAATATTTTAAAAAAAATTTTATTACTTTACTCCTTAGGGTTATTCAAATCTTACTGCATGACATTTTTATCCTCCTATATGTTTTCAGTGTCTTTTGAAGTATCAGCATATTTTATTAACACACTCCTGCTTTCAGAACAAAATCATTAATAAAAGTAATCAAATGAATTCTGCCCCAAAATCAAATTTCAGAACTCCATTAGTGACCTCCTTCAGCTTTATAATTAACCTTTCAGCCTTATTTGTTTTCACCCCCTTTTAGCCAGTTCCTTTCACTTGCCTAGCAATTCTTGTACCAATTCACATCTTTTACAGCTTAACTAATTTTTTTCTCCCAAAATACTGTACCAGATGTCTTGTTGAGATCTTGATATGTTATAGCAGTTCTCTTATCTAGATAATTAGTTATCTTACCAAAGGAAGAGTATAGGTTAGTTTGGTGTAGCCTCTTTTGGCATTATTCTGATGTTGCAGTTTACTCCTTTTTCCCTTTCATCTGTCTCTAACTATTCTTTCTTTACTTTTTTTCCTAAAGTTTTGTATACTGTGGTCTTATTAATAAACCTGTTGTTGTTTGTATTGTGTCTTACCCTTCAATATGTATATAATGTACCTGATCTATTGTAGATAGATCAAGTAGAATATAATAATAATCTACAGTGATTATTTTTCAGTCATACAGTTTCATCCCCTAACTGTATAGATTAATTAAAAATCCTTACGACCAAATCTACAATTTCATAGATTCATAGATGTAGGGTCAGAAGGGACCTTGCTGATCTTCTAGTCTGATCCCCTGCCCTGGGCAGGAGTGAAAACTGGGCTTAAATGACCCCAGCTAGGTCGTCATGCCTCCTCTTAAAGACCCCCAAGATAGGATTCAGCACTAC
>NW_017729031.1:16950607-16950936 GCF_001723915.1 Gavialis gangeticus
TGATCTTCTAGTCTGATCCCCTGCCCTGGGCAGGAGTGAAAACTGGGCTTAAATGACCCCAGCTAGGTCGTCATGCCTCCTCTTAAAGACCCCCAAGATAGGATTCAGCACTACTTCCCTTGGAAGTTGGCTCCAGATCCTAGCCACCGTGACTGTGAAATAGTGCTTTCTAATGTCTAGTCTGAACCTACTCTCTAAAAACTTATTCCTTGTTACTCCTGGAGGTGCTCAGGGGAACAAGGTCTCTCCCATTCCCCTCTGCCCCCCCCCTAGTAAGTTTATAGACAGCCACCAGGTCCCGCCTCAGCCTTCTCTTGTGAAGGCTGAAC
>NW_017729031.1:16951635-16953560 GCF_001723915.1 Gavialis gangeticus
GGTGGGAGACAGTGTCAAAGGCCTTCCTGAAGTCCAGAAGTTCATGAGCTACTTCATTTAGAAATCTGGGATGGAGATTGTGTATTCCCTTCTCAAATGGCCCACTTAGATTTTGCGGGGGGGTTACCTCATAGATTATGATTTCCATTTCCAAACCATTGGTCCCTTTAGCCATTCCCTTTTTACACCATGTTCAATATTGTCTTTCTTACTGAGAACAGAGGTAAAATGTTCATTATTTCTTGGGTTATTCCTAGATAACCTGTAGTCTCTCCTCTAGCTTCACTGCATAATGACTTCACTTCTTTGATATCTTTTTTATGTTGACAAAAAATCTGGATATTCCATTGGCTTCAATAAAGGGAGATTTTACCATTTTGTATTGAGAGAGAAAACAAAGATAATCCTAGCATTTTAAAACATGGGCTGCTAAGAAGAGAAAGAAACAGACTTGCGTTGAACCTGGATGAATTTAAACATTTGGACCCAATATGAAATTGAGTGTAACCTACTGTTTTTATAAAAAGAAGAGGCCTTTCTTCAGATTTTTGGAAGTAGCTGTGTTAGTCAACAAACCTGTATTTGCAACTGCATTCAGCCACTACATATGCATTATTCCTCCTTTCCTTTGTCTATATTTAGAGTATCCCACCTAATTAAATTAAAATATCAGTTTGTTCACCTCCAAAAATGAAAAGACAAAAACAGTTTACATTGATTTAATGGGGTCAGAACTTCACTGCAAAACTTGTTACCATCTGCAAGCTACATAGTGCCATATGTGAAGTCAGTTGGTGTCAGCTCAGACATCAATGAATGTAAAAAAAAGACACAAATTGAAAACAATTGTTAACTTCAGGTGAGGAATCATGTGATGAACCAGATAATCAGCTGGTATAAATCACTGTATATCAACTGAGCACATTAGCTGCGACTAAAATGGAATGATTTTCATTTAAATCACATCCATATCTGCCTCTGAATTGAACAACCTTATTTATTCCTATATTTTTATAGACCAGATTGAGATACAATGTTCTGCTGGATAAACAGAGCACCTTGGATTTCTTTTTATCCATTCTACCCAGATTCTTCATTACAGTATATATATTTAAAAATGCAAAAAGACTGCGTTCTAAATAAATAACTTCATCCATTGCTTTCCAGAAATTTAGCAGAATTGTATTCGGCTCCTAATCATACTAGCAGAGCACATTTTACATTACATTCTTTATTTTATCACAGTTCAAAACAAACCCACATGTGAAGAAAATTATTTTGGTTGTCCTAGTGGAAGATGTATTCTGAAAACCTGGCTATGTGATGGACAGAAAGACTGTGAGGATGGAGTCGATGAACTGCATTGTGGTGAGCATTTTGTCTTGTTCATACTGCTAAAATCACTGAGGCATGTGCAAAGGAAAGGCTTATAATTGTAACTTGTTTTAATCGAAAGTACTCAAATTCTTTAACATTTTACTTCAAGCAATGACTTGATAGACTGTTTGAAAGCTAGGCAAATAGGCATCTAGAAATAAATTTCAGTCTATTCAGAAATAACTAAGTACTTAATACTTTAGAATTTCTGCCAGAACCAAATAGTTTAATCTACAGTCAGTGCTTGGAAAATATTTAAGCTAGGTATTCAATGAAATGTCAAACTGTCCCATAAGTAAATGTCATGGAATGTACAGTACATAAAATGTTGTATCTTTATATGATATCTAAGAAGTGATAGCTTCAGAAATTTTTATATAAATGAAGTTAAAGACTCATATCTTCATGGCATTATCACAAAACAATTCTGCAGTTGTTTCTCTTATTTTTATTTATTTGTGTTCCTATATTCCTTACATTTTTATGCACTGTGTATGAGGATGACCCGAGATTACAACATCATGTGTTACATGGGGGGGGGGGGGGGG
>NW_017729031.1:16953571-16963808 GCF_001723915.1 Gavialis gangeticus
GGGGGGGGAGGATGAGGAAGGATGTGTTGCCATTTTCAGGCATATATCAGTTGACTCAGAAACTTCTCTACTCTAATGCCCACAAAGAGAAAATGTTAGTTCCTAGGTTTTCCCCAAGTTGGTTTCAAAATAACTGCAAGTACCAAACAAAAACGTAGCTCTAGCTTGTATGATGAACAGGAGAAATAAAACATTTCTGCTTATCAAGATTCTTGATATAGGGAGCAGTTTTCTATGACTGTCAAGATGGGGTCAAGAAGGAGAAGTCATCTCTGGCTACTTGTATTTTTGTATATTTCGCTCAAGGGTAGTTCTGAGCTATAGAAAGCCCTGTCTCCTTTCTATGTCTGCTTCGGCATACTCCAAGGGTTAGTAATAGAGCTGTTTGAAAATACTTAGATTTATATACGTTGCCCTTCATTTTATTTTTCTTGTTTCAAAATGAGCAAAATCAAGCATTGAGCAATAACAGCGGCAAAACTAAGCCTCATGCCTCTAAGCAAAATTGTTATGTAGAGGAATTGCCCGTGGACCATGGCTCGGCCATTTATCTAGTCTTCCCCTTAAATTTCTGTAAATTCACCAGAGCAAGCTCATAACTGGAGGGAAAAAATGAAGATTAGAGGCATAATCAGTAGGGGTGTGTAAAATGGGCCATATTTGATTTGGATCCAGCCTGAGTCAGGGACAGTGATTCTATTCATTGATTCAGATCACTGTCCCTAATTCGATTTGACCAAATCTGAAGATTTGATGCTGATTTGGAGAATCAACAATTCAGCCATAAACACAGCTTTAAGACTTCTTTCTACATACCTCAAGGTACCAGGCGCGGCTCATGAACACTGGGATGGTGGAGCAGATGGAGCATCCCACAGGAGCATGGCCCCCCCCCCCCACGTGTTCCACAGTAAACCTGGAAGTACTTTCAGTCCATCTCCTGTTCCACCGGGGAGTGCACCCCCCCCCGCCCTCCCGACTCTGATTAGCCATGGGGGGACCACAGGTGCTCCCCCAGACCCAGGAGGCACCAGAGGGGTCGGGGTGCAGCAATTGCTGAGCCGGGGAGAGCATGGGAGGGCTTCAGATCCAGAAGTGCTTCTGGAAGTGCTTCTGGTCCAGTTCCAGGTCTGCTGTCAAGTGCGCTGGGGACACCCCCCTGCACTCCTGTGGGACGCTCCATCTGCCCCACCATCTCAGGATTCATGAGCTGCCTGCTACCTTGAGGTATGTAGAAAAAACATTTAAATCTGTGTCTGTCTGAATTGTTGAATCTTTCCGAATCTCTCCGAATCAATTCAGAGGCTTCAAATCTCTGCTGAATTGATTCAGTGACAAGAAGCTTTGCACAGCCTTAATAATCACTGATAATTTTTTTTTCATTTTTCCTCCTGAGTGAAACCTTCAACTTGTACACACATTGCTTTCCTTGTTCTTCTGTTAGTCAGTGGTTAAACTCTACACTATGTAGTGCAGAGGCTTAGACAAAGGCTCAGTTTGCCAGCAAGAATTTGAGACCTCCTAATTTTTCATTGCTTTTAAAATATTTTGAAACTTATTGGCTGTTTTTGGTCTTAGCTGTCTTTTCCCACTTTACAGCTTTTACCCATTTGGAAGAAGCCTGAACAATGTTCATTATAATTCAGTTTATAATACATGACCTTTTATCTATTATTCATTTTGAATTCTTTTGTGTTCAGTTAAATCACAATGCATTTATTCTTATGGGGGTGAATGGGGGAAAAAGAGAATTACTTGAAGTTTCCTTTAAAAAAAAACTCTTAATATTAAACTGGCATTTATTTGATATGTTACTGCAGACAGATTTTGAATGGCAGCAGAGCATTATTATTTCCCAGTGTATTCAGAATGTAAATAGTTAGGACAACAGCATGCAAATACAGGGCAATTTTTCAGACAAGAAAAAGAACATGGAAATTTTCTCAAGATGTAATTAAATACTGAAATACCAAGATGAAATGATTGAAGCATTGGACTATTCTGTCTTTGCCCTTATTACCATAATTGCAAAGTGGTTTGCTGTAGCAAAAACATCCTTGTGAAATACCTGAACTGTTTTCATGTTTTAAAAATATTTTCTCTTATTCTACTCAGAGAATGTTTTAAAAATCCTTCTACCATAAAAGTTTTGCCCATACTTTTTCATATACATCAATGAATATAAAGTAGTGAGTAACCAATAAAAATCTTCAATTATAGTCCCAACGTTACTGCATAGTTCCAAGTATAGAAGGAACTAGCTTATTCATAGCATAGGTTGTTGCATCTGAAAACTCAAACGTTTCTGAATGAGTTAGTCTATAAGGTGCTACCTTACCCTGCCTTCTTCCAAATCTTGGACTAAAATGATTACTATCTTTCTGTTACATATATAATTACAGTTCTAAAATCCAAGGAGAAAATTTTAAATTGCATTGGTACTCTGAGGGAACCCAGTATTTTTGCAAACATAGTAAGTATCATGGCTGATATCATCCACAGATTCTTCCTGTTCCTGGAATCAATTTGCTTGTTCTGCACACAAATGTATCTCTAAACAATGGACTTGTGATGGGGAGGATGACTGTGGAGATGGTTTAGATGAAAGTGATGCTATCTGTGGTGAGTATTATAATTTGTATTATTTTATCTAATTTTAGAGTCTGCTCCTGAAAGATGCAGGACACTAATATGCGAAATAATCAGAATAACTTTTTAGAGTTCTTTTCTTTTAAAAAGAACCTTATAATGCTTTAATAGTCAGTCATGTTCATCAATGTACACTCTGGAAGAAAAAAATGACTTCAATAATTTTTCTCTAATATTAAATATAAATACCATTGCTAATATTAATCAATCAATGGTAGTAGTACTGTAGTAATGTTGCATGGTCCCAGTAAAGTATGACAAGTAATATTTGTTTGGTAATATCTTTAGTGTATCAACTATATGACGTTGTTTGTGTTCTTGCATGCATCTCAGGCAGGCTATGATGCCTTCATGGTGTGGGATATCATAGTAGCAAGTAAATCAGGGAGATGGTCAATATTCCATGTTTTGTTCAAGAAGTCTGTCACGTTTTATAGAAAACTTGCTCTCTGACTGACTAGAGCTGTGTTGGTAGTTTCTATAAACACTGATAGTTCAATTAGAAGGGTACTGCAGTTGCAGTACCTGGGTTTCCTTGTTTGTATACCTTGGAAACATACAATTTTCCTGGGGAAGGAAATTAGAGGATTAATTTGTACAGTTTTTTTTTCATTTGTTCTTGATACTCGCAGAGAAAAGACTTGATGTCTTTGAATTTAAAGCTGAATAATGGTGTGAGGTCTTCCTCAAATTCCTTATTATAGTTGGGGTTAGAGTTAATGAGTTGACTTTGTTATGCTATTAATGCCTTATGATTATACTGTTAAGTAGGCCATAGATAAAGTATTCTTAGCTCACATTCAAAGCTCTGACTTTATTTAATCAGTTTCCCAATAAAACATATTTTTACAAACATGAAAAGTAAACAGGGAAAAAGGAAAAAAAGGATCAGTCTACCACAGGGTAATGTAAATAAGTTCATAGAATAATAGAAAATTAGGGTTGGAAGTGACCTCAAGAGGTCCCTGCTTAAAGCAGGTTTGTCCATAACTAGATCATCCCAGCCAAGGCTTTGTCTACCTGGGTCTTAAGAACTGATAAGGAAGGGCATTCCATAATCTTTCCTGGTAACCTTTTCATTCTTCACTGTCCTCCTAGTGAGACAGTTTTTGTAATATCTAACCTAAACTTGCTTTACTGCATTTGAGACCATTGCCCATTGCTGTGCTGTCTGTCATGACTGAAAAGAGTCTGGCTCCAGCCACTTTGTAATCACCCTTTAGAGAGCTGAAGATCATTATTAAATCCCCCCTCATTTTTCTCTTCTCCAGACTAAATAAGGCTAGTTCCCTCAGTATGTCCTCATAAGTTATGTCCCCAACCCCTCACCATTTTTATTGCTCTCCACTAAGTCTCTCCAATTTGTCCACATCCTTTCTGTAGTTGGAAGTGGAGTGGGGAGTCCAAAACTGGACACAGTACTCCAGATGTGGCCTCACCAGTGCTGGATAGAGGGGAATAATTGCTTCCTTCAATTGGCTGGTGATACTCCTACCAATGCAACCCAGGATGCTGTTAACCTTCTTTGCAACAAGGGCACACTGGTGGCTCATGTTCTGCTTATTATCCACTGTAACCCCCAGGTCCTTTTCTGCAGAGCAGTTGCTTAGCAGGGGTGTGTGAAGTAGGCCCTATTCAATTTGCATTTGGATTTGGATTCAGCCTGAATCAAGGACAGTGATTTGATTCATTGATTCAGATCACTGTCCCTGATCCAAAACGGCCATATCCGAATCTGAAGATTCAGTGCTGATTCAGTGAAGACACAGCTTTAGAGCTCATTCAAACATATGAGGAAGCTTTGAGACTGTTCAGATTTGGCTGAGTGCTCTTCCCATAAGATGTCTGGGGAGTTGAAGTCTTCCATGACAACCATGCACCGAGAGTATGCAGCCTCAGCCAGTTTCTTGGTGAATTCCTGGTCAAGCTCTTGATCCTGATTAGGAAGTCTGTAGTAGACTCCTACCATTGTGTCCCCTGTGCCATTTTCACCATGAATTTTTACTCAGAGAGTCTCCAGTCATCCACCCTGGATGTCAATGTTGGCTTGCAGGGATGTGTAGCTTTCCTTGACATAGAGAGCTACACTCCCACCTCTTTTGTCTACACAATCTCTCCTGTACAAGGTATAGCCATCTATACCTGCATCCCAGTCATAGGTGGAGTCCCACCAGGTCTCCATTATCCCTGTGAGATTGTAATCATTCTTGTTTAGTAGCAGGACCAGTTCATCCTGTTTGTTCCCCAAGCTCCTGGCATTGGTGTACAGGCATATAAGTGTCCCATTAGAGGCTCTAGTCTTCCCTACACATCGTTCTGGGGCTGGGGTAGGGCTGGCTCTCATGAGTGCCTTAGCCTGCTGGATTTGCAAAAGTTGCCCAGTGGGTAACTTTCGATTTGGAGGGTTCTGATTTGATTCGGAGAAATTAAGGGGGCATCTGATTCGATTCAGATTCAGAGATTCAGCCTCTTAATTGGACTGAATCTCTGCCAAATTAAATCCGGAACCAAATTTTAGCACATCCCTAATGCTTGGCTAGTCAGTCACCAGTCTATACCAGTGCCTAGGATTGTTCTGTCCTAAATGCAGGACTTTATACGCATCTTTATTGAACTTCATGTAATTTCTTTTGGTCCAATCCTCTAACTGGTTGAGGTCTCTCTGAATCCTAGCCCGACTCTCCTGCATATCTACTATTCCACCCAGATTGGTGTCATCTACAGACTTCCTGAGAGTTCACTCCACCCCATCTTCCAGATCATTGGTGAAGATTTTGAATAAAACTGGCTCCAGGACTGATGCTTGGGGCCCTCCACTTGGAACTGGCTACCAACTAAACATTGAGCCATTGACTACTACCCTTTGAGCTAAACAATACGGCCAGTTTTCTATCTACTTCACAGTCCATTCATCCAACCCATACTTTCTTGGGAGAATGTTGTGGGAGACCACATATAAGCCTTGCTAAAGTCAAGTTATATGTCCAGTGCGTTCCCCATATCCACAGAGCCAGTCATCTCATCATAGAAGGCAATCAGGTTGGTCAGGCATCATTTGCCCTTGATGAATCCATGCTGACTGTTCCTAATCAGTTTATTTTTCTTCAAACGCTTAGTAATGAATTCCTTGAAGACCTGCTCCATGATTTTTTCAGGGACTGAGGTGAGGGTGGCCAGTATGTAGTTCCCCAGATCCTTTTTCTTCCTATTCTTAAAAATGGGCACTATATTTGCTCTTTTCCAATCATCTGGAACCTCTCCTGATCACCATGATTTTTTAAATATAATGGCCAGCAGCTCTCAGTTGTAACATTAGGTTCAAGTTATCACCCTGATATTTGCAGTCAGGCAAAAAGATTCTTATTTCTGGATACTGGGGTTATGGTTAAATCAGATTTAATGTCTCTACTCTAGCACACATAGTCAGTGGAATAGTATCAAAAGAAAATAGAAATTTTAAGAACAAATCAAGAACAAAACAACAAACTACCACTCCTTTATCTTGTTCAGATTTTATATATCACCTTCTTATCCATAGTTTACCATTGCTTACAGATATCCTATTGGAAAAAATCCCTACCAGAGGAGCAGTACTGAAGATTCTTAAATGACAAGGGATTCACTCTTTTTTTTTTTCCAGGGCTGTCAAAAAGAGTTTGTGTTTCCAAGCCCTCTTAAGCATTTTGAAGTCTACCTGTCTTTAAAATGCAATTTATCTTCAAAAGTATCTGAAATGTCAGATTAGTAAAAGCAACAATGTCGGGGGGGTTTTCCTTTTGGAGGTAATAATGAAAATGAATCATAAGATGAAGTCTTTGAATTTGTTTAACTTTAATTTTAATAAATATTCAAAGAAATGAATAGAAAATGTATTTTCTCTTCCTTAGAGATGCAAATTTGGTTTATCTGGAAAAAGGCATCATAATGATGGTTTGCATAAAAACAATCACTTCAAAATAGGCTAGTAAACTGTACATAAAAATAGAAATTTATTCTAGAGGAAAGTCTGCTCTCAAAGAAAAAACAAAAGCATCTAACTTAATTATTTGTGTTTTTAGAATTCTATTTTACCCTATCCAAAAGGCTCTGTGCAGCTTACAAAAAACAAACCCCAGAGAGAATTCTCCAAACAGTACTCCAAAACATTCAAAATCCATCTAACTTTCCTCTTTGCGGTGTTAGTGGTCCTGTTAAGTGAAAAAAAGCGCATTGTATAAAACTAAGAAAGCTAGCTTTTCTTTTGTGAGTTTTTGGATTTTTTGCCTCAACTTCTCCATGTTCTCTATTCAGTATTCATTATGGGGCAATACAGACCTGAACTTGCCCAAAGCACCTAAAATTCCATTGGAATTCGTAATGAACAGATGAGAACTCTTAGTATTAGGACTAATCCAATGAATTAAAAATAACACTGTATTCCTAAAATATGTCTGTGCCTTGTAAAAGTGTTCTACTGCCTAGATTTTTTTGAAAAACAGTAAAATACTCATTTATTCTTTCAGAAATGTTAATTGTGGGAAGTGAATATACAGAAGAAAAAATATAGATGCAGAAACTTTAATGTACAATCTTAATCTAAACGTTTAAAATACTGTCCAATGTACAACCTGACGTATCAACCTTCTTTTTCATGTTATAATTCTTCAGCAACTATAGTCTAAAAAGCTCATAAAATGTTCCAGGTAGGATGTTTGTTCAGCCCTAACTTTTTGCAATTTTTTTTAGGTGCCGTAACTTGTGCTGCAGACACATTCAGTTGCCTAGGCTCCCATGCTTGTGTTCCTCAACACTGGCTTTGTGATGGTGAAAGAGATTGTCCTAATGGAAGTGATGAACTCTCTACAGCTGGCTGTGGTATGAGTTGTTTTGTTATACTTACAATAAAATTTAAAATGTGTTCTGGATTACTTTTTCACAGTATTTTTCATGTTTCTTGTATTTTTTCTTGTGGATCCTTTGCCCATTATGATGTGAAGTGTTTAGTAGAGTGCATTGTGCTTTGCCTTTATAGTATGCAATATATACTGGAAGCTAGGGCTGTGCAAAATTTCTCTGTCTGTTTCGTTTCAATACTGTTTCGACTCATTTCAAGCTTGAAACAATGAAATCAAAATGAAACAAAGGGCTTCAAAACAGCCTTGAAATGAAATGAGGCCAGTCAAAATATTTTGAGTTTCAATGATGCCAGCAGCCAGATGGTGGGAGACAGGGGAGAACCAGAGCTGCTCTCCCAGTGGCTCTGCAGCCCATTGTGGCTCAGCCGAGGGCGCAGCTCTGGCTCTCCCTGTCTCCCATGGCTGGACTGCAGGAAGCTAATCACACCGCAGGGATAGGGAACTGAAGTCAGGCTCATTTCCCCTCCCCAGTGCTCTGATCAGGCTGGGGAAGAGACTGAGCCTGATCACTCAGTTCCCTTTCCCAGTACTGTGATCAGTGGGGCTGGGGAAGGGAAATGACCCCGATAGCATAGTTTCCCTCCCCAGCACTGTGATTGATCAGGCTGGGGAAGGGAACTGAGCCCCATTGCTCAGTTCCCCTCCCCAGTGCTGTGATCAGTTGAGCTGGGGACGGGAACTGAGCCCCTCCCCAGCACTGTGATCGATTGGGCTGAGGAAGGAAGCTGAGCCCGATCACTCGGTTCCCCTCCTCAGTGCTGTGATCCATTGGGCTAGGGAACGCTGTGATCCATTGGGCTAGGGAATGCTAGGGAATGCTGTGATCAATCAGACTGGGGAAGGGAACTGAGCCCAGCTGAGCTAAGTTCCCCTCACCAGCACTAGGATCAGGGAGAGAAACATTGTAGGGCTGGGGAGGGGAACTCAGCTCAGTTGGGCTGAATTCCCTTCCCCAACCTGGTCACAGTGCTGAGAAGGGGAACTGAGTGATCAGGCTGAGTTCCCTTCCCCAGCCTGATCCACTGCAGCACTGGGGAGAGGAATTGAATGATCAGGCTCAGTTCCCTTCCCCAGTCTGATTGATCACAGCACTGGGGAGGGGAACTGAGCGGTAGGGCTCAGTTCCTTTCCCCAGCTCGCCAGTCCCAGGTGGCAGCACCCAGCTTCCCTCCCTCATCTGCCAGGCAGATTGGGGGCCCACAACTGAGGGAGGACTCACACGGCTCCTACAGCCCTCCCACAGCCCATCTGCCTGCCAGATGAGAGAGGCTGTTTCGAGCTTCCCCATTTTAGCCTATGGGCAAAACTTCAAAAAAGCATTGAAACAGCATCAGTGTTTTGACAAAATGAAATGGAACAGTGCTTTTGAATCAAAACAAAATTTGAAATGAAACACTGTTCTGTTGAATCCTTGAAACGTGAATCAAAATGGAATGATGCCATTTTGCACAGCCCTACTGTAAGCCATCAGTGATAAATTTGAATACGTTCGTTGAGATCCTCTGATGATTTCACATATCCCCATAACAGCTCCACAGTAGTGTAGTTATAATGATGATCACAAGATGAAGATCTGTCCCACTGGCTATAATATACAGTATGTGTTGCGGACATAAGCATTTCCTTTATTCTCCACCACCCATATTTAACAAAAGTGAATAGTTTATTATAGAGCATATATTATTCATCCAGTTTTGCAAGGAAAATATTCTGAAGTCCAGTTATTTATGTAACTGAGACAGCTGTATCTAAATGTAATGAATCTGTATCACTGGTGCTCTATAAAAGGTTGCTTCCACTTTGGTAGATAATGATGTTTGGAAAATAATCCTATTAATGATATCTGAGTTGGGGTAAGAATTTTAAGAGTTCTTATTTTATCCACTTCTGTTTAAATGGAAACTTTTAATGGTGGAAAATATTAAAATAACTCTCTCCACTATGTGTCCTGTAATACACAACTTCTGGATTGGATTATTTCACTAATACTTATAAAGCAGTTAGTTGTAGGAGTAGGATATGAAAAAGTTATTTTCAGAATGGGACATTTTGAAAAATATTAACATTTGAAGATTTTTTTCTGTCTAGGTGCATTGCAATCTTTTCGTTTCCTCTTTGTGATGGTAGCTGCTGGTTCTGCTTATGTGTGCTAATCAGCGTATATGACACAAATTTTATGATTATTTGTTTTGAATCAGTTAGAAATCTCAAATTTATATTACTTGAGGTTTTTTCCAAATGAAGAACAATATGAATTGTTCTAAGTGTTCCTTATTTTTTGTGTACTATATTTCATAGCTCCCAATAACATATGTGATGAGAATGCCTTCCTGTGCCAGAATAAAATCTGCATTCCCAAACAGTTTGTATGTGACCACGATGATGACTGTGGAGATGGATCTGATGAATCACTTGAATGTGGCAAGTATAATTAAATTCCAGTTAATGCAGAAAAATCTCAGGCTGAATAATAGGGTCAAAAAATGCTTAGGTGCAGAAGTAGAGGTGGATGATGTTTTCTTGGACTTTAGCAAGTCCTTCAATATGGTATCTCATCCTATTCTCATAAATAAATTAAGAGGCTGTGACATAGATGTTTACACGGTCTGGTGGGTGGTACGTTGGCTTAGTGGTCACACTCAGAGAGTGGTAGTAGATGGGTCGGTATTGACCTGGAAGGATGAGAGTATTGG